>NC_059102.1:153126107-153434861 GCF_020740685.1 Jaculus jaculus | reverse complement strand
TCTTCCTGCCTTTCCCAGATAGGGGCCCCAAGTCTTCGTTGTTATGGCTGCATCATTCTGTTGTCATTTAAAAGGACACTGTTAGCTAGGGTGTGGTTGCACGCGCCTTTAATCCCAGCACTTGAGAAGCAGGGATAGGAGGATCACCATGGGTTCAAGGCCACCCTGAGACTACATAGTGAATTCCAGATCAGCCTGGGCTAGAGTGAGACCCTACCTCAAAAAATGAACAGACAAACAACAACAAAATTTAGGATTTAGGGCCACCCAGTTAATTTAGGATGATCCCATTTCAAAATCATTTAACCATCTACAAATAAGGTCACATTTATATGGCCTGAATATTATAATTCAGGCCATATAAATGTGGACATATATTTTGGGTAGCAACCACATACCCCATTACACAGGATGGTTAGAAGTACATGTGGGCAGGGGTAGGCAGCATACCAGCAGAACTAAGCAGGAATTAACCTTTTCCTTGCCTTCGACTTCTTCCCTCTGAACCTGTGCTCTGCCCATCCAACTTAATTACCCTGAAGATGTGGCCTTAAAGAGTTCCTGTCCCTCCTCTCTCCTCCTCCTCCCTAGCTGGCCTGGAACTTGCAGCTATCCTCCTCCCTCTGCTTCCCAAAGCGATTACAGGGAAGTGCCACCCACACCTGGCTTTAAAAATGTGTTTTTAAAATTTATTTAGTTGAGAGATAGAAAGGGAGCGAGAATGGGCACACCAGGGCATAGTACCACTACAAGCAAACTCCGGACACATATGCCACCATGTGCATCTGGCTTTACGTGGGTACCGGGAAATCAAACCTGGGTCCTTTGGCTTTGCCACCAAGTTGCCTTAACCAGTAAGCGATCTCTCCAGCACTTATATTTACTTATTTATTTTGTTTATTTTTTTTCAGGGTAGTGTCTCAGTTAAAACCAGGCTGACCTGGAATTAATCTCAGGCTGACCTCAAACTTGTAAAGATCCTCCTACCTCAGCTCCTGAGTGCTGGGATTAAAGGTGTGTGGCACCATGCCTGGCTCATTATATGTACATCTTTTTGTGGAGCGGAGTCTCACTCTGTAGCTCAGACTGGTCTCTAACTCATAGTGATCCACTAGCTCAGTCTCCTGAGTGCTGGGATTAAAGGCATGTACCATTATGCCCTGCTTGACTTTTTTTTTTTTTCCTAGCCCAGGCTGACCTGGAATTCATTATGTAGTCTCATGGTGTCCTTCAACTCAGTGCAATCCTCCTAATTAGCTTGCGTCACCATGCCTGGAGACCCTTCAATTTTTGACAACTTTTGGAACTGAGCCAGTTCCTAGTTTGTGGTACCATCTTTTTTTTAAAAAAAATATTTATTTATTTATTTGAGAGCGACAAACAGAGTAAGAGGCAAAGAGAGAGAGAGAGAAAATGGGCGCGCCAGGGCTTCTGGCCACTGCAAATGAACTCTAGACAGGTGCGCCTCTTGTGCATCTGGCTAACGTGGGTCCTGGGGAATCGAGCCTCGAACCGGGGTCCTTAGGCTTCATAGACCAGCACTTAACCGCTAAGCCATCTCTCCAGCCATCTTTTAAAGTTTATTTATTTGAGAAAAAGAAAGAGAGAGACGGGGGGGGGGGGGAGGGGGGAGGGAAAGAATGGGTAGGCCAGAGCTTCTAGACATTGCAAAGGAACACCAGATCCAGATGCATTCTTCACCTTACACATCTGGCTTTGTGGGGGTACTAGGGAATTGAACCTGGGTCCCCTGACTTTGGCCAGCAAGCACCACAACTAAGCCATCTCAAGCTAAGCCACCTCTTCCAGCCCCTGCATTTAAATTTGTCCTCAGGTGTCAAGCTCTTGACGGATCAGACACCTCCCTGGGACGTCAGTACTCAGTTGCCCAAGCTGAGTTTGTGGTAAATGACAGGCTCCAAGCCATCCTGGATGAGATGCAGGATGCAGGGAGGCCATGGAGGCGAGGAGCACCAGAGCAGAGCAGAGGATAGATGCACAGGAAGCAGGCAGGAGTGCAGCCAGGGTCAGGTGACTGAGGCGGAGGGGGTGGGTTCCTGCGCTCAGAATCAGGGTGATGGAGAGGTGCCTGGGGCGGAGCGTGAGGAGGGCTCCCCAGCGAAGGTATCACCGAGGCAGATTGGGGGGGGGGGTGTTACGTGGGAAAGAGGGAAAACCTAAGTGCTTATAAGGACCCCTACCTCCACAGCAAAAGGCCAGCAGGCATCTTCCGACCCAATTAGGGGATGACATCCCAAGATTCCACCTTAGGAATCACGTGTGTGTGCGAGGGGGTGGGGGAGGTTTGTAGGGTGGGAGCAAGTCTCCCTTGGCTGTCCCCGTGTCTCCACCTAGAAGTCCAATAAACCACGTCTGAAATTGGCCTTCCTCCTCTCTCAAGACTACAGCGGTCCTCTTGGTATTAGACGTTTAGAGTGCTCAGCGGGTAGTCAGTCTAGTCTAATTCCCAGGAAAGATAAGCTGAGAGCCCAGCGCTCTCGCGATGCCCCGTCAAAGCTAGGTCTTTCGTCCTTGGAGAGCCCCCCCCCCAGGCGCCCCAGAAAAGGCAAGGGGCGTCGCGAGCGTACATGCGTCCGGAGGGCACGCCCGTCCATCCAGGCTCCTCCAGGGTCACCGCCTAGGGCTACGTGCCCCAGAAGTGCAGGCGGGGCGGGGCGATGGGGGGGGGGAGAAGCAGACGCGGGGGGAGGGGCGGGGCAGCTTCTTGCCTCCTGGGCGGCCGCACACTCCACTGGCCAGGGCCGGTGGAGGGCAGGACTGCCAGACTGCGTCCCCCGACCGGGGCCCAGCAGCAGCTTGGCAAGCCCTGGACGTACCACCGCGCGCGCCAGGGGGACCCTCTGGGATCGTACCACCGGCCGGCCGAGGGGTGGGGGAACGCCACCCCGACGAAGCCGCCCCGCGGAGTCCAGCAGGCCCCGCCCGGCAGGTGGCGGCCCCTCCCCAGGCCGACGTGCAGAAAGGAACGCGCCGGCCTCGCCCGCGAAGAGCAGCGCGGCGGTGGGCGGGGCGCGCTGCCTCCTCCTCGGTCCCACTGGCTGCGGCTTGGCAGGGAGGGCCCTATTTGTCCTACCATTGGCTGTGGGGTAACCTATTTGCATACTGGGCGGGGCGAGTGGATTCGGCTGGGGCCCGCCAGGGGTATGAGAGTGGAGGTGGCCGCCTCCGAAGTTGGTCTGAGAACCGGCGACGGCAGTGCGCAGGGGGTCGCAGGTGAAGCAAGAGAGGGCACCAGGTTGGCGGGCACTTCTGTAGCACCCTTCCCCAGGGGGTTACGGAAATCGGGCTGGGCAGGGGCGGTGTGGCTCTGACGCTCAAGTTGGAGGGGGCCGGGGAGGGGGGAGCGACCCCTCCACCCGCTGGATCGTCCCTCCAGGCTCAGGACAGCCACTGCCCACCGCACACTGCGTTGCTCCGGACCCACTGTGCGTGTGACAGCGGCTGATCTGTCCCTGGGCAGCGCGAACCCCTGGCCCCTCGGTGGCCTGGGTCTGGTGGACAGGCAGGCGGCCACACTGGAGCAGAGGGCCCACGCCTGGGTCCTGAGAGGCAAGGGTTGCTAGCTGGCCACTGGGAGTGGGCTGTCCCTACACCTAGGCCTGCATGTGGGAGCCCAGCAGGGACAGGTTGGGTTAGGGGGTACTGGAGGATTGATTATGTTGAGCCAGATACTCTTTTGGAGGGAACTGTCTTCTCATATGTATCAAGGTGCCAAGCTGTGCAGAGCCCCAGGGACTGCTGTTGTCGAGGTCACCAATCCCAGGGAAACCCTGGGCGGACACAGATGTTGTGATCTTCAGCCAACAGGACCAGAGCCTGCAAGACCCGCCTCCTGACCGCCACCTCTGGGACTTCCTACAGGAAGACAGCGACAGTTTAGGCACTCTCTGCCTAATTCTGCCACTTCAATGAGGGAAATCAGGACCATATACCTGGTGTGGTTTTTTTTTTGGAGGGGGAGGGGTGCAGAGACAGGTCCCTCCCACATTCCCTCTGCTAGGTATTTGCAAGCTTACCTTAGAGAAGAAACATGTCTTGGGACGTCCAGGCTGTAGGGCCAGGACACACATCTGAAGTAAGTTCAATCCCTTCTCTCAAAAGCTGTTAGTTGACAGTCAGTGCAGATCACTGGAGGCAGCGGCTTAGGCCAGATCTCTCCAGAATGAGACTGGCCTCTGGGTATATCACTGTCCCTGTCACAATGGTGTCATGCCCAGTAGACTGTGCAAAGAGGGGATACTGTGTGGACCTCTGGGTAGGCCTGCAAAGCTGACTCACTGCTGGGAAGTGACTCTCGAACTAATGTTCTCAATTCTATGCTGGGGATGACCAAGAATGCTAAGGCCCAGAGAGGTCTCAGCAGGCTGGTACTGCCCTCTGGTTGGAATGCCCAGGTAAGGAGAGTGGTAGTGACTACCCATACTGACAGCTGGCGCTGTCCTGCCTCAACATCACCCAGGGAGGTAGCCTCCTTGGCCAGATCCTGGCCTGCCAGGACCTAGACATCTGTGGATAGCTTATCCCTTCCACACTTTAGCACAAGTCATACCGTTGTTTCCAAAGTAAAGTTTAGAATTCAAAAGTAAATTTTGCAGAAACTCATCGAGTTTGCTTGGTGATCTGAAGCGCATTGGCAACTTTTTGGAGGTATTGGAGTCTGTCCACTGGAAAAAAGCTGTGGGGAGGTGAGGGAGGCTCTGCCTCCTTTCCCACTCCAATGCCTGCCTGATAAAGAGGGCTCTGTTGCTTCTTCCGGGCCACCAGCAACAGCATGCTACTTACTGTTTGTATCCAACCTGAGGTCTACTTCCCATCTAGGCTAGGGAACAGGGGTATACTCAGAGAGGTCAAAGCTGACTCCTCTTTGGTCCCCCATGTGGGAGGTGGTCTCTGGGAGGCACCCAGCATTTCACCCCTGGTTTGTGTGCTTAGCTTGGGAAATGAACCATAATGGTGGTTAGAGCCAGTGCCAACGGGTACATCCAGCCTTCCTGAGTGTGAGTAGGACTGGTGTGTGTGTGTGAACAGGCCCCTTAGCCCTCAGCCCTCCCACGTAGGACACAGTCCTAGTGGTCTTTGCACTCTTGGCTCCCTTTGTTGTGACCTTGTGGTTGATGCTCCCTATCTGGGGCCATGGCACGGGGCAGCCAGGTCTAGGCTGCAGCAGGCTCACATTGGAATGCAGACAGGAGTGATCAGCTGTGATTCTAGCCTGTTGACACCAGACCACATGAGCTGCCAGGCAGGAAAAGTCTTATTTGCTCCTTATATCAGTGGGCTCGTAGAGGTGCAGACTTCTCAGGAGCTCTCTGTAGCGCCTATGGGTGGCTTCCTTTTCTCCTCTAGCTATGGATTTCCATGTCCCATGCAGTATGGCCCAGGAATGAGCAGCATAGAAGCAAGCTCAGGAGCCCAAGAGAAAGCTGAGTTCATTCCAAATGTACTCCCCCTTGAATCCAGCACAATAATCTAGGGTGTCCCCAAGTACCATTCATGGTCCTGGTCATCCCAAAGCTCTTCCAGCCACAGCCCTACAAGCTGGGGCCTGCAGCCTGCCTGGATGAGGAGGACATCGGGAGCTCCACCATTGCTAGCTCAAAGGCATGTGTGGTAGTGGTTGGGATGGGCTGTGGAAGCATCCCTGTCCCAGTGTCAAGTGAGGAGGCTCACAAAAGGTTTCACACTATCCCAGGAGGAAGGGCACAACCCCTGCCTACTCAATGCCCGCATCTTCCTTGGGGCTGGCAAAGCTCCTCTGGGGACAGCTCCTAGGGCCTGGTTAACCCAGGAGTCAAAGACTTGACCCAGGAACTTGTAGGACTCGTCCCCACAAGTTCTCAGCAAACCTGACAGGCGGGTCTAGCTTGTCCTGGCATTCTTAGTTCCTGCTGCTGCTGGTGGAGCACAGGGCAGACAAGGAAAGCCAAGGGGGAAGGGTCCAGGTAAAAACTCAGGTCAGGGATGAGCTGGCAGGCCCCACTTACCTCAAGTACTCCCACGGGCAGGCACGGTAAAACAACAAGGATATGGGGCTCTGGGAGCCCTGGACTTGGACCCTACTGAACATTGGTTCCCAAAACACCTCTTTCTTAGAAACTCTCCAGAGATCTCCCTCAAGTTCTAGACCTCATATTATACCCTGCCCAGTACAGCTTCAGGCCATTCAAATCACCTTCGAAAGGTCTTTTATTGAGGTTTAGGGGTCAGGGCAGGGAAGGTAACATATAGTGCAGGACATTGCCCACAGCCAGGCTCACACCCATAGGCTGAATGCACTGTCCACACGTCTTTCCTTCTTGACAAGAAGTAGTGGCCTTTGAGCAGCTTGACAAAAGACTAGGGCAACATGCCCTCAGCACTCCTGCTCCCCCTCCCCCAAGAGAAACCTTGAGGCACCACAGCTTGCCTCTACATGGGAAAGGAACCCTCTGTGGCCAGACTCTCCCTTTGTCCAGATGGCTCATCCTAGTTGTCCTGGTTCATCTATCCTCAGCCCCAGTTGGGCAGGAGCTGCTACCTCCAGGAGCTCTGTCTCACAGGCACAACTGTGAGGAAGACAACAGGGTGAAGTTACTGAGGCTAGAACAGGGTCCTTCCCACAGACTAGCAGGGACGGGTTTGAGACATACCCTCAGGGCTCAGGCTTGGTACTAGGACATGGTTTTGGGGTGCTCCCTTGAGGGGCTCTTCTCTGGTTGGAGGCAAAAGGTCCTGTAGGGAGAATAGGTCAGCAGGGAACTGGGCCAAACACCCACCAACCCACCTCTCCCCAGAACCACTCTAACCTGTGTGCCACTGGGAACTCTGTCCAGCCGTGGGGGTGGAGGCAATGCAGCCCCTGTCTGTTGGATGAATTGCTGCAAGTTGCACTGCCGGAGCTCCCGGTTCAGTTCCTCGAGCTCCTGAGCCTGGGCCTGGGGGTACACAGGACCCTCAGGGGCAAGGCCATAGGGCTCCATCACCCTGGTGCCCCACACAGAGCATGCTCCCTGGTCTGATCCTGTGTCAGATCCCCAAGTCTGTCTGCGTAGGGAGTGAGGAGGTGGCCGGAGCCCAGGTCTCCTGGGCTCACCTGCAGGGCGTGCTCAGCAGCTTCCAGAGCCCGGCTCACCAGGGCCAGGCTGCCCTGCATCTCAATACGATGCCGCTCCTGGATGGCCAGGTCCTGACGCAGGCGCTCTGTTGCTGATGCTGTAGCAGAGGGAAGCCCAGGGGTCTCCGCTGCCATCCGCAGCTCAGCCTCCAGGGCAGAGGCCTGGGCATCCAGGGCCTCCAGCTGCGCAGCATGCTCAGCTGTGGCTGCACTCAATGCCTGCAGGCGTGCCTGTGCCTCATGCTCCCGGGCTTGTTCCCGCCGAAGCTCCTGTTCCCAGAAGGCCTCATGGCCCAACTCCTCAGCGTTCCTTTGTATCCTGAGCTCCAGGCTCTGCAGGTCTGCAAAGCAGCCTGGTGTGGGTGCTACCAGGGCTTCAGGCTCAGGATTCGAGGGGCTGGGGGGCATCCTGGGACATCCCAGGCTGAAGGTCAGTGCCTTGCGCGGCTCACGGCCTGGAGTTGCCCGTGGCTTTGGAGGAAGACTGGCACGCACTGGGCATCGTTCAGGGGGTGGACAACTGTCTGAGGAAGGCCTCCCAGACAGGCTGGGCCCTGTCCTCCTGAGGACAAACTGGACATCACTGGCAAATTGTCCGCAGGTAGCTTGGGCGCTCACTGGACAGTCCTGTGGTAGCAGCTGCCGTTCCTTTTCCCTAAGACGCTGCACAAGCACGAAGCGGCCTGTCTGGCCTGTGAAGGAGAAAAGGGTCAGCCTGTGTGCCCTCCCTCTCTGTCCACAAGGCTTGAGGAGTTGAGGGAGTTTGATAGGAGGGATTGAGAACTTGCCCCACCCTTCTCAAGAAGACAAGGCTGATCTGTAGCCCCACCTTACCAGCCTCTCTAAGCCGTGGGAACTCACCTATTGCTTGGGCTAGTGCAATGACCACTTCTTGGCAGGTGGTCTGCTCTGAGACCCCACAGACCACCCGCTGGACGCCATCCACCCACACCTTCAGCTCCATGGCCGCCAGCTCCAGGACCATCCCTGTCCTGTGGGGGAGGACACAAGCCACAGAGTCAAGCCCAGCCTGGCCCCTGGTCTTCCTCTTGGCTTGCCACAACAACTGGTTAAGAGCTGTGGCCCCTCAGCCCTGCCCTCCAGTGCCCAGCCCCACCCCGCAGGCCACACATTCCTGGAGCGGCTCGGGGAACTAGTTTGGCCCGGGTGAGCGCTTTGAGGCTTCCCTACTTCACCAGCCTCCTCTTGCCCCACCCCCCGTTCCAGGAACGAGGGGAATTATTAACCAGGTCCAGGATTTCCTGTCCCCCGGTCGCCTGGCTCAAATGGCACTCACCCCTTCACGCGGGCGGCGGTCCCCTGGCACCCGACCGCTCCCTATGCAAACTCCACGGCGTCCGCTGCCATGGGAACGCCCCCCCCCCCGGAGGGAACTGTCTTAGGCTGAGAGTTGCTAGACAGATCTCAACCTCCAGAACCCATGCCAGGCCAGCCCCCGCCAGGCCCCAGTCCGCCTCCGCAGTCCCCTCCTGCCTAGCTGGCGCTCTCGCCCCGGTGGTCCCGCCCCGCCCGGGGCCGGCCGCACCCTGGACCCCGGATCGTGCAGGACCCAGACGCCCCCGCTCAGCAGCGGGTAGCCGCAGGTGCAGCGCGGTCCCCATGCGCTACCCGGCCCAGATCCGCCTCCCCTTGGTGAGAGCCCGCGCCCCGGAGCTGCGCTCGGAGCTGGGAAAACCGCACGGCTCACCTGGGCGCTTGCCTGCCTCCGAGACCCAGGCGCTCCGGCGCCGCCGCAACCTGCTGCTGCTCCAGCGGCGAGGCGCGCCCGGACCCCGCGGCCTCATTGGCTCCCAGCACTCACGCTCCGCCCCACCGAAGCCCCATTAGCTCGGCTGTAAGTCCCTCCCGCCCCACGTCCACTCTCATTGGCTGCCTCCGTGAGCTCCGCCCCATTGGCTCTCTGCTTTGCCCCGCCCCAGAGGCCCCAGGTGTGGGCGGGACCTGGAGCCGGGGCGGGGTCTAGATACCGCTGTACACCGCCTGTGAACATCCCGGAAGCGCGGCTGCAGCTGCGCTGGCAGTCGGCGTGTAGGCTCAGGTGTGTGCCTAACTCAGGGCCGGACTTCCTCATCGGTCTTCTAGTGTGACAGGTGTCGGCCTACCCAGGGGTCGTGGGACTGGGATTCCTCAACCCTAGTATGCACCCTAGGGGCAGCAGGACCACAGCCATCCTCCCTTTCCTGACTGGCTTCGCGGAGCTGGGCTCCTCCAACCCTGCTCTCTCTGGGACTGTAGCCAGGACACGGGATTGGGAGGCCGTGAGCTACCCGTCCGAGAGAGGTGGAGCCCTCAAGAATCGAACTATTGGGCGCTGCTGCCCTGGTGGAGGAAGGGTCCTCTCTGAGGCTGCCTGGGACAAAGGACCCCGGAAGCTCTTTGTCTGACAGTCCATTCCCTACCACCACCACCTGGGGGTAGGTGCCCTCCAAAGCTGCCACGCCCATCCCTGCACACTGAAGCAGGCTTGGAGCCACTCCTCCACCCTCTCCCTTTCTGTCTGGGTGGGCTGACACAAACCAACTGGGTGGCCAAGGCCCCTCAGCCTCATGGTAATCTTGTGTGGTTCAATCACAGGGAGCCATGGGAGGGAGTCTTCATGCCCTTCTGACCTTAAGGAAGCAAAAGGTGTAGGTACGAGATATGAAAAAGCCAAGGAGAGTGGTGTACAGAGTGGAGTTTCCTCCTGGACCTCACTTTAAAATATATATATATATATATAAAATTGGGCTGGAAGGATGGCTTAGCGGTTAAGGCACTTGCCTGCAGGCCAAAGGACCTAGGTTCATCTTTCCAGGACCCATGTAAGCCAGATGCTCAAGGGGGTGCATGTATCTGGAGTTCATTTGCAGTGGCTGGAGGCCCTGATGTACCCATTCTCTATCTGCCTCTTTCTCCTTCTCTGTTTCTCAAATAAATAAATGAAAAAATAAACTGGGCGTAGTGGTGATTACATAGTGAATTCCAGGTCAGCCTGAACTAGAGTGAAACTCTACCTCGAAAAGCCAAAAAAAAAAAAAATTAAAAATGTAACTTAGCTTTTAAAAATAGGCATGGTGGGCTGGAGATATGGCTTAGCGGTTAAGCGCTTGCCTGTGAAGCCTAAGGACCCCGGTTTGAGGCTTCATTCCCCAGGACCCACGTTAGCCAGATGCACAAGGGGGCTCAAGTGTTTGGAGTTCCTTTGCAGTGGCTGGAGGCCCTGGCACACCCATTCTCTCTCTCTATCTGCCTTTCTCTGTCTGTCGCTCTCAAATAAATAAATGAAAAATAAAAAAAAAAACTTTTAAAAAATGGGCATGGTAGTGCACACCTTTAATCCCAGCACTTGGGAGGCAGAGGTAGGAGGATTGCCATGAGTTTGAGGCCACCCTGAGACTACATAGTGACTTCCAGGTCAGCCTGGGCTAGAGTAAAACCCTACCTCGAAAACCCCCCCAAAAAATTATATACATATACATATATACATACATACATATATATATATGTATATATATATATATACATATACATACATACATACATATACACACACACACACATACATACACACACCCATACATATGTGTATATATATTAGTTATTCATTTGAAAGCAGAAAGAGAGAGAATGAGTGTTCCAGGGCCTCCAGCTGCTGTAGATGAACTTCAGATGTATGTACCACTGTGCATCTGGCTTTATGTGGGTACTGGGAAATTGAGCTTGGGTAATGAGGGTTTGCAGGCAAGTACCTTAACCACTGATATATCTCTCTAGCCCTGGACCTCACATTTGTCTTGGAGCAGAGGAAGTGTCCCCAGGGCTCCTTGCAGTGGACCACCATCAGGGATAGCCCAGGCAGTGGACATAGGAAGGTGAGGATTTCAACTTAGGGTTAGGTAGGTGGGTGTCAGATATAAGTTCACTGCTGACTAGAGTTTAGCACAGTCCCTCCAGCCTCTTATTACCATTATCAGCACCCCCAAATCACCTTAGTTCCCCATGCCATCTGCATTCTTGGGACACCTTTACACTGGGCTCACCCATAGGGCACTAGTGCCCCCTGTACCGGCCTATCACCATTGGTTAGATAAGGCTCCAGGGCCTGTGTGGTCCCTGGGGTCTGTTCAACTTAGATAGATAGTAGCCCAGCCTCTCAGTGCCAGGCTGAACTGGGCCAGAATGTGCTCATGGCCCTGAGCTTGGGTCTCCCTGGAGGCTCCAGGTAACAAACAGCTCCTCTTTGGGGTACAGGTATCTATGGTAACAGTATAGAATGCTTCCCTCTACCGGCCTTCTATGGCCTCAGGCCTCAGGTGAGTGTTGGGTGAGAGGCCCTGGCCTTCAGGGGACGTGAGTGAGGGGTACAGGCAAAGGGTCAGCCCTCTGACCTTTGCTGTAAGCTGAGGGCTGTAACAAAGAGGTTGTAATGGGGAAATTGGGGTTCTGGGGTGCTTCCTGGACCCCCAAGCCCTAAGTTCATATCTATAAACTAACCAAAGAGTTAGCAGTTCTAGATTCAAGAGAATGATTTTTTAAATATTACATTTTATTCAGATTTTACAAAGGAGTGCAGAAAGGGGAAGGCTGAGAGGTCCGGGGGAGAAAAATGGGGAGAAGTACACCACATGGAGCTCAAAAGCCCAAGTGGGCCACGTGTAGCTCAGGAGTCCATGTGACCAGGTAGCGATCTGGGGGAAAAAAGGGTGTAAAGAAAACAAAGTTCAAGGAGCTCTTGCCACGCCAGGAGCTGGAGGAGATAAAGAACCCATGCAGAGGGCTGGAGAGATGGCTTAGCAGTTAAGCGCTTGCCTGTGAAGCCTAAGGACCCCGTTTGAGGCTCAATTCCCCAGGACCCACGTTAGTCAGATGCACAAGGGGGCGCACGCATCTGGAATTTGTTTACAGAGGCTGGAAGCTCTGGTGCGCCCATTCGCTCTTTCTCTCTCTGCCTCCTTCTCTCTCAAATAAATAAACAACAACAAAAAAAGAATCCATGCAGAGAGTACGGGCTAGGGAGCCTCCTGGCTGGGCCTGGGCTAAGACCTGTGCCAAGCCCCTACTGAGCCAGCCCAGGCTCAGCCTAGGGAAAAACTCACTCACAGCTGGAAGTTCCCAAGTGATCAGAGAGAGCCTGTCTTCTCCTTATAAAGGTATTTATAACCTTAAGGTGGTGTCTTTTGGCTCAGGTGAGCGAGAGGGCTAGCTGGTTGGTTAGGACTAGGGGCTGTCTCAGGAAGAGATTAGCTGTGGCACAGAGTTCTGGGGACTGACCTTGACCAACCACAATATTTAAATTCTATGAAAGACCTCCCTCCCAGGAGGGTCCTGACTGTCTATGGAAAACAGTTCTTTGGAACTAGGCAAGAAATAAGAAAAACTTTTCTGCCCTTTTTACACCTTCAGGGGTCCAGTCACCCTAGCTCTACCCCCCTTCAAGGTGACAGCAAGAAATGTAGGGACACACTTGGGAGTGACCTGCCGCCTGAAACATACAGATGAGGACACCTGACAAGCAGTCCTGTCCCCTGTCCTGGGGCGCGCACGCACACACATGCATCCAAATGATCCCTCTGTGAATTGGTAATGCTGCCTGGGCCTTTCTGATATACAGAGTCCCTGGAAGAATGCTTGACCCTCTCTCTCCCAGCGCTTCAACAACATCTAACATGGCCCCCAAGTCTTGCCAAGAGACTGAAGAGGAGCAAGTGCCCCTCGCCCCAGCTGATGAGGACTTACAGCCCTCAGCTGGCACATCTACAGATAGGGTGGATCCCTCCTGTCCCCAGGACATCAAGCCCCTATCTACACTCACACCAGTGGACGGCTCTGCTAGCGGGCAGTAAGAGGGCAACGGGGCAGGGGCGAGGATAGCCTCCTGGGTTGGGACAGCCAGAGGTCTAGGCCTGATCAAGCCTCAGGGGTTCTGCAATTGCAGTTTGGCACCTGAGACTCTGGACCCCCGCACCCTGAACCTGCTGTGGAAACAGAGAGAACTGGAGATCCAGGCACTTCGATGTGCCATCCAGAATGGGCAGAAGGCCTGGCATAGCCACATCCTGCAGGAAGTAGCAGGGATTCCCCCTGAGAGGTCAGCAGAAAAGCCCCAGCCCAACCCAGCTCCTGTCCTGGAGTTAATTCCTGGTTTCTGCCACCAATCCCCAACCACTGAGCTGAACCTGGTCCTCACCTTTGCCTGGAACACCAGTCTTTACCAGGCGGTGATGCTCCGCCCTAACCCTGAACAAGTTACCTAACCCTGAGCTTATTGACTGACCCCTGCCCAGGCTTGCCAGAGCTTTACTTGCCCTGATCTGTGGCAGGGTATGCTGTCACAGCGTGCTTGTACGGCAGGGGTGGGGGGGCAGCAGGGGCCATCTTTTACTACTGACCTGCCCTCAGGAACCCTGGCCTGACCCAGAGGTGGGGGCTGCTGAGATTGCCCCTCCTACCAGGAACTACAACAGTCAAAACAAGTCCCTCCAGAACCAGGTCCAGAGGCTGACCCTGGAGTTGAAAACACAGAAGGAACAAGCCCAGCTGGTGAGGGCGTGGAATCAGGGAATTGGGCAGGGCCCTGCGGGGAGGGGACGGTGGCGGGGGGGGGGGGGAGGGGGGGTAGTCAGGGGTGTGGCAGCAGGCCGTCTCACTGGCAGGCCCTCCTGAGCAGGAGAAAGAACGTTTGGAGGAGCAGCTGAGACAGAATGTCAGCAGGATACAGCAGCTGGAGGCTGAGTTGCAGAGCTTCCAGAAGTCATGCCTTCTGCAGCTGGCCCGCTCCTCCTGGGTGGGCTGCAGGCTGCGGTCTCAAACCGGCAGTGTAGAGGTGAGCCTGTGTCCTCTGGCCCACATGCCTCCCAGGTGCTCCTTCCTATGGATCCCCGAGCAGCCAGTATGCCTCTTTGGGCAGAAGCGTCTTCTGGGGCTCCTAGCCTGCTTGAGAAGCATGTCTTCCTTGGGCTGGAAGGAGGAATCGTGTGGTCAGCAGTCTTGCCCACCTACCTGTAACTCGTACAGTGCTGGTGAGATCAAAGGGGAGAGGTGTCCTCTTCCAGTCCCTCTCAGCTGGCCTGTGATCCCTTCTTGCAGGTAGTTACTGCAGAGATTCTAAAGGACTTAAATGACTCTTCTGGAAGTGATGAGTCTCCTACTACTGGGGAGGTAAGACCTTCCCATAGGAGGCACTCTACATGCTTTGTGAGGCCTCTGGAGCCCTACCAGAGGGGAGATCCACATATCTGTTGTTTCCTGGCTAGAATTTCCGTTTGGAAGATGTAGACTGGAACAGCATTGCCCACCGGTACCCCAACCTCTTCAGCAACTTCAGCTCAGACCACAAGTAACTGCATCGGGCAGGGGATTCCTAGGGGTCAGGGGAAGGGAGGGCTTGGCTTGACAGAAGTTGGATCAATTTCCATTGTATCCTTACATGTCTCCACAAAAGTCCCTTAACCTCTCCAAGCCGCAGCTCTGCTGTGTAGAATGGATTTCCAAGTGAAGGGAAAGGGTTCCTGGGCCACTGTGCATGAGCTGGGTATGACTCCTGGGTTCTTGGAGCACAGCCCAAGGAACCACTGTCTTGAGGAGGCTGGCTGGGGACAGGGTTGGGGTCTAGAAGCCAGAGCAGTCAGTGAACAGAGCATGGCCCCAGGCAAAACCACCATCCAACCCTCCCGCTGGACCCGCTGGATACCCAAGACTCAGATTCCTCCTGCAAATATGTGGAAAAGGCTGGCAAGAGCCTGGAGTGGAGCACCCTGCCCTTGGTAGACAACAGCAGCTCCGGAGGTGCCAATTCCGACTCCAGCAGCTGCCAACTAGCTCAGCCTTCTAAAGAGAAGATGACAGGACACCTGCCCCAGAGGACAGGCTCAGATTCTTCTGAGCAGATGCAGGCCTGCACCAGGAACTTCAGTGGACAAGTGGAAGGTGGAGTGGGGCATGTTTCTCAGTCATCCTTTTGCAACCTGTTCTCTCTGCCCAAAGCCCTATAGGGTTAGGAAGATGGTTCAGTAGGTGAAAAGCTTGCTGCTGAAGCATGAGAACCCATGTTCCATCTCCAGCATCCCCTCAGAAGCTGGGAGTGGTGTTACATACCTACCTGTAATCCTAAGTGTTGAAGAGGTGGAGAAAGAAAGACCCTTAGGTCTTCTGAACTGATGAGTTCTAAGTTGACTGTGAGATTCTATCTCCAAAAACAATATCACCACCGGGCATGGTGGTGCACACCTTTAATCCCAGCACTCGGGAGGCAGAAGTAGGAGGATCTCTGAGAGTTCAAGGCCACTCTGAAACTACATAAGTGAATTCCAGGCCAGCCTGCACTAGAGGGAGACTCTACCTCAAAAAACAAAACAAAACAAAACAAACAAAAAAAAAAAAAACAAGCCTGGCGTGGTGGCCCACACCTTTAATCCCAGCACTGAAGAGGCAGAGGTAAAAGGATCACCGTGAGTTCGAGGTCACCCTGAGATTCCATAGTGAATTCCAGGTCAGCTTTGGCTAGAGTGAGACTCTACCTTGAAAAACAACAATAACAACAAAATAATAATAATAGTATCACCAGATGTGGTGGAGAACCCCTTTAATCCCAGCACTTGGGACACTGAGGTAGGAGGATCACTGTGAGTTCAAGGCCAGCCTGAGACTACAGTGTGAGTCACCCAGGTCAGCCTGGGCTTAAGTGAGATCCCTACCTGGAAAAACCAAAAACAAAATATGGAGAATGATTGAGGAAGACACCCTACGTTGACTTAAAACATTGTTTTGGTTAATTTATTTGCAAACAGAGATAGAAGAGAGACAGAGAATGGACATGTCAGGGTCTCCAGCTACTGCAAATGAACTTCAAATGCATGTGTCACTGTGCACTGGCTTTACTTGGGTACTGGGGAATCAAACCTGGGTCCTTAGGCTTTGCAGGCAAGCACCTTAAATGCTGAGACATCTCTCCAGCCTGACTTTTTTTTTTTTTTTTTTTTTGAGGCAGGGTCACATTCTAGCTGAGGATGACCTAGAATTTACTCTGTAATCCAGACTAGCCTTGGACTCATGTGATTCTTCTACCTCAGCCTCCCAAGTGCTGGGATTATTAAAGGCATGAGCAACTATGCCTGGCTAATTTTTTTTGGGTTTTTTTTTTTTTTTTTGGTTTTTTTGAGGTAGGGTCTCACTCTGGTCCAGGCTGACCTGGAATTAACTCTGTCATCTTAGGGTGGCCTTGAACTCATGGCAATCCTCCTACCTCTGCCTCCCAAGTGCTGGGATTAAAGGCGTGCGCCACCACGCCTGGCTTTGTTTTATTTTTTGAGGTAGGGTTTCATCTAGTTCAGGCTGACCTAGAATTTACTGTGTTGTCTCAGGGTGGCCTTGAACACACGGCAATCCTCCTACCTCTGCTTCCCGAGTGCTGGGATTAAAGGCATACGCCACCACACCCGGCTCTGGCTATATATTTTTTTATTTGCAGGCATGTGTGTGTATGTCTAAGTATGGGTACATCAGACACATATGCCACTTTAAAAAATACATTGTAGCCAGGCATGGTAAAATTTTAGGGGCTGGAGATAAGGCAGTTAAGTGCTTGCCTGTGAACCCTAAGGACCCAGGTTCAATTCCCCAGTACCCACGTAAGGCAGATACACAAGGTGGCACGTATGTCTGGAGTTCATTTGCACTGGCTAGAGGCCCTGGCACGCCCATTCTCTCTCTATATATATCTGCCTCTCTCTCGCTCTCAAATAAATAAATAAATGTAACAAAATAATTTAAAAAGTGCTTGCTGTTAATCCCAGCACTTGGGAGGCAGAGGTAGGAGGATCCACCATGAGTTCAAGGTCAGCCTGAGACTACATAGTGAATTCCAGGTCAGCCTGAGTTAGAGTGAGACCCTACATTGAAAAGCAAAACAACAACAAAAAAAGTGGTGTGAGCATGTGGTCAGCTTGGGCCAGGGTGAGACCTTCCCTCTAGCCCAGACTAACCTGCAATTCACTCTGTAGCTCTAGGGTGGCCTTGAACTGACTGCTGCTTCTCCAACCTCAGCCTCTCAAGTGCTGGGATTAAAGGCATGTGCCACTATGCCCAGCATAAAACAAGATATATATATATATATATTTTTTTTTTTTTTGCTTTGTTTTTCGAGGTAGGGTCTCATCCTAGCCAAGGCTGACCTGAGATTCACTATGTACTTTCACAGTGGCCTCAAACTCATGCCACCCTCCAATTTCTGCCTCCTGAGTGAAAAAAGATCTTTTATAAGAGCCCTAAATCAACTCCTTCAGCCTTCGGATATAGCCACCTCCGCTGCTCAGGATCTGAACCCTGCTGCTGTTTCCCCTCTGGTGTAGGCCCCACATGCAGGCTTGGCCTGGCTCTCCCTGGTTGCCTGTTGTGGGACTCTCATGGGGATCCTTTTTCTAGATCTTCGGAAAAGCCACTCGGATGGGCCCAGCAAGACCGTAGTGGAGACGTTTGTGTGCTCTGACCACCAACATAGAAAGCCCCAGATAATGTAAGGGGTCTGCCCAGCTTTGGGCCACTGTCAAGGTGGGTGAGACCCAGTTAGTTTCCTATTCAGCACTCCTACCCCGCCCTAGTCCAGCTGGCTGCTCCGTGAAGATCGTAGCTGTGAGCCATCGAAAGAAGTTCATTCGCATGCTCAACCAGTCGCGGGTGGAGACGGTCGACCTGGGCGGCTTCGTGCTGCAGCAGCTCGTTCGAGATTGCCCCGTGTGCATGTACCGCTTCCCGCCCGCCACCCTGCTGGCGCCGGGACACCACATCACGGTGCGCCCCGCCACCTACGAGCCCGCCAGGCCCCGCCCGGGCCCGCGCCGCCCCTCACTCAGCGCCCCGCGCCGTTCCCAGGTGTGGGGCGAAGGGACCTGCAAGACTAAGCCGCAGCCGCTCGTACCCTTGGGCCAGGACGCCTTCCACTTCCAGTCCAGCCGGGGCTGCGTGACGCTCCTCGTGAACACGCAAGGACAGGTCAGCGCGCGCCCCAGCCCGGAGCTGGCGGGCGGGTCTCGCGGGGGGGGGGGGGACGGGAGCGGCCAACGCGCCCCTGCTGGGCCCCCCAGGTCGTCAGTGAGCACCACGACCCTCCTCGCGTGGCCGAAGGCTTGAGTATCCTCGACAACACCGACTGGTCCATCGACTGCTTCCCGCTCGCCGAGGCCAGGCCCGACGCCGACCCCGACCCGGACCCGGACCCCGACCCCGACCCAGACACGTGGCGGCGACGGCCTCCGTCCCCACGCAAGGGCCGGGTGCAGGAGGCCAGGGCCAGGCACAGGAGAGCGGGGTGGGCACCACGAGCCCCTCATGCCGCCCCAACCAAGCCCGTCTCCTGCGTCCCTAATGTCCCGGGTCCATCAGCACCAATGCCCTGCCCAGTACTTTACCCACCCTGCCCCAAGTTGGCCAGGACACCCCTCAGGCCCTTGCCACCTCTCCAGGCCTGGCCCCAGCCAGAGAAGCCTGTCCAGGGGCGGGCCGCGGCCCCCAGGAACCCCTCGCCCCACCAAGACGCGAGGTGTCTCGCCGCCCCGGAGCACCGGCAGGCCTCTTCACCCGGGGGAGGTCCCCGCGCAGCCCGGAAGCACCAAGCTCGAGACGTCGGAGCTCCTGCCTGCCCTCCCGGGTGAGCGTCGGGGCTGCGGGAAGGGCGCGCGGGCCGGGCCCGGGCCTGACTCCATCTCCTCCTTGTCCTGTGCAGAGGCCGCGGTGCGCGTGGACGACGCCCCGGCTCGCCAGGTCCGGGTGAGCACGCGCCCACGTCCACCCCAGCGCAACGCTCGGGCCCCAGTTATTCCGCAGGCGTGCCGGAAAAGCGTGGACCGAAGCTGCCCCATGGTGGCCTTGTCCGTGCAGAACACAGCTGAGAGCAAATATGGCTTCCGCTTCCTCTGCTACCCTCCCATCTCTGAGGAAGTGTGCCGGCGGTTGTAGGGTGGCCAGGCAAGTAGGCAGTGCCATCTGCGTATTTATTGAACCAACTGTTGCTTACAAAGTAAAGCACTTATCTGTACACCTGAGAGTCAAAAAACGATTCGTTTGGTTTCTGCAAAGGGCACCCTGTCCCAAAACAAGGGAGAATACGATGCTCTGGGAAACTGGCAAATCCACTGGGGACGGGAGGCTTGGCTGTGTCTTCTGAGGCCCAGCTTGGAACTTGGACCACGTAGGTGACTCAGCACTGGGGAACCTGGGGAGCCCAGTCCCAGCTTCAGCCGCTTTCAACCCGGGCCCCATCTAACTGAGAAAGTCTTCCAGGCCAGGCCTTCTGACCATTTCTCCTGGGAAGGCTAGGCCTTACAAAGGAGGGGAAGGGTGAAGATGTGGAGCAGTGTTGGGGAGCTGGGCCCTCCCCATCTTCAGACTTCATCTGGTCTTTGGCCTTTGCACCCCTGTACCTGGTCCCCATCCTGGACTTCATTCCACTAAAAGGGGCTGCTCCAGGGCCAGGCCCACCTCCTACCTATACCTGCTCAGAGCTGGGGTCTGTGAGATCAGAGTCCTTGTGGGGGCCCTTTGCCCCTGTTCAAAAGAGCCCAGCAAGGGAAGGGTTACACTAAGGGAGGGAATGGGCTGGGGGGATCGGGTTCAGAGGACGCAGGCAGTGGAGGCTTGGGGGTCTGGCTGCTGGTTCCAGTGTTGGCTTTGGGTTTGGACATCCCTGAGTTCGATGACCGGATCCTGAGGACACCTCCAGGCCTCTCAGGGCAGTCACTGCAGCCAGTCTCTCACTTATGACAGGCCTTTCAGCCATGCTGGTCCCCAGGCTGCCCAGGGTTCTGAGTCTATGCCTTCTGGAGGGCAGGTCTGCAGATCCATGGGTAGAGCTGCTGCCTGACTTGGGTGGCATTGGGTACTTAGGGGGAGAAGGGATTAGGTAAAAGCCTGAGGTCCTGGAACATTCTAGAAAGCAAGGAAAGTGATAATATGTTAGAAAGGACCTGTCAAAGGCATCATCAGGTGAGAGATAACTACTTACCCATAATCCATAGCCTAGAGATGGTGGCAGGCTGGGGTGATGACACCCCAGCAGAGAGGACTTCAGTGTCCACGATGGTACCCACAGGGTGTTAGCACTCATGTCCTACCAGGCCACACTTCTTTGCTCCCAGGGAAGTGGTGGCTCCCTGTCCTCCCTCTGGGGCAGGCAAAGTCACAATCCTGAGCTCTATCTCTGGATCATCTAGACCCCATCCCTGAGGGTCTAGTAGCTCTGAGCCTCTGCAATAGTATGAGGTAGGTGGCCAGTGTCACCTCCTAGAGCAGGAGGCCCAAGTACCTTTGTCCCAGAGTTTCCTGTCTTGTCACCCCTTCTACTGGCCACCCTCCTCTTCTTCCTCCATCTTTGCAACCCCTGTCCACTGGGTAGCCAGCTGTTGAGCCCTCTTGGCTCTCAGGGCACTCTTTCTACTTCCTGCCCAGGCTCCAGGGAGTCCATGGAGGGGGGAAAGGCATGGCAGTTCAGTCCTTTGCCCACCCTCTTCAGAAGATCACTGCCAACCTTTGAACCTCTGCTTTCTGTCTGTGCCCACAGTGGCCCTTCCTAGCCTTGTCCACACTGCTGGATGAGGGCCCTTTCTGCCTTGCAGCAGCAGCAGTCACTCTGAAGCCATTGTCTCCTGGAGAGGTCCTCCTTGGCTTAGCTCCACACCCCTGAGCCCAGCACAGGTCGGTTCTGTCTGGGGTGAAGCAGCTGTAGTGTTTCCAACCTTCCCTGCTTTGGTCTCTGTGTGGATCTGCCTTCCTAGCTCTGGACTCCTGCCTGCTCTCCCAAGAACTGATGTCTGCCCGTGAATGCCTCTGGCCCCGAGAGGCCCACGACCAGGTGGCTTACTCTTTCAGCACACATGCAGATGGACTTGTTCGCATCTTTCTCTGGTGGAATGCCCTTCTCTCATACTTCTGGCATTTTGAGGTGCCATAGGGTTGGGGAGAAGTTGGAAGTGGCTCTCCCTATGTTGTGAGCCCCTCCTCCCGGGAGAGAACTGTCTTACATAGCCCCTCCCAGATCCTGGCAGAATAAGGGGCTGAAACAAACAAACAAAAAAAAAACCTGGCGTGGTGATGCACGCCTTTAATCCCAGCACTCTGGAGGCAGAGGTAGGAGGATCACTATGAATTCGAGGTCACCCTGAAACTACATAGCAAATTCCAGGTCAGCCTGAGCTAGAATGAGACCCTACCTTGAATAAATAAATAAATAAGAAGGGGCTGAGCTGAAATGTGGTATACTGGGGTAGTACCTGACACTAAGCTTGGGGTCTTGAGGGGTTTCTTGGTCCCAGTCTGATCCTCTTGCTCTTCAAGATCCTTCTGTGGGTCCTGGGCTGAGACCTGAGCAGGCCCTTTCAGTCGGGACTTCTGATGCCTGTGGAGGAGGGGGATGAAGTGGGAAGAAGAAAAGCTGCAGCCATGCCTGTCTTGTACCCAATTCCAAATGGCCATGAGACTGGGGTGGTCTTCGGGCATCTGGCTCCCATGCTAACTTCTTTAGCCACCCTGAGGATCAGTGGCTGCCCAACCAAGGCAGCCCCTATCCCAGATCCTTCCACACCAGAGAGATCACAGTGGTAGGACTGTTAGTGGAGGGGCACCAACCGCAAGCCAAGCTCCCTCCAGACCCGTAGCTCAGTCATGCTCAGGTCATAGCTGTCTGCAGGGTCAGGTCCAGGTGTGGAGGACCTGGCATCCAGATCTGGCCTGTGTGGGGCCAGCTGCTCTGGGGGTGCCAATGCCTGGGGAGGAAAAAGGTGGTTTGGGAACTCAGACCCTGGAATAAGAAGGCAGAGCACTTGGCATGTCAAGAGCCCTGGATGCTGGTGCACTGTGCTAAAAGAGGCTGGGTGATGGTCCAATTTGGGGAGGAGGCTGGGGTCTTGGCTCACTTGAGGGTATAGGAAGGCTATTACCTTGCTCTGGTGTCTACGTTCCCACAGACCTTTGGTGGGGTTCCCACAGAGAACTTGACCATCACCTGAAGAAGAGGGCGTGGCTGTGCCTGACTTTGGGTCAAGGGACTATAGGGTCAGCTTTGGGCAAAAGCAGGTCAGTTACCATGGGTGAGGTTGCTGGCATGGTCTTCCAGGGCTGAGTCCTCAGGAAGGAATCCTTCAGGCAGGGTCCCCCCAGGGACCAACAGAGGCAGAGCCCATGGCTGAGTTTCAGGCAAGAGCAGTGCTGGGTCAAGTTTCCACCTGGCGAGTCCCTGGGAACCATCTGCTCAGGGTCAGAACCAGAGGTCAGTGGGGTGCATACTAGCCAGCCAGCTCCAGGCTCAGACCACAGAGCACTGTACTGTCTACTCAAGAAGCTGGGTGCCCTGGGGCTGGCCTCAGATGGTCCCTTTCCTTCCAGAGAGACCCTCAGCCTCAGGCTCTTCTCTCCCTCTGCTTACAAATGGGGAAACCCACTGATATATATAGGGGCAGCGTCCTGACCTAGAGCCAATGTGCACGGGGACCATGGAATATGGCTGAGGAAGGACCCAAAATACAGTCATCCACTCTCTCAGAGGCCTGGGAACTGGTGGAGTCCTGTCTTCCTGGGGGTCTGGCAGAGGACTGTCTTTTTCAGGGGGCTGGTGGAGGTCTCTGCAGGAGTCAGGGGCTGGGGCACAATGGCAAGGTCTGCCATGAATGTGTGCCCTACCCAGTTGGGGGAGGAGACTGTCCAGCATGCTGCTCTCCTTGATGGCCTCCTTCACCATAAGCCAATCTTGGTTCAGTCCCCTGGGGGCAGGGATGTTGGTGCATGTGGTGGGCACCTCATCCAGGATGTGAAGCTGGGGGATGAGCTTCCTCACTTCTGCCCTATAGTTGTAGCCCCCAGGTGGCTGCAGGAAAACGGGAGAGGGATGGCAGGCCTGAGTCCAGCGGGCTCTCTAGACCAGCTGTTTCCTGGGCTCCCTCCCCCAGGCCACTATGGAGCAGGGCACAGGGACCACAGACAGTGACACTGCCCCGCCACGCTGGATCATGGGCTCAGAGGGTGAGAACAGTCCAGTGATGTCCTCTAGCCTGTGGAGAAGAGCATGGGTACCACCAAGTAGCTGTCATTGAGGTGGACAGTGAGCTCAGGCACAAATGGCCTGTGTGGGGTGTATGTGTGTATTCAGGTGCTAAACAGGGGCTCGTAGATACCTAACAGTTTGCAACAAAGTGGGCTGTCAGGACCCTAGTGGCAGAAGAGACCGAGCTCTCCAAGAACAAGCTAGAGGGTTCCTGTGGATGCAAAGGTGCCTGCCCCATTGGGGGACCCCCTTCCCAAATGCATGCTGGCTGGGGTTCCAGCACCCACACCTTGTTGGAAGGGCCGGGGGCCGGCTGCAGGCACACCAGATTGCCCTCCAGCGTGAGTGTGGCCAACCTTGGACACAGCTGCAGGTACCGCACCTGCCCCAGGTCCTCCACACTGTTGCCCTCAAGGTCCAGCACCTCCAGTTGCTCAAGCAGGCACAGTGGGCTCAGGTCTGAGATGTTGTTGTAGGAGACATAGAGTTCCTAGGGACCACATGGGGATCTCAGCTGGGATATGATGCAGCATCCCTTCCTTACCTCTGGGTACAGCAGACCCACCTTCAGTGCTGGGAAGGAGCCAATGCCATCCAGGTCAGTCAGGCCACAGCGAGAGAGCCACAGCACTTGCAAGCAGCCCAGGGAAGTACCCAAGTCTCTGCAGAAGGCAAGCACAGTAACATGGTGGTTAATCATCTCCCTCTGCTTTCTCATCTGCCCAGATGTGAGCAAGCTCCCACCATCTCAGCTGTGAGCCGCCCCTATTGCCAGGACTGTGAGCTAAAATCAATCTATCTTCCCTTTAATTGCTTCTTGTCATGTATTTAGTTACAACTATCCAGAAAGTTGAGCCAGGTATGGTGGCGCACTCCTTTAATCCCAGCACTGAGGAGGCAGAGGGAGGAGGATTGCCGTGAGTTTGAGGCTACCCTGAGACTCCATAGTGAATTCCAGGTCAGGTCAGCCTGGGCTAGAGTGAGACCCTACCTCGAAACCCCACCCCCCAAAAGGAAGAAAGAAAGACAGACCAGTGCCTGTGGTCACTGCTGTCCTGTCTTGGGGTGGAGGGCTAAGGCCTCATGCCGAACCACCTGGCTTCCAGCGCCCTGCTCTCTACTTTGCTCCCTTGCTGCAGCTTCCTGGTCTGGGGCAGTTTCAACTTTGCTAGCCCCTGGCACTGGGGAACTGTCTTCTGCACCCCCCTTTGCCTGGCTTAGCTGTGTTGCTGCTTGCTGTTCTCCCCATGTGGCCTGCTGCAGCCACAGGGCCTCCTCAAATTCCCACAGCACATGACACGAACCATGTATGGGGACTGGGGACCTGACCTTGCCCTTCTGGTGGGCTGCCCTTCCTATAGCGCTGGATTCTCCCTGCATTCTTGTGCAAATGCCATCTGGTCTCAGGATTTCTAAACCTCCATGATTTCTCCATGCTGTGTCCAGCTCACAACTCCCCTTCTGTTTCTCATCCACCACAGAGACCATGTGGGGGTTGCTCCCCATCTGCCTCAGTCTTTGTCGTTCAGTTGCAAACACTTTATCCAGTATGTTGCCTTGAATGACTTTCTTTTTAAAAAATTTTTTTTTAAATTTATTTGAAAGAGAGAAAGAATGGGCACACCAGGACCTCTAGCCACTGCAAATGAATTCCAGATGTATGCACCACCTTGTGCATCTGGCTTACATGGGTACTGGGGAATTGAGCCTGGGTCGTTGGCTTTGCCAGCAAATGTCTTAACCACTAAGCAATCTCTCCCGCCCCTCTTTTTCTTTTATTATTTATTATTATTTTTTTGTTTTTTTGAGGTAGGGTTTCACTCTAGCCCAGGCTGACCTGGAATTCACCATGTAGTCTCAGGTGGCCTCGAACTCATGGCGATCCTCCTACCTCTGCCTCCCAAGTGCTGGGATTAAAGGCGTGCGCCACCATGCCCAGTTTTCTTTCTATCTTTCCTTTTTTTTTTTTTTTTTTTGAGAGAGAAAATGGGTGTACCAGGGCCTCTCAGCCCTTGTGAACAAATTTCAGGTGCATGCACCCCCTTGTGGGCATGTGTGACATTGCATGCTTGTGTCACTTTTGCATCTGGCTATGTGGGACCTGGTGATTTGAACAAGCGTTCTTAGGTATCACAGGCAAGCACCTTAACCTCTAAGCCATCTATCTCTCCAGTCCCCTTCGATTCTTTTTGGGATGGTCTCACTATAAGCTCAGGATGGCCTGGAACTTGAGACAGTCCTACTTGAGTCTCTCTAGAGTTCAGATTACAGGTTTACACCCTACTCCAGCTGTTAAAACTGTTCAACTACCCCTCCCCTGGCTGGAATTTGTGTCTGGTGATGCCTTCCAAAAGACTTGTAGAGCCAGGCGTGGTGGCACATGCCTTCAATCCCAGCACTTGGGTGGCAGAGGTAGGAGTATCAATCGTAGTGAGTTTGAGGCTGCCCTGAGTAAATTCCAGGTCAGCCTGGGCACCTGGGCTAAAGCGAAACCCTACCTCAGAAAACAAAAAGAATTTTTTTTTTTTTTCAGGGTAGGTTCTCACTCTAGCCCAGGCTGATCTAGAATTCACCATGTAGTCTCAGGGTGGCCTCAAACTCATGGCAATCCTCCTACCTCTGCCTCCCAAGTGCTGGGATGGCATTCACCACCATGCCTGGTGAAATTCCATTTCTTTTTTTTTATATATGCATATATATAATTTTTTCTTTATTTATTTGCAAACAGAGAGAGAGAAGAGAGACAAAGAGAGAATGGGTATGCCAGGGCCTCCAGCCACTGCAAATGAACTCCAGATGCATGTGCCCCTTGTGCATCTGGCTTACATGTGTCCTGGGGAATCAAACCTGGGTCCTTTGGCTTCACAGGCAAACACCTTAACCACTAAGCCGTTTCTCCAGCCCAAGACTCCATATCTTACTGTTAACAGATTTTTAAAATTGATTTGTTAGGTTGGAGAGATGGCTTAATGGTTAAATGCTTGCCTGTGAAGCCTAGAGACCTCGGTTCAAGGTTCAATTCCCCAGGACCCACGTTAGCCAGATGCACAAGAGGGCGCATGCATCTAGAGTTCGTTTTCAGTAGCTGGAGGTCCTGGAGTGCCAATTCTGTCTCTCTCCTTGCCTCCTTCTCTGTCTGTCACTCTCAGATAAATAAATAAAAATAAACAAAAATTTATTTATTTATGTGTGTGTGTGTGTATGTGTGTGCATGTGCCAGGGTCTCTTACCACTACAAAAGATGCCCATCCAGCTTTATGTTGGTGAATGGGGAATTGAACCCAGGCCAGCAGGCTTTGCAAGCAAGCACTTTCAACTACTGAGCCATCTCCCCAGCCCTGTTTTTGTTTTTTGAAGTAGGGTTTCACTCTAGTCCAGGCTGACCTGGAATCCACTGTGTAGTTTCAGGGTGGCCTCAAACTCACATGATTCTCCTACCTCTGCCTCCCAAGTGCTGGGATTAAAGGTGTGCAACACCATGTCCGGCTACTTTTTAACAGTTTCCAAATGACCCGTGTAGCATCAATGTGTGCTGGTGCGGTTTATGGACACAGTGCACTGAGTGAAAGGATGCATGTCCTGGCCCCGCTGGTGTGAAGTCAGTTGGTGCCCACTCCAACCCATGTATTTAGATCATTTACCTTCATGTCAGCAGTTAGCACCAGGGGCTGAATTCTTAGCTTCTGATGAACTGACAGCATCTACGTTAAATTATTTCCCAGCCCTTATAACACTGCTTGAGATTTTAATATATTTACTATCTTGCTGTTAGCTAAGTTACAATAACAGCTTATGGGATGGCTCTAGTCATTCAATTTCCTATTACAAATATTTGTTCATTTTCAGTCTTTGCAGGCTGATAAACACCAAACAGACAAGTTTCAGAATTCAATAACTGAAAGAATGCAAAATCTCACTATACTTTTCATTGCTGGTATCAAAGAACTGAGGATGCTTACAAAACATTTCTAATTTAGCCATTTAGGAATTATTGCATTATTATTATTTTTTTTTTGAGATAGGGTCTGAACCTAAAACATAGCAACCTGGAATTCACTCTGTATCCCTAGGCTGGCACTGAACTCATGGCCATACTCCTACCTCAACTTCCCTAGTGCTGGGACTAACGCCTGGCTTCATTAGAATTATTTTATTACACAATATTTCATATTTCTGATGTGTACAAAACTAGTTTTTGTTTTGTTTTGTTTTTTCTTTGTTTTTCAAGGTAGCGTCTTACTCTAGCCCAGACTGACCTGGAATTCACTATATAGTCTCAGGGTGGCCTCGAGCTCATAACAATCCTCTGACCTCTGCCTTCTGAGTGCTCAGGTTAAAGGCGTTGCTACCACACCCGGCTGTATAGAACTACTTCATGCTTTTCTTTTTTTTTTTTTTTGGTTTTTCGAGGTAGGGTCTCACTCTGGCTCAGGCTGACCTGGGATTCACTATGTAGTCTCAGGGTGGCCTCGAACTCTCGGCAATCCTCCTACCTCTGCCTCCCGAGTGCTGGGATTAAAGGCGTGCGCCACCACGCCCGGCTCATGCTTTTCATTTATGGTTTCCATCCACCATTTAATTTTTTTTGTTCATTTTTTATTTATTTATTTGAGAGTGACAGACATAGAGAGAGAGACAGATAGAGGGAGAGACAGAATGGGTGCGCCAGGGCTTCCAGCCACTGCAAACAAACTCCAGATGCGTGCGCCCCCTTGTACATCTGGCTAACGTGGGACCTGGGGAACCGAGCCTCGAACCGGGGTCCTTAGGCTTCACAGGCAAGCGCTTAACCACTAAGCCATCTCACCAGCCCCACCATTTAATTTTAATTTGGGGGGCTGTTGAGGAAGGATCTTACTCTATCTAGCCCAGGCTGACCTGGAATTCACTACACAGTGTCAAGCTGGCCTTGAACTCACAGTGATCCTTCTACCTCTTCCTCTTGAGTGCTGGGATTAAAGATGTTTGTTACCACACCAGGCCTGGCAGGCTTTGGAAGTAAATGCCTTTAACCACTGCACCATCTCCTCAGCCCCACTGTTTAATTTTTTTTTTTCAAGATAGGGTCTCACTCTAGCTCAGGCTGATCTGGAATTCACTATGTAGTCCCAGGGTGGCCTTGAATTCATGGCAATCCTCCTACCTCTGCTTCCTGAGTGCTGGGGTTAAAGGCATTTGCCACCATGCCCGGCTTAATTTTTTTTTAAGTTTTGTTTATTTGTGTGTGGGTGAATGCATGCCACAGCACACATGCGGAGGTCTGATGACATACTTGAGGTGTCTGTGCTCCACTCTCTGTGAGACAAGATCTCTTGTTGCTCTAAGACTGGCCCACAGACTTCACATTCTCTTGGTGCACTGGAACCAGAGATACATGCGCCACTTTGCGTCTGGCATTATGTAGGTGCTGGGGAATCTGAACCCAGACAAGTAGACATTATTGTTATTATTATTATTATTTTGGTTTTCCGAGGTAGGGTCTCACTCTGGTCCAGGCTGACCTGAAATTAACTCTGTTGTTTCAGGGTGGCCTTGAACTCATGGTGATCCTACTACCTCTGCCTCCTAAGTGTTGGGATTAAAGGCGTGCACCACCATGCCTGGCTACAAGTAGACATTATAAGCAAGCACTCTGAATGACTAAACCATCTCCCCAGTCCAGTCATTATCTAATTTTATGGTTTTTTTTTGGGGGGGGGGAGGAGAGACACAGGGTTTTGTGCATCCTAGGCTGGCATTAAACTCACTGTGTAGCAGAGGATGACCTTAACTTCTGATCCTCCTATCTCTACTTTTCCAGTATAGGCATTAGAGGTATATGCCTCTATGCCCAGTATATGTAGTGCTAGGAATCGAAACCAGGTCTTCGATCATGCTAGGCAAGCACTCTACAAACTAGATGACATACTCAGCCACTTTTACATACTTTTTATGTACCTATCTTTATTGTTCAGAAACCCTCCATTATGTTGGAGGAAGAGCCATCTGGTAGGACACTATACAACCATGGGTAAGGTGCACATCTAGGAAGGCTTGTGTCTAGGAAGACATTTCCCATGTCTCTCTCTAGTCAGGGCTTGGTGGTTCCACACTGTCTGTTGTGCTCTATGGGGTGGGGTGCTGCTGAGGTAACAGTTCCCACTGTTTTCACTTCCATTGGCAGAACATCAGTATTTATTTTTGAGGTAGTCCCTGAAGCCATTCCCTAGAGGGGGCAGAGTCCTAAAGGGAGGGGTGGCTAGCAGTAGCCGAGTTCTAGGCCTAGGAGCCCAGACTAACCTGGAGTTCACTATGTAGTCTCAAGCTGGCGTTGAACGGCAGCAGTCCTCCTACCTGTGCCTCCCAAATGCTGGAATTAAAGGTGTGTGCCACCATGCTCAGCTTGATCATCAGTATTTGGCTGACTTCCCTTTGACATCTTATTTTTTGAGCAGCAGGATAAATAAGAAAATCAAGAGGACTCATAAGATGATGGCGCTCAGTCATCACTTTCATCATTCTATCCGCAAACTACCAGATGCTGCCTTACTTCCTGTTGCTACGTCAAGGCTTAGGCTGGCAGCGCCTTCACAAAACCCCCTTCGCTCTAGTCCCCAGGTAAAGTCTGCTGTTCTCTTGCCTTTGTTCTTTTCAGTCCCAAGAGACAAGAGCCATGAAGAGGGCTTTGGTTTTGAATGTCATCTCGTAAGCTACTTATTGGGAAGCTTTGGTGCAAGAGCGTGGAGCTTTCTTGGCAGTTGAACCTTGGTATAGGAGATGTGCATTTTGCTGGGTCTGTGGTATGGCCCAAAGTGGAGGGTCAGGTTGCAGGGAGTGCCCACCTGCTCTTCTGGCTGGGGACCAGTCACCTTCCTCCAGGCTCCTGACCCTCAGGGTGCAGCTGACACCCTGGGCTGTACTGAGAAGTAAAAAGACTACAAAAGCCAGTGTCATGGCACATGCCTTTAATTCCGGCATGTGGGAGGCAGAGGTAGGAGTATCACTGTGAGTTCAAGGCCCCCTGAGACTACATAGTGAATTTCAGGTCAGCCTAGCCTAGAGTGAAACCCTATTTAAAAAAAAAAAAAAAAAAAAGGACTGCAAAAAACCCCAAGTCTGTGCTGTTTTGAGGTGTCCACCAAAACCCCTCACTTTGCTGAAAGTCAGTAAATATCTTGGTACACTGACCAGGGCCCTAGCTTTGGGTTTGCATGTCACTCACACGTGGCAGGTGCTTCCCCCTGGGGGTGAGATGAGGTACACTTGCACTGATCTGGCCCCAGGGCAGAGCATTAAGAGGTGGGAGCAGGAAATTTCATGGAGGATCCCTGGAACCTACCCACTAGCACTAGAGACCTTACCCTTCCTTGAGGAAGCTCACACCTGAGCAAATGTCCCTGAAGCCACTCCCTAGTGGGGGCAGAGTCCTAAGGGGTGGGGTAGCTAGCAGTAGCTGAGTTCTAGGCCTAGAAGCCCTCATCCCTTCTCCCTTATCCCTTGCTTACCCTATGCCAGGTACTTACCTGAGGGAGCCCAGACAGCTGCCGTTCAGCTTCAGTTGGTTCAGGTTGGGGAGGTGCACCCCTGTGGGCCACAAGAGGAAGAGGTTGCTGTGACCCAGCAGCTCTGAGCCTCCCTCTCCCTCGCCACGTGGGCCGCATGCCTTTCTATCCATGTACAGCTTCGCCTGAGTGACGCAGGTGCAGACAGTGCATTCGGCTTGGGGAAGTGAAGCTGGGCTGGCATGGGTGGGGTGAGTCCCTGAGCACCTTCCCGCACCTTTCCCAAGATGCCCAGCCTCCCCCCCCCCATGTTGGTGTACAGCATGCAACATTAGGTGCCAAATCTTAGAGATGCCTTGTCAATGGCCTGCACAGCATAAAGGGGATGCCAGGGGAAAGTGGAGAATGTCCGAGAATGGAAGTATGCAAGACAGAATCCCTGGTCAATGGAAAGCAGGGTTCAAGGTGGCTGGTAGGGTACAGCCCTAGTGGCAGGACCCAAAAGAAAGCAGGTGGCTCCTGATCTCATGGGTGCACATAGAAGCTACACTGAGCTGTCATGTACTTAATAACTGCAAAACAGAAAACAAGGCCAGCCAGGATGGGGCGTGTTGAACCTCACTAGAATCAAAGCAAAGCAAACAAAATGCACAAGCATCTGTTTTGTTCCTGCTGAGATGGTTGGTAACGTTGTGATAAGGCCTGTGGCATAGACAAGAATCATTATTGGGTCAGAGAGATGGCTCAGTAGTTAAGGCACTTACTGGCAAAGCCATAGGACCCAGGTTTGATTCCACAGTGCCCACGTAAGCCAGATGCACAAGGTGGTACATGAGTTTGGAGTCCAGTTGCAGTGGCTGGAGGCCCTGGTGCAGCCATTCTCCTATCTTTACCTCTCTCTCGAAATAAATAAATATTATTAAAAGAAATAATGTATTAGAATGTTCTGAGGAATTATGGACTGAGCCTCAATGTACAAGAGGCACCATGCCCACAACTCTCAAACAGATCAGAGGAAAAAAAAATGTGTGTGTGTGTGTGTGTGTGTGTGTGTCTGTGTGTGTGTATGCATGCATGCATGAGAATGAGAGAATGATAAGGTTCTTGTAGTAGTAACCATAGATGGTATGTGAGGGTTCTTTGTAGTATTCCTGCAGTGTGTCTATAAATTCCAAATTACTTCAAAATGAGCTTCAGGAGCACCTAGCACTGAAGCATGGTGTCCTTTGGCACTGTTTTTTTAAAATATTTTATTTTTATTTATTTATTTGACACAGACAAAGAAGAAGAGGAAGAAGGAGAGAGAGAGAACGGGCATGCCAGGGCCTCCACCCACTGCAAACAAACTCCAGACACATGCGCCACCTTGTATATCTGGCTAACGTGGGTCTTGGGGAATTGAACCTGGGTCCTTTGGCTTTGCAGGCAAATGCCTTAACTGCTAAGCCATTCCTCCAGCCCCCTCGTGGCACTGTTTTAACCTTTGGTACTCAGCCATACTGACACAGGAGCCTGGGCGTGATGCCTCTGGAGAGTATAGGCTGGCACCTTGGCCTGTGCTAAGTACACCTTACTTCTGGGGATTCATTCTAAGGAAAGATACAAGATGTTTGCTAGCTTTGCTTTTACAGCTGGGAAGGCATGACTGTTTCATAGACAGGTCTAGCCATGACAGTGGTAGGGGCATGGTGTGACCAGTGGCTCTCACCGAAGTTCCCCAGGCTGTTCTCACGGGTGTCCACACACATCTCAAGCACCCTTACAAGTTGGAGATCATCCGCCTGTGCCAGAGCCTGCTGCAGAAACAATGAGGCATCACTTCAGTTTCCTCCATGCTTTTGGCTGTAGGATTCTGTGAGAAGCCCACTGGAGCAGGTGTTCCCTGCCCCATCCGTATTGACCTTGATCATAACAACTTAGCTGGTGACTATGACGTGAGCAGAGGTCTTAACTGCTGACTGGGAGGCACTGCCAGGGAAGGGCTTGCCCTTGTAGTGCCAGTCTCCAGCTAAGACCTTTAGGGCAGATCCAATAATGCAGTGGGAGTCCAGAGCCCCACTGAGCAGCACCCGACCATGATATTCCTTGGACCCATGGACACAGAAGCATACTCATGCTAGAAGTCAAGAGGAGGGCCCTTCCGGTATGTTTGCTCAACTATATGTGCTGGACAAGTATGTACACAAAATGCAATCATGGTCTCCCGGGACCCTGGGCCACACCTGCTGTGGGATCCACAGTAACCTTGGAGTTCATGCAGATTCTGATGGGCAGGCCAAGTCAATTATTCAGAGGGCAGGCCTGGATGGGGTCACGAGTCCAGGTCATCTATACAAGGGTCGCCAACTTCAGGTAGGTGTCAGGCTTTGGATCCTGGGAGCTGCATGGTTGCCCAGGTAGGCTCTGTAGAACTTCAGGCAGCTCCCACACCAGGTTTTGGGAGAGGTTTTCACCTACTGTTCACACAAATCAATATACTGAAGATGTTCCCTACTTCAGCCTGAGGACTAGGAAAATTTGCAGGGGTAGCCCTGTCCCAGGGAGGGGGACTGTGGCCCAGGGAGGGAGACCATGGGTCAGCTGCACCTGATAAGCTGCCCTCCAACCCAGCAGCATCTCATGGTGCCACTCTCCTTGTTTCCTGCATCAGAACTTCAGCTGCTTAAGCAAGGAAATTCAGTGGATCTTGGAATCCTGGCCTGACAGTCCTATCTGTGTTTCCAGTGCCTAGGCACATTTGCATCACCTCAGATTGTTGGAATAGGCCCCCAAAGTGAAAAGGCAGAAGGCCAACTAGCTGCAGGAGTTGAGGACAGGGTGGACATAAGTGGAAAGTGCTCCAGGGTGAGACACCCCCCCCCCCCATGCAGACCTCTATGGCAGAGCCTCAGTTCCCCAACACTTACCAGCCGGGCAGGGGACAGGTGCTTCTCCACCTGCTGTGCCCTATGGATGTCATCATGGCTACCCAGGCTCTTGCTCTGTGGACAGGGGTTATGCAGGCCCTGCCAGCTCAGCTCCCGTACCCGGATGCTAGCTGTGCCTGGGCGAGGCCCCTGAACTCCATCCCAGGCAGGGTCCATTCACATCCAACCTGCTGGGAGGGGCAGAGGACAGTCTTCTACCTTCTGCTCCAGCTTACATCTGTATCGGCACAGCCCGTGCCTCATCACCTCCCAGCAAATCTCCTAGCCTGTCTTGTCCTGTCCTGTCCTGAGAGACCCTTGTGAGCAGCCTCATAGTTAGACTCCTGGACACCCCACAGTCCCCTTTCATATCCCCTGCCTGGGCCAACACCTGGCCTGCTTCTGTATTTTTTTTCAGTGTCTATGCAATGAATGCTAGCTCCAGGCCTTGCTATCCGGGGCCCTCAAAAGACCATGAGCCTAGGGGTACTGCAACGACCAGCAGCAAGCCAGGCCCTTGCTATGAGTCCTTCTCCACTGATGGTCTCTGAGAGTAGGCCAGAGACCAGGGTGGCAGGCATTCACTCTGTCCCCTCCTACTGAGCCCCTACCTGCAGTTAGCTGCCTCCTGCTGTGGGTCAAACATCTGGGCAAGGAGGCCACATGTGTCCACAGGTGATGCCTGTAGGAGAGAATTGGGTTAGCCTTCTGACAAGGTTGCTGTGTCCAATGGCACCTGGCCTGGTCAAGGTCACAGCACCGAGACACAAATGGGTACAGAAGATGGAGGTAGTGGGGACTGTCAGTAAGGATTTAACCCTGAGTTCCCTATGGCCAACCATACTTATGGGGACTCTGGCTCAGGTGATGAGGAAGACAGCCAAATGGTGACCCATGACTCCCTCTGAATCTCCCTGCAAAACAATATATGGCCCTTATACAAATTCTGCTTCTTCCATCCTCTAAACTATCTATTGTAGACTGGACTTTGGCATCCTGACCCTTCTGAGTCTCACCTCAAACTTCTGAAGGAGTTTGGTGGGTCCTTCATTCCCATCTATGTTAGCCTCACCATCTGTTTCTCTTTAAAGATACAGAGGCCAGGCTGGAAAAATGGCTTAGTGGTTAAGGCGCTTGCATGTCAAGCTAAGAATCCAGGTTCGATTCTCCAGGACTCACATAAGCCAGATGCACAAGGTGGCACATGCGTCTGGAGTTTGTTTGCGGTGGCTGGAGGCCCTGGAGTGTCCATTCTATTTGCGCCTCTCCCTCTTCCTCTTCCTCTCCCTCTCTCTCCCTCCCTTCCTCCCTCCCATGGAAAAAAAAAATTACAGAGGCCTGTTTTGGCCCCGGACCCTATAGTCATATTTGGGCTGGAGTACTCTGCCCAGAACATTCAGCACCATCCTTTCCCTAACGCCCCCTTTCTTGTTCTCCGTGTGAACCTTATCTGAGTGATCCCTTACTTCTGCCCTTCCCAGACATTGTTTCTCCCTTCATGATAGGTTTACGCACTACTAAATGAGTTGAGTGGACCCACTCCTTGGCCCACGTTCCCACTAGCATAAAGCAAATGGAGATGCCCTCTCCGGCTGGCTCTCACCTGAGGGGTGGGCCGGGGTGCCCCTACCCGGGGGCCCAGCCCTGGGGCCCTCCACTGCGGCGGGCACTCTCTAGACTCAAGACTTTTTTACCCTGGCATGGTTGGGGCCTGGGCGCCATGGCAACGGGGGCGTGGCCTTATTTGAATATTAAAATATTCATGAGCGGCGGGCGCGACTGGCTGCAGCAAGATGAGCCCCGCCCCCTAGCAACGGTTGCCGTGACACGCGGCTAGCGGGTGAGAGGGGCACCCCGGGCTGGCGGCGGCGAGGGGGCCCTGTTGCTCTTGGTTAATCTGTCTCCTTGTGGGAGGCCAGGCAGGGGAAGCCCTCTTGGTTTTCTCCTAAGGACGTGCATATTTTATTTCTTTGTAAAATTTCAAAAACTGTTGAAAATATGTCTTTTGCTCCTGAACCAGAACCAGGTGGGATTCACTTAGCCCCCATCCCAACTTTTCGGTTAGATTTCGGAGGTCGCTCTTTAAATGGGGAGCAGTGGGAGCGACTGCAGGTTTGGAACCTCGAGTTTGGGGTGCTCGAGTTGAAAGAAATCTGCTCCAAGGATCGAGGGGACACTGTGAGCGGGTGGTCCTCCCCCTGCAAGTCTCAGGCAGGCTGGGGTCCGTCCTTGTGCGTCCGCAGTGCTGTCCGTCCCCGACCCTCGGTCCCCGCCTGACTTGACCGTCTGGCGGCTGTGGGGTGGAGGAGTGATTTCTTAGCGAACCCCGGCCACCGCGCCCCCGAAAACACGCCTGCGGCTCTCAGGAGTACTACGGTACAGCTCGAATGCCCAGAACGAAGACTAGGCCTCACTGGCTCACGGCCACACCCAGACGCGGCCAGGGCACCGCCCTCGGTGCCATCCCGGAAGCCCCGCCCAGCCGCGGCTCTTGACGGACTGGTCATTGTAACCAACCAGAGCAGGGTGTGGCGAGGCGGTCCTTGGGGCGGAGCGTGGCCAATCACCCGCCGCTCCGAGCTGACAGACGGACGTGGGGAGGAAAGGGGCGGGGCGAGCGCGGGCCCGGCCGAGTCCCAGCCGCCCGCGCCCAGCGCCCGCAGCCGGAGCCGCACCCGCCGCGGACGGAGCCCATGCACGGGCCCAGCCGGCGCCCGTCCGCGCCCCCGCCCCGCCCCGGCCCCGGCCTCGGCCTCGGCCCCGGGGGCAGTCGCGCCAGCGAGCGGTGAGTATGGACGCGGGGGCGGGCGCGGGGCGCAGGTGAACGGTGCTTCCCTGCTCCGCGCGGTTCGGGCGGCGTGTGCCTGTGCGGCCGGACCGACCCCGCCTGTGGCCGCGCGCTGGACTGGGCGCCGCCCGGGCCTCCGGGAACGCTGCGTCCCGCGGCCATCTCGCGCGGGCTTCGGGGCCGCAAGGGCACTCGCACTGGGGCCCCGACCTAGGCCTTCCTCCCGGCCACTCCTCGCGCCCCCTGTGGGCCTTTCCGGCAGTCACCTGCTCCCTGGAACCCCGAGCCCTGTTTTCCCCTAGCTCCTTGTGGAAGGACCGCCAGAGCGGAGGGCAGGGTCCTTGTCCGTCTGCCCTTCCCCCGCCGCTGGGACAACGCCTGGCATGCAGTAGGCGCTCAGTAAATACTTGTAGGATGCACCAACATGCCGACGGGCTGAAGCCGGTTGTCGGCTGGCACTGGCCTGCCTGGGCACGCTGAGGCCGCCGTGGCAGGACCTGTTTTTTGGGGGGGAGGTGGCCTCAGCCCTCAGGCACCTTCAGTTGATGCTTTCTGCCTACCCAGCGACTTCTAATTTGGGTGCGTGGTTGGGAGAAGCTCTCAGCTGTCAGCCCTGCCTTGGGGGCCGCTTCCTGCATCCTCACCCGGCCATAGTGAGGTTAGGGGAGGTGGGAGTCCCCCTAACCCCAGCTGAAGGTGCCACAGGTGAGTGGCTGTTGGCTGGCCGACCTGCTGGATGCCTGAGGGGAACTGTCTCATGTGGGCTGGGCCTGGCTAAGTGTTGGTTCTCCTTGGCAGGTGGGGCAGGAGCTCCTGGAGTGGCAGCCCCTGTAAGAGCGATGACGGAGTACAAGCTTGTGGTGGTGGGCGCTGGAGGTGTGGGGAAGAGCGCCCTGACCATCCAGCTAATTCAGAACCACTTTGTGGACGAGTATGACCCCACCATAGAGGTGAGCCCTAATTACCCACCGTGGAGACGAGCCGAGGTTACCTGCTTGTGGTCTGCATGGGCAGACTCTGATGTACAACCTATGAGTGTCATGGCCTGTTTGAGACTTGCTCCAGAGTCTTGACACCACGAACCGAAAGGGTGCAGGGGTGGGCTCCTCCTTGGAACTTTCCATCTGAGGAGGGGTAGAATCCTGATCCATGACTTCCTGTAGGACTCCTATCGGAAGCAAGTGGTCATTGATGGAGAGACGTGCCTACTGGACATCTTAGACACAGCAGGCCAGGAGGAGTACAGTGCCATGAGGGATCAGTATATGCGCACAGGGGAGGGCTTCCTCTGTGTGTTTGCCATCAACAATACCAAGTCCTTCGAAGACATCCATCAGTATAGGTGAGCCACCTATATGGCTAGCTCAGACGTTCCTAGCACAGGTTGGGTTAGAGAAGTTCTCTGAGTCTAGATTGGACCCTCATGTCTTTCTCTGCATGTCCTGGATACAGCCATGCCTGCAGCCTGCTAGCTGGCTCTCATGTTCTCCCAACCCCCTCAGGGAGCAGATCAAGAGGGTTAAGGACTCGGACGATGTGCCAATGGTGCTGGTGGGAAACAAGTGTGACCTGGCTGCACGTACTGTGGAGTCTCGGCAGGCCCAGGACCTTGCCCGCAGTTATGGCATCCCCTACATTGAAACATCAGCCAAAACCCGGCAGGTGAGCATACTCCCTGGCCCATAGCTAGTCAGGGACTTGCCCCGCCCCACCCCAGCCAGGGAACAGCACTCATTGCCCCTCTCCCTCAACACAGGGCAGCCGCTCTGGCTCTGGCTCCAGCTCCGGGACCCTGTGGGACCCCCTCGGGACCCATGTGACCCAGCGGCCCCCCATGCTGTAAGTCTCGCAGACGGCAGGGCAGTGAGGGAGGCGATGGCCAGGGTCTGGGCTCATGCCCTGCAGTCCTGGGCTGACTGACACAGCTCCAGAGGAGGAGGGGGTCCATGGAGAGAGCTGCCTAGAGCCAGGCCGGAGCGGTGACCCCGGGGCCTAGTCCTTCCTGCCCCAAGAGCGTCCCATGGATACCTGTTAGTGTTGACACTTGAAGAATTTGGCTAAGCTGGGGTCTGGGAGGGTCCTGGGTGTGTCTGACCTGTTAGGGGTATTCAGAACTGAGCCTGCTCAAGGAGGGGCTTTGTGCCTTTCACATGAGCAGGGTCCAACTCCCCATTCATCTAGGTGGGAGGTTGAAGAAGGGGGCCTACAGGGCTTGAGTGTTACCTGAATTCAAGGTAGGGAGCCACCACCTAGGCCGCCCCAGCAGGGTCCCGCTGAACTAGTCTCTGTCCCCAGGGTGTGGAGGATGCCTTCTACACACTGGTGCGTGAGATCCGGCAGCACAAGCTGCGGAAGCTGGCCCCGCCAGACGAGAGTGGCCCCGGTTGCATGAGCTGCAAGTGTGTGCTGTCCTGACGCCAGGTGAGCCAGGGGCCGGATGAGCCTCCATGTCCTCTCTGCTGTCCCTGCACTTCCCATCCTGCCAGTCCCCTGCCTGCGGTCAGTGGTGTCCTTTGTGACCACCCCGGCACAGGCTCAGAACGTGGAGGTGCCGGATGCGAGGAGGAGGTGCAGACGGAAGGAAGGAAGGAGGAGGGAAGGAAGGAAGGAAGGAAGGAAGGAAGCGATGCTGGAGCCTGACCAGCCCAGGGACGATGGAAAGAGGTGGCCAAGACCCTCACTGGACGCTTTGCACAGACTGTCATGAACTGTCTCTGTCGCCACTGGCACCTCAGCCCTTGACCCTCCCAGCTCCCTCTGGGTTCCTATTGGGTGCAGGTTGAATCACAGTAAATTATTTGATGGTCTTGACTTACGTCTAGGTGGGGTAAGAGGCATGCCTGTGGTTTCACAGGAGGTGCTGAGAACCTGGGCTTCGTTAGGGTATGTGTTCTTGCCGTCTCTAAGAGGAGGCTGGGGCCATGCTACCCTTTCCTCCCAACTGCCTCCTCTGTCTTTCTGCAGAAAGCTGTGGTCACTGCAAGAACAAGTAGGTCATACAAAAAGCAACCTATTGTCCTTTAAGTAATGGGGGGGGGATTTGAAGATAAGGGGGTGTTCCCTGTCCCTGGCAGGAAGCACATTTCCTGCATTCAGGGGTGCCTGAAATGGAGCCCTGAAGACCACAGAAGGCCGGACCTGCCCTGCTCAGCATCCTGCAGTCCTCTGACCTGGTGTGGAGATTCTTGGGCTCCAGAAATAGGGCCCGTGTGCTCTTTGCCTGGCTTCAGGCCTCTGCCCCATCTGTGACCAAGTGGTTCCTTAGCCCAGAGCCTGGCTCTCCTACCTCTGTAAGAGGGCAGAGACTACTTTACCTGTTCCTGCCACCACTCTATCATGCTCAAGCCACCTGAGGTCAGCAGCATGAACCTGAGGGGCATGTGCAAACCAGGTAGCTGCACACTGCTACCAGAGGGTTTGCCTTGCTTGGAGCCACATTCCAGGACTAGCAGGTAGAGGAGGCTCCTCCTGGGTTCTCATCTTAACTGTTAGGAACCTATGGTAGGTATCCTTTCCCTCTCAGGGTTCAGATTGAGCTCAGTGAATCCCTCTTGGTTAGGATGCATGTAGTGTGAGGAGGCTGTGACCCCCAGGTATGAAGATGTAGGAACTGATGCTGGGTGTTTGGATAATGGGACACCCCTTTTGCCTCCTCTGCCACTTCCATTGCAATCAAATGTCCACATTCCCTGTCCACAAACATGTGAGGCTTTTGAGGCACCTTCTGGGGCTGCACTGACCTGTTTGGGGCTGGGTATTTCATGACCCCAAGGCAGGTTAGAGGCAGGGGTTGTCTTTGGCCTTATCTCTGGGTCTTTTATGGTCTTATGAGTGGATGGGAACTCTGTTCCCATTGGAAGCAGTAGTATGGGAACTATTGGTACACCCTCCTTAGAAGAGGACTTTGAGTAGGAGCCTGTCTGAGGGGTGGGTCCTGTTTTATCCTTCATCTGTGTAGGCCTGAAGATGCCTTAGGAGAGTGTGGTCCAGGATAGGGGTCAGTGATCTCAGAAGAACCCCTGGGGCCTGTAGTGAAACAACCCCATGATGCTGCATCAGATAGACCTGTAGCTGCTCAGGGATGATGTCTCAGTAGGCATGGCTCCAGGAAAAGAGGCTTTGAGGGCTTAGAGCTACCTTGCTTCTGTCCTGTCCTGGCCAGATCTGCCTGTGGAGTGGGCCCAAACTTCAGCCTCTACTATGGCTATGTGGTGGGAAGTTCCCCTCTTAGATAGAGCCTGGGCCATCTGTTGGGCATGGGCTTTCCTGGGTCTCCTTGAAGTGGGGTCCTCCTGGGACAACCACACCCGTAGGTTAGGGAATCAGTACTGTGGGGCAGGAGGGTGTCTGGCCTGAGGTCTCATCTTGAAGTAGTGGAGGAGTCCTGTCCCCTCACTGTCCTGATGAAGGGGGAGAAATGCTCAGACTCTTCCTTCTCTCCAATGGCCCCCCAAAGCTCCCTATACCAGACCCCACTGCAGAAAAAGCTGAAGTTCAACCCCTGCCCCTGTCCAGGGTCTCTGGGGAAGAAGCGAGTTTCTTTACTCATATTTGTAGGATCCTGAGCATCCCCAGCCATCAGCAGCTTGCTCCCAGATGAGGACAGTGACAGGTGCCTCAGACCCAGTGGCTTCCCTTCTCACCCAGAGTCCCCACCATGTGTCTGCAGCCTCCAAGGAAGGAGGGAGGGATGTCCACATGAGCCCTGGGTGGGCTTGCTGCCCTAATACGACCTGGGCCTGATTCCTGAAGGCTGGGCTGTCTTCGAGGCAGTTAGGTAGAACACAAGCCTTAACCACTGAACAATCTCTCCAGCCCAGGGCCATGGTAGGTGAGTTTTGAGAACCCAGTTTGGGGCCTGTGCAGCTGGTGAGGGAACAGGGATGGAGGTGTGTGGCCATTTCCTGGTTTTAGGATCAGGAGAGGGGACATGGTCACCTGCACTTTGTTGTGGATGGTGAGGGGCAGCTGCAGAACGACCAGGAGGAGTTTGTCACTTGGGTTAGGTAATTTATTTTGGGCTCTTTGCTGAGTATATTGTCATCCTTGACCAGGCCTAGGGTTCTCTGGGACCCTGTATAGGGTACAGTTCTGTGGCTCAGAACAAGTGGAGGAGGGAGGGTGTTGTAAGTTGCCATCACTGGTCAACATGGCTGTCCCCTGGCCTTACTGAGGCCTGTGGGAAGGTGTGTACTCCCACATATAGCATGCCATTTGTTAATGGGTCAGTATCAAGGCCAGTGTCTTCCTCACTGAGGACCATCATCAGGACAGTAGTGACTTGGTCCATGCCCAGGTAGCAGCTCCTGCTTGCGAGTCACCATGGGAGAGCACCTGAAAGGGCTAAGGTCCCCAGGGAGGTCTGCCAGAGGCCTCAGGGGCTTGAATGTGCAGCCTTGGGAACTACTTCTTGGTCTGTTAGTCTCTCTTGGGGCCTGGAAGCCAATTTCTCTGCTAAGCTTTTGAAGAGTCACATGGCACCTTCAGTATCCACACTTGTCTGAGGATCAACATCTGCTGGGTGCCTCACCAGTCTGTCACATGCTCCTACTGAGATAGTATTCTGCAGCACTGCCCAGCCCGTGGGGCTCTGGGACAGCCTCATAGGTCCCTGGGAAGAAGTCAGGTCCAGGGGAAACCAGGAGCTGGGGCTCCCCCATCCTTTTTCTTCTTCTTCTTCTTTTTTTTTTTTTTTGGTTTTCTGAGGTAAGGTCTCTAGCTCAGGCTGACCTGGAATTCACTATGCAGTCTCAGGGTGGCCTCAAACTCACAGCGATCCTCCTACCTCTATTTCCCGAATGCTGGGATGAAAGGTATGCGCCACCAAGGCTGTCCCCCTATTCATTCATTTCCTAGATCAATGCTCTGGTCCCTTGTTGGACCTCTGTGACCACAGTAAGCCTGGTTGGTTGTCAGTATTGAACTTTTAAGAAGCAGCAATGCTGGTGGGACACTCACATCATGATCATGTAGTGTGACCCACATTGCCTTGGGGCCCTGCATTGCCCACAGGAGAGACCACAGCAGCGAGTGAGCTTGCTGCCTAGGAGGAAGGAGTTCTGTCCATGTTCACTGGCATGTAAAACTAGGAGCATTCACTTAGCAAGCAGCAAGCCTCTCAGGGTGCCACACTTTCTAAATTTTGAGGGTAAGATTAATTATCTCAGGTGGTCAGTTGATGAGTTTTGATCTTCATTCTGGCTGATGTGCACATGAAGTTTCAGTCTTTGGAATGTGTAGTTCCAAATGTTTGAACCAGCATATACAACTTTTGGGGTCATGTGTTAGATATGTGCTTAACTGCATAAGAAACTGTGGGAGGCGGCCTGCTAGAGCATGCTTTTAATTCCAGCACTCGAGAGACAGAGGCAGGAGGATCACTAAATTTGAGGCCATCCTGAGACTACATAGTGAATTCCAGGTCAGCCTGGGCTAGAGCAAGACCTTGCCCTAAAAAAAGAAAAAAAAGAAAGAAAGAAAAAGAAAGAAAAGAAACTGCAAGAGGGCTGGAGAGATGGCTCAGCAGTTAAGGCACTTGCCTGCAAAGCCTAAGAACCCAAGTTTGATTCCCCAGTACCCATGTAAGCCAGATGCACAAAGTGCCATGTATCTGAAGTTTGTTTACAGTGGCTAGAGGCCCTGCTGTGCCCATTCTCTCTCTCTAATAAATAAAAATATGTCAATATTAAAGAGAGAAAGAGAAAGAAACTGTGAGACCCAGGCATGTTGGTGCATGCCTTTAATCCCAGCACTTGGGAGGCAGAGGTAGGGGGATCCTTGAGTTCAAGGCCAGCCCGAGACTACATAGTGAATTTCAGGTCAGCCAGGGCTAGAGCAAGACCCTTCCTTGAAAAAAAAAAAAAAAGTAAATGACTGGAGAGATGGTTTAGTGGTTAAGGCACATGCCTACAAAGCCTAAGGACCCTGGTTCGATTCTCCAGGTCCCACATAAGCCAGATGCACATGGTGGCACATGTGTCTGGAGCTCATTTGCAGTGGCTAGAGACCCTGGTGTGCCCATTCTCTCTCTCTCTCTCTCTCTCTCTCTGTCTGTAATAAATAAATAAAAATGTTTAAAAAAAGAAAGGAAAAGAACAACTGTGAGAGGGCTGGGGAGATAGCTCAGCACTTTCAAAGCCTGACAGCCCAGGGTTTGATTCCCCAGTACCCACATTAAACCAGATGCACAAAGAATTGTATGCATCAGGAGTTTATTTGCAGCAGCAGGAGGCCCTGGACCATCCATACTCATTCCCTGTCTCTTTTATTTTTTTTACTTTTTATTAGAGAATTGTTGAACCAGGACCTCCAGCCTCTGCAATTGAACTCCAGATATGTGTGTCATTGTGTGTGCATGTGCGACCTTGTGCATTTTTGTCACCTCTTGAGTCTAGTTTATATGTGACCAGGAGAGTAGAACATGGGTCCTTAGGCTTTGCAGGCAAGTGCCTTAACTGTTAAGCCATCTCTTTAGCCCTTTTTTGTTTGAGGTAGGGTTTCACTCTAGCCCAAACTGACCTGGAATTCACTACGTAGTCCCTGGGTGGCCTCAAACTCACAGCAATTCTACCTCTGCCTCCTAAGTGCTGGGATTAAAGGTGGGCACCACTATGCCCAGCTTAATATACAGTTTTGAAAACATTCTGCTAAACTTTCTTTTAATGTGCATAATCCTTTCTTTTTTAAAAAAAATGTTTTTCAGGGCTGGAGAAATGGCTTAGTGGTTAAGGCACTCTTCTGCAAAGCCAAAGGACCCAGGTTCAATTCCCCAGGACCCACGTAAGCCATCTGGAGTTCATTTGCAGTGGCTGAAGGCCCTGGTGCACCATTCTTTTTTTCTTTATTATTTGTTTATTTATTCGAGAACGATAGAGCAAGGAGGAGGCAGAGAGAGAGAATGGATGCACCAGGGCCTCTAGCCACTGCAAACAAACTCCAGGTGCATGCGCCACCAGGTACTGGAGAATTGAGCCTTGAACTGGGGTCCTAAGGCTTCACAAGCAAGCACTTAACTGCTTAAGCCATCTCTCCAGCCCCATTCTTTCTTTCTTTCTCTGTCAAAAGTAATAATAAAAAAAATTCAAGGTCGGGTCTCTCTCTAGCCCAGGCAGACCTGGAATTTACTATGTAGTCTCAGGGTGGCTTTGAACTCATGGAGATCCTCTTACCTTTGCCTCACAAGTGCTGGGATTAAAGGCACACACCACCACACCCTGCTCAAAATTTTCTTTTAGCGTTTTATATCTTACTTATTTAACGGGGGGAGGGGGAGGGGGGAGAAGCAGATATTTATAGAGAGAATGGGCATGCCAGGGCTTGAGCCACTATAAACAAACTCCAGATGCATGTGTCACCTTGTGCATCTGGCTTATGTGGGTACTGGGAAATCAAACCTGGGTCCTCAGGCTTCACAGGCAAGTGCTTTAACTGCCAAGCCATCACTCCAGACCAAAAAGAATTGGCATGCTAGATTTTATTTATTTATTGATATACTTGTTGTTGTTGTTGTTATTTTGGTTTTTTTGAGGTAGGGTCTCATTCTAGCCCAAGCTGACCTGGAATTCAGTAAGTAGACTCAGGGTGGCCTTGAACTCATGGTGATTCTCCTACTTCTGCTTCCCAAGTGCTGGGATTAAAGGCATGTACCACTATGCTTGGCTTACTTTTTTTTTTTTTTTGAATTTATATTGTTTTAAAAAGTATTTATGTGCCAGGCATGGTGGAGCACACCTTTAATCCCAGCACTGGGGAGAAGGCAGAGGTAGGAGGATCGCTGTGAGTTCAAGACCACCCTGAGACTACACAGTGAATTCTAGGTCAGCCTGTGCTAGAGCGAGACCCTATCTCAAAAAAATTAAAATATTTATGTGAGAGTGCTGAGTGTAGTGGTATACACCTTTCATCCCAGCACTTGCGAGGCAGAGGTAAACACTTTGTTTATCTGGGTTTATGTGGGAATTGAACCTAAGCCAGCAGGCTTTGTTAAGCAAGTGCTATTAACCACTCAATCATCTTTCCAGCTCAAGTTTTTGGTTTTTAAAGAAGGGTCTCATTCACTGTAGCCTTGGCTGACCTTGAATTCATTATGTATTCTCAGGGTGGTCTCGAACTCATAGTAGCCCTCCTACTTCTGCCTCCCTAGTGCTGGGATTAAAGACATGCGCCACCATGCCTGGCTCTCCAAGTTTATTTGTTATTGGGTTTTCAAAGTAGAGTGTCCAGCCCAGGCTGACCTAGAATTCACTATGTATTCTATATATTCACTATGTATTCAGGATAGTCTTGAACTCATGGTAATCCTTTTACCTCTGCCTCCAAAGTACTGGGATAAAGGTGTGCACCACAATGCTTGACTCTTGAGTTTTTTTGTTTGTTTTGGTTTTGGTTTTTTGAGGTAGGGTCTCACTCTAGCCCAGGCTGACCTGGAATTCACTATGTAGTCTCAGGGTGGCCTCGAACTCACCACAATCCTCCTACCTCTGCCTCTCCAGTGCTGGGATTAAAGGTGTGTGCCACCACACCAGGCCTGAGTTTTGTTTTTTAAAAATATTGGGGCTGGGGCTGGGGCTGGAAAGATGGCTTTCCTGTTAAGAAGCTTGTCTGTGAAGTCTAAAGAGCCATGTTCAATTCCCCAGATCTCACATAAGCCAGACACACAAGGTGACACATCACAAGGTTGCTCATGCTTCCAGGATGACACATCTGGAGTTAAACTGCAGTGGCTGGAGGCCCTGGCATGCCAATTCCTGTACTCTGTCTCCTTTTCTTGCTTTTTTCTTCCTTTGTTTCTCATGTGCACGTGTGCGCTCTTGCTTGCTTTTTCATAAAAAATATTGGAATAAAAACGAAGCCGAGATCTGGGCATGGTGCTGCACGCCTTTAATCCCAGCACTCGGGAGGCAGAGGTAGGAGGATCACCTTGAGTTCAAGGCCACCCTGAGACTCCATAGTGAATTGCAGGTCAGCCTGAGCTAGAGACCCTACCTTGAAAAAAAAAAAGTTAGGCATGATGGTGCATGCCTTTAATCCCAGCATTTGGGAGGCAGAGATAGGAGGATTACTGTGAATTCAAGGCCACCTTCAGTCTACACAGTTAATTCAGGTCAGCCTGGGCTAGAGTGAGACTCTACCTTAAAAACAAAAACAAAACTGGGCTTGAGACATGGTTTAGTGATTAAGGTATTTGCCTGCAAAGTCAGAGGACCCAGGTCTGATTCCCCAGGACTCACTTAAGCTAGATGCACAAGGTGGCACATGCTTCTGGAGTTCGTCTGCAGTGGGTAAAGGCCCTGGTACACCCATTCTCTCTTTCTTTCTCTCTTAAATACACAAAATAAATTTTAAAAAATGGGGCCATAGAGTTGATTTAGTTGTTCAGGTGCTTACTTGTGAAGCCTAGGGACCCAGGTTCAACTCCCCAGAACTCTTGCAACCCAGATGCTCATGATGGTGTGTCTGGAGTTCATCTGTAGTGGCTACAAGCCCTAGTATGCCCATTCTCTCCCTCTCTTTAATAATAAATAAATAAATAAAACTTTTTTATTGGGCCTGACATCATGGCACACACCTTTAATCCCAGCACTCAGGAAGCAAAGGTAGGATGATCACTGAGTTTGAGACCAGCCAGAGACTGCATAGTGAATTCTAGGTTAGCTTGGGCTGGAGTGAGACACTACCTCAAAACAAAACAAAAACGTATATATGTATGTATGTGCATATGTTTTTGATCTTTCAAGGAAGGGTCTCGCTCTAGCCCAGGATGGCCTGGAATTCACTATGTAGTCTCACAGTAATCCTCCTAGCTCAGCCTTCCAAGTGTCCTGGGATTAAAGGCATATACCACCACCACACACACAAAAATACTAGACTGGGGAGATGACTTAGCAGTCAAAGGCACTTGGTTACATAGGCTTCCAGCCTGGATTCAATTCCCCGGTACCCACATAAAGACAGATGTACAAAGTGGAGCATAGTCTGGAGTTTGTTTGCAGAGGTGGGAGGCCCGGCACACCCTTACACACACACACACACACACACACGTGCTAATAAATAATTTAAAAAAAGAAAAGCTGAGTCCCTGGTGTGCCCATTTTCTATCTACCTCTTTCTCTCTCTCAAATAAATAAGGGGCTGGAGAGCTTGCTTGGTTAAGGTGCTTGCCTGTGAAGCCTATGGACCCAGGTTTGATTCCCCAGTACCTGCGTAAGCCAGATACACATGGTGGCACATACGTCAGGAGTTCATTTGCAGTGGCTAAAAGCCCTGGCATGTCCATTCTCTCCCTTTCCCTCCTCTTGAAATAAATAAAATTTAAGAAAAAGAAAATCAAATAAATAAAATTTTTAAAAAATTTTAGAGCCGGGCATGGTGGTGCATGCCTTTGATCCCAGTACTTGGGAGGCAGAGGTAGGAGGATCGCTGTGAGTTTGAGGCCACCCTGAGACTCCATAGTGAATTCCAGGTCAGCCTGGGCCAGAATGAGACCCTATCTTGAAAAATAAAAAAAATTATATATATATATATATATATATATACATATATATATATATATTTATTTATTTATTTAAAGGGCTTTTAGGTTTGCCTGCAAAACCTAAGGATTCCGGTTCTGGAGTTCTTTTGCACTGTCTGGAGGCCCTGGTGCACCCATTCTTCCACTATCTATCTCTGTTCTCAAATTAAAAAAAGATATTGCTATTAATTTATTTGCAATGAGATACACAGAGAGAGAATATGAATGGGCATGCTAGGGCCTCTTTTTGCTGCAAATAAACTCCAGACACATGCACCACTTTGTGCATCTGGCTTTATGTAGGTATTAGGGGATCGAATCTGGGGTTTGCAGGTAAGTGCCTTTAACTACTGAGCCATCTCCCCAATCACTTTTCTTTTTAAGTTTTTATTGACAACTTCCATACTTAGAGGCAATATACCATGATCATATTTCCATGCCATGCCATCCTCACTTTTCCCTTTCCCAAATCTCCCCTCCACTGAATCCCTTCTTTCAACCATTCTCTCTTCTATGTTGATGACATCATTTTTTTCCCCTCCTATTTATGCAGGTCTTGTGTAGGTAGTGTCAGCCATTGTGAGGTTATAAATACCTTGGCCATTCTGAGTCTGGAAGACAATATTGGAAGCACTCCTCTCTTTGCTTTGGCTCTTACATTCTTTCTGCCACCTCTTCCAAAATGGTCCCTGAGCCTTGGAGGGTGTGATAGAGATGTCTCAGTCCTGAACACTCCACTGTCATTTCTTCTCAGCACTATGGTGAGTTTTGTATCACCCCAGCGGTCACATCCATCTGAAAAGAGAAGCTTCTCTAACCAAAAGTGAGAGAAGCATTGATATATGGGCATAAATATAAGTATTTAGAGCGGGGTATGGTGGCTTACACCTTTTATCTCAGCACTCTGGAGGCAGTGCAAAAGAACTCCAGAACCGGAATCCTTAGGTTTTGCAGGCAAACCTAAAAGCCCTTTAAATAAATATATATATATATATATATATATATATATATATATATATATATACACATATACATATATATACATATATATACATACACAAAACAACATAAGAGGATCACTGAGTTCAAGGCCAGTCTGGGACTATAGAGTGAGTTCCAGGTCAGTCTGGGCTAGAGTGAGACCCTACCTCGAAAAACATATAGATAATAGATATGTATTTACAGGGCAGTTTAGTGGGCATAATAGATGCATTTTGCTAGACAATAGTAGTGGTTCCCCCTAGGGCTTATGACTTGCTCAGCCATAGGCTTTTGACTAGGTTTCAGTACCAGGCAGGAATTCCCTCTTGTGGAACAGACCTCAAATTTAATCAAAGAGCAGTTGGTTTCCCCCATAGCAGACATGCCACTGTGGCACCTGTTGGTACATTTGGCCTGGCTGGCCAGCCATTGAACTTGCAGGGCCCACTGCTGATTAAGACCATTGATAATTTTCTGCCCCAACAGGCTACATAGGTCTTTCCAGCATCCTGACAGCTAGTTAACAGGGAGTAGACTTCCAGTTCAGTTCCACTTTGATTTCTCAGTGACTTGCAACCCAGACATATGAAGTCTTTAGTAATAGGGCCTTACCAAGAGCCTTGGCAATAGTATATAGTGTTTTATCTTTTGCTTTTTGAGGTAGGGTCTCGCTCCAGCCCAGGCTGACCTGGAATTTACTATGTAGTCTCAGGCTAGCCTTGAACTCACAACAGTCCTCCTACCTCTGCATCATGAGTACCACCTTTTTTTCTGTCCCTTCCTAATGAGCGAGAGAGGAAGAATTGGTGTGCCAGGGCCTCCAACCACTGAAATCGAAGTCCAGATACGTCTGCTACCTGTGTGCATGCATAACCTTGCGTATGTGTCACTTTGTGTATCTGGCTTATGTGGAATCTGGGGAGTTGAATATGGGTCCTTGGGTTTTGCAGGCAAGCGTCTTAACCACTAGACCATATTTCCTGCCTTTGTCTTTCTTTTTAAAAGAATATTTTAAGCCAGGATTAGTGTCATACACCTTTAATCCCAGCACTTGGGAGGCAGAGGTAGGAGGATCGTTGTGCGTTCAAGGCTACCCCGAGACTACATAGTGAATTCCAGGTCAGCCTGGGATAGAGTGAGACCCTACCTCAAAAAAACAAACAACAACAACAAAAAGTGAAAAATATTTATTTGAAAGTGAGATAATGGGCACTGTAGGGTAATCATCCACTACAAATGAACTACAGACACATGTGTTACCTTGTGCATCTGGCTTTATGTGAGTACTGGGGAACTGAGCTTGGGTCCTTAGGCTTCACAGGCAAGTGCTTTAACCACTAAGCAACCTCTCCAGCCTGTTTCTTTATGAAAGGAAGAGGCAGGTAGAGAGGGAGAGTGTTTGTATCAATTCCTAACTTTTTTCCTCTTTCCTCTGTTTCTAATTTCTCTACTTCCCCTTTGTTGTGAAACAACCTGACTCTCTTGTGAAACAATCAGGGTCAAGGCACTAGTCCCAATATGCTGAGGAAACAAAGGCAGACAGACCAGGAATATCCAGGGTACAGGTTTGGAGATCAGTGACAGAAGTCCAGGACAGCAGCCAGTGGATCCCCATGACTGAGGTCAAAGGTTGGGTGTGTATATTGGTTAGAAAGTGGCGACTCATGCTCGTGCCTTTTAATCTCGCACTTGGGAAGCTGAGGTAGAACTATCCAGAGTTTCAGCCCTTGGACTTTACAAGCAAATGCCTTTAAGCACTAAGCCATCTCTTCAGCTCCATGTATATATATAGGGTGGGTGGGGGTTGCTAGAGAGATGGCTAAGTAGTTAAGGTACTTTCCTGCAAAGCATAAGGATCCAGGTTTGATTCCCCAGCACCCACGTAAACCAGATGCACAAGTGGCACATGGATCAGTGTGTGTGTGTATCATGTAGAGGGCTTAGTAGTTAAGGTACTTGCCTGCGAAGCCTGAGGACCCATGTTCAACTCTACAGATCCCACATAAACCAGACGCACAAGGTGACACATGCATAAGGTTGCACATACGCACAAGGTGGCACATGCTTCTGGAGTTTGATTACAGTGGCTGGAGGCCCTCTCTCTGTCTCTCTTTCTCTCTCGCTCTCACTCTTGATTATATATATATATATTTTTTTCCTGTTTGTTGTTTTTGGGTTTTTTTTTGAGGTAGGATCTCACTCTAGCCCCTGCTGACCTGGAATTCACTGTGTAGTCTCAGGCTCACCTTCAATTCACATTGCTCCTCCTACCTCTGCCTCTCAAGTACTGGGATTAAAGGCATGTGCCACCACAGTTGGAGAAAAAAAAATATATATATATATACATTTTAAATAATTTATTTGAGAGAGAGAAAGATGCAGATAGAATGGGCATGCCAGGGTGTTGCAGCCAGGTTTGCATTGCAGGTAGAAATCACCCAACCAAGAGCAGCTTTTTTTTTTTTCTTTGGTTTTTTCGAGGTAGGTTCTCACTCTAGCCCAGGCTGACCTGGAATTCACTATGGAGTCTCAGGGTGGCCTCGAACTCACAGCGATCCTCCTACCTCTGCCTTCCAGTGCCCGGCCAAGAGCAGCTTTTTTTTTGGGGTGGGGGGAAGGGGTTATTTTGGCTTACAGACTAGAGGGGAAGCTCCTTGATGCCAGGGGAAAATGATGCCATGAGCAGAGGGTACACATCACCCTCTGGCCAACATAGGTGGACAATAGCAACAGGAGAGTGTGTCAAACACTTGCATGGGGAAACTGGCTATAACACCCATAAGCCTGCCCCCAACAATGTACCGCCTCCAGGAAGCTTTAATTTCCAACTGCCATCAGCTGGGGAGACTAGCATTCAGAAGACCTAAGTTTATGGGGGACACCTGAATCAAACCACCACACAGGGCCTCTAGTCACTCAAATGGATGCATGTGCCACATTGCACATCTGGTTTACCTGGGTATTGGGGAATAGAACCTGGGCCTTAGGCTTTGCAGGCAAGTGCCTTAACTGCTCACACATCTCTCCAGCCCTCCCCCCAAATATATATATAATATTTTTCTTTTTTGTTGTTGTTTTTCAAGGTAGGGTCTCACTCTGGCTCAGACTGACCAGAAATTCACTATGTAGTCTCAGGGTGGCATCAAACTCTCAGTGATCCTCCTACCTGTGCCTCCCAAGTGCTGGGATTAAAGGCATGTGCTACCACACTCAGCTTTTTTTTTTTTTTTTAAATTTTTATTTATTTATTTATTTGAGAGCGACAGACACAGAGAGAAAGACAGAGAGAGAGAGAATGGGCGCGCCAGGGCCTCCAGCCTCTGCAAATGAACTCCAGACGCGTGCGCCCCCTTGTGCATCTGGCTAACGTGGGACCTGGGGAACAGAGCCTCGAACCGGGGTCCTTAGGCTTCACAGGCAAGCGCTTAACCGCTAAGCCATCTCTCCAGCCCACACTCAGCTTTTTTTGTTTGTTTGTTTGTTCTTTTGTTTTTTGAAGTGAGGTCTTGCTGTAGCCCAGGCTGACCTGGGATTCACTACGTAGTATCAGGCTGGCCTTGAACTCACAGTGATCTTCCTATGTCTGCCTCCTAAATTCTGGGATTAAAGGCAGAGTGCATCACCATGGCCAACTTTTTTTTTTTTTTTTTTTTTTTTAATGGAAAGGACATTTCATTACAAACATGCAGGGAGGGCAGTCTCACAGCACTGAGAGCAGGCTTACCTGGATTGCTGATGTGGTCTTCCTGCTTCTCCACAATTTCATGCTGCCACTATATAGCATGAGAGTTCAGATGTCAGTCAGGCTCAGCCACAGCTGGGCCAGCTTGTAGATACTGCCTTGGCCTCCGCATGCCTTTGGCATGTCAGGCTGAAGGTGTTTGTTTGTTGTGGTTTCTGGTGGATTCAGGGCGATATTCCCATGCATTCTGTCTGGCATTCTCACCTGCTGGGGCAGCCTGATCTCCAGAAACCTGTCTAGGATAGTGCTGCAGCTCTATGTCCACCAGAGGGTGCTGCAGCCCCACACAGATGGGCCTGCTGGTGCAAATAAACTCATCATGATTCTAGAGAAGAGTACAAGGTCCTTTCAGTAATGGTTCAATTCATTTCTGGACTCTACCTCTTATATCTACCCAAATATATTCACTTTCCCCAAACTATGAGGAGGCAACAGATTCCCTAAATCAAAAAATAAGAGCCGGAGAGATGGCTCAGCAGTTAAAGGCACTTGCTTGCAAAGCCTGATGTCTCAGGTTTACTTCCCAGTACCCATGTAAAGCCAGGTGCACAAAGTGGCACATGCTTCTGCAGCTCATTTGCAGGAGCAAGAGCCCCTGGTGCACCCACAGTGTCTCGTTTCTCTTTCATACAAATAAAAATATAAGCAAGGGGGCTGGAGAGATGGCTTAGCAGTGAAGCACTTGCTTGCAAAGCCCAAGGACCCAGGTTCAATTCCCCAGAACCCACATAAAGCTAGATGCACAGGGTGGTGCATGTGGCTGGAGGCCCTGGTACATCCATCTTCTCTATCTGCCTGCCCCCCCTCTCAACTAAATGAAAAAACATGTATATACACATATGCATATACATTCATACATATATATGTATGTATGTACATAGGGCATGGTGGCGCATGCCTTTAATCCCAGCAATGAGGAAGTAGAGGTAGGAGGATCACCATGAATTTGAGGCCACCCAGAGACTACATAGTGAATTCCAGGTCATCCTGGGCTATAGCGAGACCCTACCTCAAAAATCAAAACAAATACACACACACACTTTTTTTTTTTTTAAAGTAACGTTTTCAAGCTGGGCATGATGGCCTTTAATCCCAGAACTCGGGAGGCAGAAGTAGGAGGATCGCCATGAGTTTGAAGCCACCCTGAAACTACATAGTGAATTCCAGGTCAGCCTGAGCTAGAGTGAGCCCCTATCTCAAAAAAAAAGGAATATTTTCTACGTTTATAGATTGTGTGTGTGTGTATGTGTACACACACCCTAGGAAAATGACTACAGATATGATTTCACATGAGGCAGCAACTGACCACATTCTGGTAATGTGGCTCACCTGAACTGAGATGTGTTGGGAGCAAAATACTCAGGAACTTCTTGAGGACAGCATGAAAACTAGAATGATTACATGCTCAAGATTAGTCTCACCTGTTTGTTTTATTTTTTTCCTTTTATTTGAGAGACAGAATGATTGAATATGAGTGGGAGTGACAGAGCCTTTTGTCACTGCAAATGAACTGCAGTGAATGAGCCACTTTGTGTGTCTAGTTTTACCTGGGTACTGGAGAATTGAAGCCAGACATGCTTTGCTTTGCAAGCAAGTGTCTTTAACCATTTAGCCATCTCCCCAGCTCTCACTTGTTTCTTTTTTTTTTTTTTTTTTTTTTTTTGAGGTAGGGTCTTGCTCTGGCCCAGGCTGACCTGGAATTCATTATGGAGTCTCAGGGTGGCCTCAAACTCACGGCGATCCTCCTATCTCTGCCTCCCAAGTACTGGGATCAAAGGCATGCACCACCATGCCCGACTGTTTCTTTTACTCTTTCATAAAAATTTCTTGGGCTGAGTGGCTTGTTTGTTATGGGGCAAACCAAGTGCTGATTGGACTGGAGGCCCACTCCATGGGAGGGAATACATGCCTGGTACTGAAAACCTAGCCTATGGAGGGCTGGAGGCTTAGCAGTTGACATACCTGCCTGCAAAGCCAAAGGACCCAAGAAAGCCAGATGCCCAAGATGGCACATGCATCTGGAGTTCATTTGCAATGGCTACAGACCCTGACACATCCATTCTGTCTTTCTCTCTGCCTCTGTTTCTCACTCAAATATATAATTTTTTAAAAAGCCCATGGAGGGACTAGAGAGATTGTTCAGTGGTTAAGGCACTTGCCTGCAAAGCCTAATGACCTGGATTCAATTCTCTATACCCACATAAAGCCAGATTCACAGAGGCATGTGCCTCTGGCATTCATTTGCAGCAGGTGGAGGCCCTGGTGTGCCCATTTTCTCTGTTTCTCTTCTCTCTCTTTCTCTCTATTTGCAAATAAATAAGTATATTTTTAAAGAAAACTATGACTGCTTACAATGCAATCTTCCCTACACAAAGTGGCTTGGGTATCCATGACTTTGCAGTGCCTGGAACTACCTACCCAAGATCTTCATAACAGGAGAAAAAGAAGATGATATAAAAATAAAAGAGAGACTAATTGAGAGGTGGAGGAGACATGATGGAGGGCTGATTTGTGAGGGGGAAAGTATGGGTGGGGAAGGAATTATCATAGTTTATTATCTATAATTATGGAAGCTGTCAATAAAAATTTTGAAAAAAGTCTATGAAGGCTGGGTGTGGTGGCACACGCCTTTAATCCTTGCACTTGGGAGGCACAGGTAGGAGGATTGCCATGAGTTCAAAACCACCCTGAGACTACATAGTGAATTCCAGGTCAGCCTGGGCTATAGCAAGACTCTACCTCAAAAAAAAAAAAAAAAAATCTATGGATGGGGAGGTCATAAACCCTAGGGGAGTAACAACTACTGCTGTCTGGCTAAATGCATTTATTATGCTTACATAACTGCCCTCTAACACTTGTGTTTAATGTCCACGTACTTTTAAAATTTTTATTAATTTATGTGACAGAGGAGAAAGATGCAAATAGAAAGAGAATGGGCACACCAGAACAAACTCCAGATGCAGGCGCCACCTTGGGCATCTGGCTTTATGAGCGTACTAGGGAATCAAACCTGGGTCCTTTGGCTTTGGTGGCAAGTGCCTTAATAGCTAAGCCATTTCTCCAGCCCACCCATGTTTTTTATTTTTTAAATTTTTTTTATTGACAACTTCCATAATTATAGACAATAAACCATAATTCCCTCCTCTACCCCACCTTCCCCTTCACAAATCCACTCTCCATTATATACTCTCCCCCTCTCAATTAGTCTATTTTATTTTGATGTTACCATCATTTCCTCCTATTATGATGGTCTGGTGTAAGTAGTGCCAGGCACTGGATATCCAGGCTAATGTGTGTCTGGAAGAGCACGTTGTAAGTAGGCCTACTCTTCTTCTGGCTCTTACATTCTTTCTGTCACCTCTTCTGCAATAGACTCTGAGCCTTGGAAAGTGTGAAAGAAATGTTTCAGAGTTGAATTCCACCAGTCACTTCTCAGCACTATGGTGTTTTTTTTTTTGTTTTTTTTTTTTTTACCATATTTATTTATTTGAGAGAGCATGAGAAAGAAAGAGGCAGATACAGAGTGAGAGCAAGAATGAGAGTGCCAGGGCCTCCAGCCACTGCAAACAAATTCCAGAAGCATGCGCCACCTTGTACATCTGGTTTATGTGGGTCCTAGCCAATCAAACCGAAGTCCTTTGACTTTGCAGGCAAATGCCTTAACCGCTAAGTCATCTCTCCAGTCCTATGGTGCTTTTTGAGTCATCCTAGTGGTCACTGCTATCTGAAAAGAGAAGCTTCTTTAACCAAAAGTGAAAGTAGCATAAATCTGTGGGTATGAACATTAAGAGAAGTGCTTACAGGGCAGTTTGGTGAGCATAATATATACATTTAGCCAGACAAGAGCAGGTGTTAAACCCCTATGGCACCTGACCTCCCCTGCCTTAGGCTTTTGACTAAGTTTTCAGTACCAGGCATGTATTCCCTCCTGAGGAGTGGGCCTCCAGTCAAATTAGAGAGAGGTTATGCCCATGCATTAATTCTACTCTTAGTTAGAGAAGCTTCTCTCAATCTCTCTCTCTCTTTTTTTTTTTTTTTTTTTTGGTTTTTTGAGGTAGGGTCTCACTGTAGCCCAGGCTGACCTGGAATTCACTATGGAGTTTCAGGGTAGCCTTGAACTCACAGCGATCCTCCTACCTTTGCCTCTTGAGTGGTGGGATCAAAGGCGTGTGCCACCATGCCCGGCACAGAGAAGCTTCTCTTTACAGTTGGTGGTGACCACTGGGGTGATGCAAAATTTACCATAGTGCTGAGAAGAAATGACAGTGTTCAGCACTGTGACATCTCTATCACACCCTCTAAGGCTCAGAGACCATTTCAGAAGGAGTGGCAGAAAGAATGTAAGAGCCAAAGAAAGGGAGGACTGCTAATAATTCTGTCATCCAGTGCCAGGCGTGGTGGCACATGCCTTTAATCCCAGCACTCGGGAGGCAGAGGTAGGAGGATCACCATGAGTTCAAGACTACCCTGAGATTACATAGTGAATTCCAGGTCAGTCTGAGCTAGAGTGAGACCCTACTTCAGGAAACCCCCCTCAAAAAAATATCTTGGTATTAGGCCCTGTCCCTGTTACATCACATTTATAGCCCACATTGTACTTCCATTGGACAGCCCTGATCTACAAAGATGAATAAGAGTATTCCCGATGTCAGTAGGGTACGGTGTCGGTGGAATAGTGGTGAGCACAGCTGCCTTCCAAAATGTCAATGGAGTTTCCCTCTAGTATACAGGATTGCAGACTACTGGTATTTCTATTTTGCTTATCTGTTTTTTCTATTGTTCTATAATGAAGGATTTCTTTCTTTCTTTTTGCTTTTAGAAGCAGTGTCTCACTGTAGCTCCAGGCTGACCCAGAGTTCACCCCATATCCACTGTAAACCCAGACTGGCCTTGAACCCACTGCAGCTTTCCATAATGAAGGACTTTATTTATTTGCAAGCAAAGAGTAATAGAGAGAGAGCACGCGAGTGAGCAAGTGAGCAAGCATGTGCATGGGAGCACCAGGGCCTCTAGCCAGTGCAAATTAATTTCAAGTACATGTGCCACTGCCACTGTGCATCTGGCTTATGTAGGTAGTCAGGAATGGAATCTGGGTCCTTAGGTCTTGCAGGCAAGCACCTTAACTGCTCAGCCATCTCTCCAGCCCCATATTTCTTTTAATTTGTGAAAGAGGCAGAGAGAGAGAGAGAATGAGAATGGGTGTGCCAGGGTGTCCTGCCACTGCCAACAAACTCCAAACATGTGTGCCACCTTGTGCATTTGGCTTTACATGGGCACAGGGGAACTGAACCTATGTCTTGTGGCTTTGTGGGCAAGCACCTCAACTGCTAAACTTTCTCCAGACCTTTTTATTTATTTGCAAGAGAAAGAGAGAACAAATGTAAGAATGAGTGCAAGAGCTTCGTGTCACTACAAACTTCAGATGTTGCGCTACTTTGTGCATCTAGCTTTATGTGGGTACTGGGGAGTCAAACCCAGGCCTTCAGGCTTTGCAAGCAAGTGCCTTTAACTGCTGAGCTCTCTCTCCAGCCACAGGATTTCCTATAACATATGTAGGGGCTGAGGAGATGGCTTAGTGGTTGAAAGCATTTGGCTGCAATGCCTGACAGCATGGGGTTTAATTCCCCAGCCACTCACGAATAAGGCCAGATGGGCATTTATTTGCAGCGCAAGAGATAAAGTAATAGACATGTGGACAAGTGCTGAGGCACTGGCTTAATAAATACTGTGCTTGAAGTATAAGTATAGGGACTAGAGACAGTGTCTAGATTCACAAGCTCCTGATTCTTTTGGGTCTGTGTGTACCACTGTCAGAGGGCTGGGGTTGGGATCACAGATACATGCACCACTTTGCTCTTCACGGGTGCTGGGGAGTTGAACGTCCATCCAACTATTTTGTTTTATTTTTTCCAGTGTTTCACTCTAGCCCAGGCTGGGCTACCTGGAACTCACTTTGTAGCCCTAGGCTGGACTGGAATTCTTGGTGTTCTTACCTCAGCCTCCTGAATGTTGGGATTAAAGGCCTGTACTACCACACTCTGCTTCTGTTTTTTTGTTTGTTTGTTTTTTTCTGTTTTGTTTTTAACACCAACTTCACTATGTTGCCCTAGCTGGTCTCAAACTTCTGTGTTCAAACAATCTCCTTTCTTGGTCTGTTTGACAGCTGGCACTACAGGTGTGTGATTGCACTGGGAACTTTGGGTGACTGTTTAAAAATAAAATTACCAGGTTGGAGAGATGGCTCAGCGATTAAGGTACTTGCCTGCATACCTAACGACCTCCTGGGTTCGATTCCCCAGTACCCTCATAAAGTCAGATGCACAAAGTGGTGCATGTATCTGGAGTTTGTCTGCAGTGGCTACAGGCCCTGCTGCATGTTCATTCATTCATTCTCTTTCTCCTTGCACACACACACACACACACACACACACACACATATATACACATACACATACGTGTGTGTGTGTGTGTGTGTGTGTATATATATATATATTTTTTTTGTTTGTTTGTTTGTTTTTGTTTTTCGAGGAAGGGTCTCACTCTAGCTCAGGCTGACCTGGAATTCACTGTCATCTCAAGGTGGCCTTGAACTCATGGCAATCCTACCTCTGCCTCCCGAGTGCTGGGGTTAAAGGCATGTACCACCACGCCTGGCTAAATAAAAAATATTTTTTAAGAAAAGAAATCTGTTGGGCATAGTGGTGCATACCTTTGATCCCAGCACTTGGAAGGCAGAGGTAGGAGGATCACCGTTGAGTTCAAGACCACCCTGAGACTACATAGTGAATTCCAGGTCAGCCTGGGCTAGAGTGAGATCCTACCTCGAAAAAACAAGCATAAGAAACAAACAAAAAATAAAAAATAAAATGACCAAGAGGCTGGGTCATGGCTAGAGAGAGAGGCATTGTCTCATCCAGGCTTGGGAGGCTGAAGCAGGATTGCCATGAGTTTGAGGCTAACTTGGGCTTCCCAGTGCATTCCAGGGCAGTAAGAGCTACTCAAACCCTGTATTGTAACAACAAACCAACCTTAAAACACTTTAGTAGTGTTCCTGAAATGTATTTCTCCCATGGACCCGTGGGCATCCAGTAATGAGGGCATAAGCTCCACCCCCATCTTGTATTCTGGCATCCCAGGAGCACCAGTACCTTGCTGACCTCTGCCCAGGCTGGATCTTAGTATGCACAGTGATGTTGGTCCCCTGCACAACACAGGATGGGTCTCTTCCAAGTTTCCCTCAGTCTTAGAAGGTCCTTCTTCCATCAAGAACTGGCCCTGATGGGATACTTTCCAGTGAGTTGTTGGCCAAGGAGATCCCTGATACCCCTAAAACATTACAGGCCATTGCCAAAGCTCTTGGTTTCCCATTAGAAATAGATGGCAAGGACCTACTGCTGAAGGCTGTACATGCTTGTGCTGCAGGTCACTGAGAAATCCTGCTGGAGCTGAGCTGAAAACCTCCTCTATGTGGACCAGCAGACAGAAAGCTGGAAAAAGCTAGGTTCCATGCAGTTCATTGGGAGAAAGAGAAGCCATCAGTGGAGATAAACAACAGTGGCCACTGCAAGCCTTAAGTTGGGCCAACAAGGCCAAATGACCCAACAGGTGCAATAGTGGCATGTCTGTTATGATGGGGAAAACCAATCATTCTCTAATTGGCCTGGAGGCCCATTCCAAGGGGAAGGAATACATGCCTGATACTGGAAATACAGTAAAAACCTAAGGGGGGAAATCACAAGCCCTAGGAGTGTAACACCTGCTCTTGTCTGGCTAAATGCATATATTATGCTCACCAAACTGCCCTGTAAGCACTTCTCTTAGTGTTCATATCCATATATTGTTACTCTCACTTTTTTTTCCTTGAGGTAGGGTCTCACTCTAGCGGCGGCTGACCTGGAGTTCACTATGTAGTCTCAGGGTGGCCTTGAACTCACAGTGATCCTCCTACCTCTGCCTCCAGAATGTTGGGATTAATGAACCACCATGCCTGGCTACTCTCACTGTTGGTTAGAGAAGCTTCTCTTTTCAGATGGCGCTGACCACTGAGATGGCTCAAAAGGCACCATAGCACTGAGAAGTGACAGAGGAGTATTTATCACTGAAGCATTTCTATCACACCTTCTAAGGCTCAGTGACCATTGCTGAAAAGGGGAACAAAAGAATGTAAGATCCAAAGGAAGGTAAGGACTGCTTACAATGCAATCTTCCAGACACAAATTTGCCTGGATACCCATGGTCTCACAGTGCTTGGTACTACCTATACAAGACCCTCATAATAAGAGGAAAAGATGATGACATCAACATAAAAAGCAAGACTGACTTAGAGGCAGAGGAGGATATGATGAGGAATGGATTTGTGAAGGGGGTGGTGGGGAAGGGTTTATTGACTATAATTATGGAAGTTGTCAATAAAAAACGTTGAAAAAACAAATCAGCTCACCCTGGCAACATTGCTAAAACCCTGGCAGGTCGCCAGCCAACCCCCCACAACCCCCAACAGCAAACTCTACGAGTGACGCAACCTGGTCCAGAGCAGCAAAGCCCCGCCCTCCGTCTTTGCCCTGCCCCCAGGAGGCCACGCCCACGCGGCCCGCCCCCCACCCACTGCAGTCTGAAGCCTTCACGCTCCTCGTCTCCAGGCCGTCTTAAGGTCAGTCCCCACGCGACGTGCTATCCGGTGGTCAGTCGGAAGCCCATCTGGCCCGGCGACCCTCGCCTCTCTCGGCCAGTGAATGGAAGCTGGGCGAGATGCGCGCTCCGGGGGAGGGCGAGGTCCGAGGGAGGGGCGGGACGAAGCGGTGCGGCGCGGGGCGTGCGGCGGCGCACTTAGATGACGTCACCGCGCCGAGGACGCCTCGCAAGGGCTGCTGGGACTACTTCGTGCCCCGCGTGCCGCGTGCGGCGTACGTCCTACTGGCCTGTAGCAAATGGTGTAAGCAAGGGCTGGTCCAGGCAGAATTGATCTTCAAACTAAGCCACCCCCGAACATAATTCTTTCGTGAACCAAACCCTGAAAAACAGCGGAGCCCCGGCACAGGCCGGTCGTCCTGTTGCTCCGACAACTGCGGGCGCGGGGTGCGGCCACCTCGCTTTGTAGGAACCTGGGGGACAGCTCCCGTGGGGTGTCGCGAGAGCCGGTGGGAATGTGTTAGAGGCTCCAGGCGCTTTGCTGTCGGATGTGCTACGAGCCCGGAAGTCCTCGCTGGTGTGGGCCAGTTAGGGGCTTTATTCAGCAGTTCTGGAGGTCGTTTGGCAGTGTCTAGGAAGGGCAAGGTCCCCCTTGGAGCAGTGAACATTGATAAACGATCTAAACAGCCACCATAGAATAGAGGTAGGCGAAGTCAAATAAAACATGACTGCCAGCCGGGCGTGGTGGCTCACATCTTTAATCCCAGCACTTGGGAGGCAGAAGTAGGAGGATCACCGTGAGTTCAAGGCCACCCTGAGACTACATAGTGAATTCCAGGTCAGCCTGGACTAGAGTGAAACGCTACCTTGAAAAGCAAAAAAAAAAAAAAAAGACATGACTCCACGCTACGAAAAGTTTGTGTACAGGTTCTTTCAGATTTTTTTTTCGACTTTAGATCTCTAGCACACTCACTCTGTAGCCCCAGGCAGGCCTCAAACTCGTAACTATCCTCTTATTCTTATCTCTGCTTCTCAAGAGCTAGGGTTAAAGGTATGCACATGCCCAGCTCCCAACAGTTTTTATTTTTTTAGTTTTGGTTTTTCGAGGAAGGTTCTCATTCTAGCTGAGGCTGACCTGGAATTCACTATGTAGTCTCAAGGTGGCCTCGAACTCCCGGAGATCCTCCTACCTCTGCCTCCCCAGTGTTGGGATTAAAGGTGTGCGCTACCACGCCCAGCGTTTTATTTTTATTTTAGAGGGAGGGAGAGAATTGGTGCACCAGGGCCTCAGCCACTGCCATCAAACACCAGATGCTTGGCCACCTAGTGGGCATGTGTGACCTTGCCTTTGTCTCACCTTTGTGCTTCTGGCTTAGATGGGATCTGGAGAATCAAACATGGGTCCTTAAGTTTTGCAGGCAAGCTACTTCACTGTTAAACCATCTCTCCAGCCCTCCCCCTTTTTTTGTTTTGTTTTTTTGAGGTAGGGTTTCACTCTAGCCCAGGCGGATCTGGAATTCACTATGTAGTCTCAGGGTGGCTTTGAACTCATGACAATCCTCTTACCTAAGCTTTCCTAGTGCTGAGTCTAAAGATGTGTGCCACCATGTCTGAACCCACAAATATTTTTATTTTTTTAATTTTTAATTTTTTAAATTTTTTTAAAAATTTATTTATTGGAGAGCGACAGACACAGAGAGAAAGACAGATAGAGGGAGGGAGAGAGAGTGGGCGGGCCAGGGCTTCCAGCCTCTGCAAACGAACTCCAGACACGTGCGCCCCCTTGTGCATCTGGCTAACGTGGGACCTGGGGAACCGAGCCTCGAACCGGGGTCCTTAGGCTTCACAGGCAAGCGCTTAACCGCTAAGCCATCTCTCCAGCCCTGTAGTCTGACCTTTTGTTTTTCTTTTTTTTTCTAAAGACTTTTGGTTTTTTGAAGTAGGGTCTTTCTATAGCCCAGGCTGACCTGGAATTCGCTATGTAGCCTTAGGGTGGCCTGGAACTCATGATGATCCACCTACCTCTGTCTCCTGAGTGCTGGGGTCAAAAGCATGTGCCACCATGTCCCTATCAAAATTCCAAAAGCATTCTTCATGGAAATAGAAAAAACAAAAATTCATTTGGAATCACAAAAAACCTCGAATAGCTAAAATAATACTGTGCAACAAAAATAAGGCTGGTGGTATCACCATACCTGATTTTAACCTATACTACAGAGCCATAGTAACAAAAACAGCATGGTACTGGCACAAAAACAGACATGTAGATCAGTGGAACAGAATAGAGGACCCAGAAGTAAGTCCAGGTAGCTATAGCCACCGGATAGTCTATAAAAATGCCAAAAATATTCATTGGAGAAAAGACAGCCTCTTCAGCAAATCGTGTTGGGAAAACTGGATATTTATCTGTAGAAGGATGAAAATAGATTCTTCTCTCTCTCCATGCACAAGAATTAAGTCCAAATGGATTAAGGACCTTAACATCAGACCTGAAACTCTGAAACTGCTAGAGGAAAAAGTAGGGGAAACCCTTCAACATATTGGTCTTGGCAAAGACTCTGAATACAACCCCAATTGCTCAGGCAATAAAACCACAGATTAATCACTGGGACCTCATGAAATTACGAAGATTTTGCACTGCAAAGGACACAGGGAATAAAGCAAAGAGGCAACCAACAAAATGGGAAAAAATCTTCGCCAGCTATATATCTGATAGAGGATTAATATCTAGGATATACAAAGAACTCAAAAAGTTAAATAATAAGGAATCAAACAAGCTAATCAAAAAATGGGCTATGGAGCTAAATTGAGCAATCTCAAAGGAAGAAATACGAATGGCATATAAGCATCTAAAAAAATGCTCTACGTCACTAGTCATCAGGGAAATGCAGATTAAAACTACACTGAGATTCCATCTCACTCCTGTCAGATTGGCCACCATCATGAAAACAAATGATCATAAATGTTGGCGGGGATGTGGAAAAAAAGGAACCCTTCTGCACTGCTGGTGGGAATGCAATCTGGTCCAGCCATTTGTGGAAAACAGTGTGGAGGTTCCTAAAGCAGCTAGAGATTGATCTACCATATGACCCAGCTATAGCACTCCTAGGCATATATCCAAAGGACTCATCTCATTTCCTTAGAAGTACATGCTCAACCATGTTTATTGCTGCTCAATTTATAATAGCTGGGAAATGGAACCAGCCTAGATGTCCCTCAACTGATGAGTGGATAATGAAGATGTGGCACATTTATACAGTGGAGTTCTACTTAGCGGTAAAGAAAAATGAAGTTATGAAATTTGCAGAAAAATGGATGTATCTGGAAAGGATTATACTAAGTGAGGTAACCCAGGCCAAGAAAACCAAGAGTCACATGTTCTCTCTCATATGTGGATCCTAGCTACAGATGATTGGGCTTCTGCGTGAGAAGGAAAATACTTAGTAGCAGAGCCCAGTAAGTTAAAAAGGAGATATAAAGGGAAGAGAAAGGAAGGGAAGAGGGTACTTAATAGGTTAGTATTGTATATATGTAAGTAGAATGATTGAGATGGGGAGGTAATATGATGAAGAATGGAATTTCAAAGGGGAAAGTGCAGGGGGGGGGTGGAAGGAGGGTATTCCCATGGGATATTTTTTATAATCATGGAAAATGTTATTAAAAATTGTGAAAAAAATAATAATGAACAAGAAAGAAAGAAAAGCAAACTTGTAAAAAGTATCAATTCAGGGGGCTCTGGAGAGATGGCTTAGCGTTTGAGGTGTTTGCCCGCAAAGCCAAAGGATCCCAGTTCAATTCTCCAGGACCCATGTAATGCACAAGGGGGTGCATGCATCTGGAATTTGTTTGCAGTGGCTGTAGGCCCTGGCATGCACATTCTCTCTCTCTCTCTGCCTCTTTATTTCTCTCAAATGAGTAAATAAATAAATAAAAATAAAAAAATTTAAAAAAGTATTAATTCGGGGCTGGAGAAATGGCTTAGCAGTTAAGGTGCTTGCCTGCAAAGCCAAAGGACCCAGGTTTGATTCCACAGGACACACAGAAGCCAGATGCACAAGGGGTGCATGCATCTGGAGTTCATTTGCAGCAGCTGGAGGCATATACATTAAGATACATTCATTATCTGTCTTATGTTAGTATACATTGAGGATTTAGTAAGAATTTACAAGCATTTTGATCTGAAAACAAGATTATTTTGATTTAATCTTAGCAAACAGAAGACAATGTGACTTCTACAGGAAAAGTGTTGAGAAACTTTTGGACTTCATCCACCCCGTGGGGCCAGTAGTTCACCTGAGAATACTGAGAACATGCTCACTTGTGAACCCTTTCCCCCTTTGTCTAGCTCTGCAGAATAAAAGGGAATAGTTGCCAGATGGCCACTGGATTCCTGCTACAGAATTATCTGGTGCTCAACAACCACATCTTGCTGTTTTTTTTTTTTTTGTTTTTTTTTTTGAGGCTGACCTGGAACTCATTCTGTAGCTCAGGCTGGTCTCAAACTCATAATGATCCTCTTTTTTTAAAATTAATTAATTTTTTTATTTTTATTTTTTTAATTTTTATTTACTTATTTATTTGACAGCGACAGAGAGAGACAGAGACAGAGAGAGAGAGAGAGAGAGAGAGAGAGAGAGAGAGAGAGAATGGGCGCACCAGGGCCTCCAGCCATTGCAAACGAAGTCCAGATGTATGCACCCCCTTGCGCATCTGGCTAACGTGGGTCCTGGGGAATTGAGCCTCGAACCGGCGTCTCCTTAGGCTTCACAGGCAAGCACTTAACCGCTAAGCCATCTCTCCAGCCCTATTTTTATTTTTTATTGACAATTTCCATGATTGTAAACAATATCCCATGGTAATTCCTTCCCTCCCCCCACTTTCCCCTTTGAAAATCCACTCTTCACCATATTCTCCCCCCCCCAAGCCAGTCTTTCTTTTATTTTGATGTCATGTCTTTTCCTCCTGTTATGATGGTCTTGTGTAGGTAGTGTCAGGCACTGTGAGGTCATGGATATCCAGGCCATTTTGTGTCTGGAAGATCACATTGTAAGGAGTCCTACCCTTCCTTTGGCTCTTACATTCTTTCTGCCACCTCTAGTACAATGGACCCTGAGCCAAGGAATGTGTGATAGAGATACTTCAGTGCTGAGCACTCCTCTGTCACTTCGATTCTCCAGGACCCAGGTAAGCCAGATGCACAAGGGGGCGCACAGGTCGAGTTCATTTACAGTGTCTAGAGGCCCTGGCAAGCTCATTCTCTCTGTCTTTCAAATAAATAAATAAAATTAAAAGAAGAAACAAACAAAAAGCTGGCCAGGCATGGGGGTACACGCCTTTAATCTCAGCACTCAGGAGGCAGAGGTAGGACGATCGCTGTAAATTCAAGGCCATCCTGAGACTACATTGTGAATTCCAGGTTAGCCTGGGTTAGAGTGAGACCCTATCTCGAAAACCAAACCAAAACAACAAAAAAACCCTCCAAAAGTTTGCTTGGGTGTGTGTTGCACGTGTCTTAACTATAAGACGCTCTCCCTTTTGGGGTGCCTGAGGGCCGCATGCTTGCCAGACAGAGGCTTGTCCACCACTGCGCTGCACCCCTACTGCCAAAAAGGGCCTTTTGAACTTTGCGCGGAGACTGCGCACGCACGCCCGGTTGGCCGGAAGGATAGGCGGGTGTGCACTGTTTAGCAACTACCGGATTGCTTTCCGGAAACCGGTCTCGGTCGCAGGCAGGGTCTCCCTGTAGTCTGGGCTGACTTGGAACTCACGGTGATAGCTGAGACGGAAGGCGTGCGCCATTACGCCCGGCGCAGTTGATCGCTTCGGAAGCTGCAGCAGCTCTGGCGGATCGTTTTCCCTCTGGTTGGTCGGTCACCAGAGGGTGACTCACGTGGGAGAGGCCGACCTGGGGGAGGGGAGGGGCGGACTTAGGAGGGCGAAGCGAAGGCCCGCCCGGTAGTTGCGACCCGACTGCGCTCGAGGCTCCGCCCTGGGCAGAAGGGGCCGCGGCCGGGACTGCAGGCGGTGGCACCAGGTGAGCGGCGGGCGGGCGGGCGATGCTCCGGTGCGCGCGGCTGGCCCTGCGTGCCGTCCTCGGCTCCCCTCCCGGGCCTGTGAATACGTGGCGGAGCGTTCTGACCGGCAGGTTCGAGGGAGCCGTGGAGGGGCGTGGGCGGGATTGCCAGCGCCGGGAGCCTGGGCGGCAGCCAATCCCTTTACTGGGGTGGCCCGCGGAACCCCCGAACGTCTTTTCCCGGTACTGGAGAGAGGGCCTCCAAGGTCCCCAGCCGCCAGATTGGGGACTCTTAAGAGGCTCAAGTGGAGCTCAGTTTACACCCCTGGACCCAGCTGGCCACCGGGCTTGTGGGACCTCCTGCTGGCCACACCTGCGCATCCTGAGACCTTTACCCTCTCCAGGATCTGTGAGCCCGAAGCCTAGGAGCATACTTCCTGGTCTGAAGGCTTGTACAAGCAAGAGGATTGATGGAGTGGGGAAACTCCGCTGCCACCTGTTACTTCCCCTTGCATTTTCCTGAACCCAGATCATCACAGTCAGAGCTGGGTGAACCTAGCCCGGTCCTTATGACTTCCCAAGAGGAATACTTGGGTGGGGGGGGCTCCCATAGTCTGGGGTGCAGAAGAGAGCAGGAATGTGGGTGTGGGGTGTCTGTGTGGTTGCTGTTAGCCCTAGAGGTCCGCAAGCCGCCCCGCCCTGGTGGTGACTAGGTTTGGGTGACACATCCTGCCATCCAAGGAATGCTGGTCTTGCTCACCGGCTCCAGGGGCTGGGGCAGGCTTGACCCTGGTTCCACTATGTGGTGGGCTCTGTGACCAGACCTTTGATTGTTTCCTCTGTCACTGGCTAAGATGTGTAAAGCCATTCTTGCTGGTTTGGCATCAAGGGACCGTTTCCCAGCCCCAGGATGGGAGGGGAAGGTTCCCCTCAGTGAGGCCATGCTGTGCCAGGCACTGGCACAAACCGCAGTGAGGGTGTTCTCAGGAAGCCAGACCCAGGGCCTCACATAAGGCTGTGGTTCTGTTGCCATAACCTTCACAGAGGGCTGCTGGAGTCAGTCACCTCCATGAGAGAACCCTTCCAGAGCTTTCTGTTCCTCTTGAACAGAACTCAGCAGCTCCCTCTTCTTGTAGGACCACTTCTTCCAGGAAGCAGGCCAGGCTGCCCACATGCTGTCCCAGCTGGTCTGCTTGGCAGATGCTTGGGGAATGTGGAGACATGGGTGGCTGTTTCCCCAGGCCTTACGACGCTGGGAACAGCCAGTTAGCCCCTGCCTTGTTTATTCAGGCTCTGTGCCTTCCCCTGACAGGACTCAGGGCCTGTAACCTGTTCCTGTCCCAGCTGACTGGGTACAGGCCTCATTGTTCCCAGCCTGGCAGACAGCCTGGCCTCTTTGTGGGCTGGGCCTTAGCTGGCCTAGGGTTGGGTAGAATATATGCCCTGGCCTGGCGGAGTCCCCAGCGTCAGAAGAAAGCCATGGAAACGTGCCTGTAGTAACTGCCCATGAGTGCCCCATGCTCTGTAACCCTGAACCCTGCCCTCCCCTACCCAGAGCCCTGTGTCCTCCCACCATTCAGGATAGGGCAGTGAAGGTTGCTTGGGTCTTTGCACCTGGCTCCTCAGGGTCTCTGGCAGTGTGAGCTAGGGAGCTCCCACACTGGGGTTTCCAGGTTCTAGCGCCCTTTGACACTGCTCAGGCAAATGTAATTCAGGGGTTTTCCAGACCAGTCTTGATATCCCTATGCTCTCTCTAGCAGGAGGTGCCCACATAGCTGGGCATCTGGAGACTGGGAGGTGAGGCTAGCATGTGTATCCCGCAGTCCTGGCCACCCCCAGTTCCTGCTGTCTGTAGTGGCCTGTGCCATGGATGCCAGGCAGGCAGCCCCTCCCTACTACACTGGTCTGCTTCTAGAGACTGTTCGTGTGGAGGTATTTCTCGGAGAAAGACTGGACCCCTTCTGGAAATGCCTACCCTCTTGAGGTCCTGTTGGGACTCTTACATAGTTACAGACTGAAATAGCCTGACAAGCTGTCTTCTTTCTGCCCAGACAGCACCCTGCATCCACCATGAGTCTTGACATCCAGTGTGAGCAGCTGAGTGATGCCAGGTGGATGGAGCTCCTCCCCCAGATCCAGCAATACCAAGTGGTCAGGTAGAGGTACCCTTGGGGACTTTGTGGCTGTGGTTGGGTCAGGCTGGGAGGGCAAATACCTTGCTGTGAAGGTGGATATGGTTCTTGTGTCTTGGTAACTACCACAGGTTTGCTCTGTTCCTGAAGCTCATGATTTACGGACACAAAGGGATTTTGCCTAATCTTTTTTGTTTTTGAAGGTACGGTCTCTAGCCCAGGTTGACCTGCAATTCACTATGTGGTCTCCTACCTCTGACTCCTAAGTGCTGGGATTAAAGGTGTGCACCACCACACCTGGCAATTTTATATATATATATGGGGTTTTTTGTTTGTTTTATCGAGGTAGGGTCTCACACTAGCCCAGCTGACCTGGAATTCACTATGTAGTCTCAGGATGGCCTGAAACTCACAGTGATCCTCCTACCTCTGCCTTCCAAATGCTGGGATTAGAGGCATGCATCACCATGCCCTGCCTTTAAAATATATATATTTTAAAATTTTTTTCGTTTATTTTTTATTTATTTACTTGAGAGCAACAGACAGAGAAAGAGGCAGAGAGAGAGAGAGAGAGAGAAAGAGAATGGGTGCACCAGGGCCTCCAGCCACTGCAAACAAACTTCAGACGTGTGGCCCCCTTGTGCATCTGGCTAATGTAGGTCCTGGGGAATCAAGCCTTGAACCACAGTCCTTAGGCTTCATAGGCAGGCGCTTAACCACTAAGCCAATTCTCTAGCCCAAACTATTTTTATTTGAGACGGAAAAAAGCAGGCAGAGAAGGCGACCAAGTTCCCCTGTAACTGCCTGTAAATGAACTCCAGACACTTTGCGCATCTGGTTTTACATGGGCACTGGCGAATCAAACCTAGGCCATCAGGCTTTGCTAGCAAGCGTCTTCAATTGCTGAGCCATCTCTGGCCCTTGTTTGAGATAAGGTCTCACTCTGTAGCCCATGCTGACCTGGAACTTACTGAGATCCTCCTGCCTCAGCCTCTCAAATGTTGTGATTACAAGTATGAGACACTATGCCCAGGTAGCTCTTGGACATCTTTCCCCTTATTAACTGAGGTAGTTTTCATTTATAGCAGAGCCAGAGGTCACGTGGGCATCCTGCATCCCTCTGCAAAGCTTCCTGTAACCACATCTCAGATTCTCATGACACCCAGCATTTCCAGCCACAGGCATCAGGTCACCAGCTTGGCCTCTGTGTCTTTTTCCCATTCTGGTCACTCATGATCCCACATGGCTTCTAGTCACCATTTTGGTTAGCCCCCTCTGTGGGGTCCTGTTCCCATCCTGGTGATTTGACTTCTGAGTCTGGACACCTTGCACGTGTCCTCTGGGCTTATCTGGGGCCTTTTCACAGTGGCCATGCATTTCTAGAGAGTTTGGAAGTCCTGAGAGGATCTTGCCTGCCATACAGTGTGCCTGGGTGGCATCATGTGGCTTCCATGTCTGCTGGGCTTCCCCTGTGGCTCTGCCTCTTTCACAGCAGGCCAGAGTCTGGAATGCTGTCAGAACGTCGGTCAAACCTGTTTCCACTCAGTCCTTCCCTGCTTGTTCAGCCTTAGCCAGTGGCTCTACCTGTCATTGTAGGGGGTGTTTTACCTCATTTCCTGCACACTTATAAGTTGTCTCTGTTCTGTGACAATAGCAGGTTCCCCTCCCTGCCCATGTTAATTTATTCCATTAATTAATTGGGATGGACTTGAGGAAGTCTCTGCCACTGTGTCTCTTGACTGATAACAATGTCCCAGACAGAGCTCTATTTTTCCATTCCTACTCTTTTTCTTCCCTCCCTCCTTTCCTTTATTTATTTATTTTAGAGAGAAACAGTGAGAAATAGACATAAAATGTGAGTATGGGTGTGCCAGGCAGGGCCTTCTGCCACTGGAAACAAACTCCAGATATATGCACCACTTAGTGCATCTGGCTTTACATGGGTACTGGGGTATTGAACCTGGACCATCAAACTCTGCAAGCATGCACTTTTAGCCACTGAGCCATCTCTCTGACCCTCATTTATTTTTTTTGGGGGGGGGTACAGTAATGGGGCTTTGCACAAGCCAGTTTAGCATCGTACCACTGAGCCATATTCCTCCTAGTGATTGGGTTTTTTGTGACATGGTCTCCTTTACTGTATGGCCCAGGCTGGCTTGGGCCTTTGTGGTCCACCTGGTGCCATGCTTGTCTGTTTCATGTTTAAACAGTTTGGCTATGGTGTATGTCTTGGTCCAGTGGTTGGTCACAAACTACTGTGAAAGATGATTGTTAACCTGAGGTCAGTCCCAACCCCATGGTGACTTGAGGGTCCTGTTGCAGGCTGGATGACTGTGGCCTCACCGAGGGGCGGTGCAAGGACATCAGCTCGGCAGTCCAGGCCAACCCTGCCCTGACAGAGCTCAGCCTGCGCACCAATGAGCTGGGTGATGGTGGTGTGCACCTGGTGCTCCAGGGCCTGCAGAACTCTACCTGCAAGATCCAGAAACTGAGGTAAGCCTTGGGGCCTGGCACAGTGTACTCAGGGCAGAACCTGCCCTGGGCAGTCGAGTGGTGGTATGGAGAGCCACAGAGGTGGGGTGGATGTGGCAGGCATCATCAGCTCCAGCAGAGACACACAGACGAGGTGTTTAGTGCAGGAACGGGGCTCCCAAGCTACATTGGTGCCCTCCTCCAGTCCCCTTTAGCCTGGAAACATGGAAGCCCAGCAGAGGAGCAGGTACCCTGGCCCCTGCAAGGTGTGGCTGGGCTCTGGGAGGCGACATTGGGCTTAATGTTGGTGGGATCTCATTAAGGCATGTGCTCCAGCCTCCAGAACTGTTGCCTGACGGAGGCTGGCTGTGGTGTCCTGCCTGGTGTGCTGCGCTCCTTGCCCACCCTGCGTGAATTGCATCTCAACGACAACCCCCTGGGGGATGCAGGCCTGCAGCTGCTCTGTGAAGGACTCCTGGATCCCCAGTGCCACCTGGAGAAACTTCAGTGAGTGTGTACTGTGCCTGGGGACCCTCAGCTCCTACCTGTCCCTGTCCTAGAGCCCAGGCATATCCTAAGCTCTGGCATACACGTCCTTGGCAAGCCTACCATTCACAGTGGCCAAGGGCCCTAGGGGAGACTCCTGGGTGCTTTCTTTTCCCAGAGGCCAGCAGCTAACCTGTTCTAACTGGAAATAGATGTTGGTGGAGTATGGCTTGACTCAGTACCCCAGTGTGGGGTCACTCTCCAGTGACTTGCAGATGGCCCCAGTTTTGGGATGGTTTCTTTCTTTTCTTTTTCCCCAATCATTTTATTTTTTTGTTTTTATTTGATAATTCATTTATTCAGCCAACATGTATCAATTTCTTTTGGAGAGGGTGCCAGGAATCAAACATAGGACCTTGCACTAGTAAGCAGATGCTCTGCTAATGACCTACACCCCCAGCCCCTGATTGCATATTTATTTGTTTTTTGGTTGGTTGGTTGGTTTGGTGTTTTTTTTTTTTCTCAATTTTTAAAAATATTTTCCATGATTATAAAAAATATCTCATGGTAATACCCTTACCCCCCCCCCCACTTTCCCCTTTGAAATTCCATTCTCTATCATATCCTCTCCCCATCTCAGTCATTTTATTTTGATGTAATGATCTCTTCCTCCTCTTATGATGGTCTTGTGTAGGTAGTGTCAGGCACTATGAGGGCATGGATATCCAGGCCACTTTATGTCTGGAGGGAGCACGTTTAAGGAGTCCTACCCTTCCTTTGACTTTTTGGACTCAGTACCCCAGTGTGGGGTCACTCTCCAGTGACGTGCAGATGGCCCCAGTGTTGGGATGGTTTCTTTCTTTTCTTTTTCCCCAATCATTTTTTTAAATTTTTCTAAACATTTTTTTTTCCCCTCTTATTGAGGTAGGGTCTCACTCTAGCTCAGGCTGACCTGGAATTCATTACGTAGTCTCAAGGTGCCCTTAAACTCACAGCAATCCTCCTACCTTTGCCTCCTGAGTGCTGGGATTAAAGGTTTGCACCACCACGCCTGTCTCTAAACATTTAATTTGTTTGAGAGACGAGGGCTGGAGAAGAAGAGGCAGATAGAATAGGCATGCCCACTGCAAATAAACTCCAGGTGCATGCGTGACATTGTGCATCTGACTTACATGGGTCCTGGCAAATGGAACCTGGGTCTTTTGGCTTTGTAAGCAAGTGCCTTAACTGCTAAGCCATCTCTCCAGCCTGGTAGGTGTTTTTTGTTTCTCCAAGGTAGGGTCTCCCTCTAGCCCAGGCTGACCTGGAATTAACTATGTAGTCTCAGGGTGGCCTCAAACTCACAGCAATCCTCCTACCTCTGCCTCCCAAATGCCAAGATTAAAAGCATGCACCACCATGCCCAGCCTCTGGTAGTTTCTTTTTGTTGAGTCTGACAGAGCTTTTGTTCCGTGAGGGGTTCCTGACCAGCCTGGAGGTTCTTGGTACTCACTGTCCCTGGGGGCTTTGGAGGGCTAGGCTGAGGAAGTGATGGGAAATGAGACACATGATGGTCCTGACATGGGATAAGAACCCTGTCTCCCTGCCCCAGGCTGGAGTACTGTAACCTCACAGTCACCAGTTGTGAGCCCCTGGCCTCTGTGCTGAAGGCCAAACCTGACTTTAAGGAGCTGGTGTTGAGCAACAATGACTTCCACGAGGCTGGCGTCCAAGCATTGTGCCGGGGCCTGAAAAACTCTGCCTGCCAGCTGGAGACACTTAAGTATGCTGTGGATCACAGGGGCTAAGGGGGTGTGGGGGGGCAGGCCCCAGGTGCTCCCCTCAGACATGTCACTTGTCCCCAGGCTAGAAAACTGTGGTATCACATCAGCCAACTGCAGGGATCTGTGTGACGTCATTGCTTCCAAGGCCTCACTTCAAGAGCTGGACCTGGGCAGCAACAAGCTGGGCAATGCAGGCATCGCCGCACTGTGCCCTGGGCTGCTGGGCCCCAGCTGCAAGCTCAAGACCCTGTGGTGAGTTGCGACTCAGCCTCCCTCCAAGGGGATGGAAGGCTGGTGGTAAGTGACGTCTTCAGAGAATGTGGATATTCCATAGGCTTTGGGAGTGCAACATCACTGCTGAAGGCTGCAGGGACCTGTGCCGTGTCCTCAGGTCCAAGTCGAACCTGAAGGAGCTGAGCCTGGCCAACAATGAGCTGGGGGATGAGGGTGCCCGGTTGCTGTGTGAGAGCCTGCTAGAGCCTGGCTGCCAGCTGGAGTTACTGTGGTAAGAGGTGTAAGGAAGGCTGAGACCTTTCCTAGGACAGAATGGGGACTGGGCAGGGTGAGGAGGTGTGGGAGGTGCTGGTGGACCTCTAGGGACAGTGCTAGCTGAGGGGTAGGTGCACAGAAGGCGGGGACTGGAAAGGAGGGGAGACTGAACCACCCTGGGGACTGAGGTCCATGGTGGACCTCCAAGGGAAGGCCAGTTACAGCTGGGTTCCCGTGACCTTCAGCCTTACTGTTCACACAGGGTGAAGACTTGCAGCCTCACACCTGCCTGCTGCTCCCACTTCCGCTCCATGCTGGCCCAGAACCGGTCTCTGCTGGAACTACAGATGAGTAGCAACCCACTGGGTGACTCGGGTGTGCAGGAGCTTTGCGAAGCTCTGAGCCAGCCGGGCACGGTGCTACGTGTGCTGTGGTGAGTGTGCGGAACCTGGCAGAGGTGTCCTCCTAGCCCCCTGCCCATTTTGTGGAACATATTCCATTAGCTTCCAAGAGCGGGTTTTGCAGAAGCCCTTGTGTTTCTTGTTCTGCCCTCTGGTCATTGAGCTAGGTATGACACTCCAGGTCACTTACTTCTGCCATTTCTGGCTTCAGGGGAAGTCTCTGCTGTCCCCAGCTAGCTGCAGGTCTGCCTCATTCCTTTGACAGCTTTTAAAAGTTTTTAATTTATTTATTTATTCATGTATTTATTTGAGAGAGAGAGAAAGAGGTAGATAGAATGGGCATGCCAGGGCCTCCAGCCACTGCAAATGAACTCCAGATGCATGCGCCACCATGTGCATCTGGCTTATGTGGGTCTTGGGGAATCGAACCTGAGTCCTTTGGCTTTGCAGACAAGTACCTTCACTGCTAAGCCATCCCTCCAGCCCTAGAGCTTTTTTTTTTTTTAAATTTTTTTAATTAATATACAAACTAGTGGGTTTTGTTGTCTTCATACATGTACATAATGTATTTTGAACATATTCACCCTTGTTACCCTCTCTTGTCCCCCCTCCATTCCTGTTGATCCCCTTCTTTCATGTCTTTTCTTTGTTGATTCAGTGAGCTTCTTTAGGGTGCTTGCATGAGCAAGGGTACCTCACCAGTGGCTGTACCACTGATGGCGCGGGGTCTCCATTGTGTTCTGGGCTCCATGAACTTCACCTTGATGCAGGAAATGTGCGTCTGTCTCCTTCCCCTTTTCTCTCTGGAATGCCCAGGAGTCAGCACTTGGGTGGCAAGGACTGACCCTTCAATTTCCTGTTCTTTCTTAAACTTTTGTTCTTATTAACAGCTAGACTGGAGAGCTTTGTTTCTGCTCTTAAGTATTTTGCCCCGTTTTCCATTTGTCTCCATCATGTCTCCCGCCTTCACCGGCATGCCTGGGCTGCTGGTCATCCTGGGTTGGGCACCAGTCTCCCTGGACAATAGCCTCCTATCTCAGGAACAGCATCTTAGTGGCAAGGATAGGGCATTCTAAGAGTCTGGTAGGAAAGGAGCTTGAATTCTGTCCTGGGAGATCTGAGCCTGCCACAGCTGCTCACCAGGAGGATCCTGGCAGCTTTCAAGCTACACCAGCTCCCTGGTGTGTCATCTGACCTGCCATGACTGTGTCTTATCCTCCCAAGACCCCTTGTTTCTCTTAGGTTCCTGCTTTTGGATGCGGGTACAAGGGGTAGGTGTGCCCTCTGGAGCTGTTCTCTACCAGAAGAGGCTTGCTGGTGCCATGTCTTTGCCAGTAGATGTTGGGGTTCCGGGTCTATTGTGTCTAGCCGAGGAAAACTCAACTTCACGTTGGGGCTATGGGGGACTGAGACACTCTGCTTAAGATCTGATGTGTGGAGCAGCCACCACCTGTGATCCTGACTTGCTGAGTGCAGGTGTGTCTTAGGGTCTGTGGGCATCACCAGCTCTTACCCTGCTCTCTTCACCCAGTCTGGGGGACTGTGACGTGACTGATGCTGGCTGCAGCAGCCTTGCCAGGGTCCTGCTGGCCAACCATACCCTGCAGGAGCTAGACCTCAGCAACAACTGCATGGGGGACTTGGGCATCTTGCAGCTGATGGAGAACCTTAGGAAACCCAGCTGTGTCCTTCAGCAGCTAGTGTAAGTGGATAAGGCTGGTGCGGGTGGTGGGGCCGGGGCTGCCTGGGTTCAGGTGGACCTGGGAAAAAGGCCAGTGTGGGCTGATGAATGTGGATACCCTGGTCCATTCCTTCCTGCCTATCTGCAGCCTGTATGACATATACTGGTCAGAGGAGGTGGAAGACCAACTTCGGACCCTGGAGGAGGAAAAGCCATCCCTGAAGATCATCTTCTGAGATGTCTCCGTGGACACCCAGCCTTAATCCACACCAGCTTCCAGGGGTTCTGGGTATCTGGTGTCAACTGCAGATAAACCTAGGAATCAGCTTATTTCAGTAAGAGAACTAGACACTTTATAACTATTAAAGCACTTTGTTGGCAAGAGGGGTGCTTGTCCTTCCTTGTTGGTCCCTGTTGCTCTGCTATGGACCCATGTCATTTTGAACTTGCTGTTATTTATGGAGGATGCTGACCCTGCTGACGGGTTAACCCATCCTCTGCATAGGGTCCTTGCCCAGGACAGCTTTTACTTTAAAATAAAACAAAAAAAAACCAGCCTGGACCTTGAGCTGGAGAAATGGCTTAGCAGTTAAAGGCATTTATTTCCTTGCAAAGCCTACCAGTACAGGTTTGATTCCCCAGTGCCCACGTGAAGCCAGATACACAAAGTAGCACATGCACCTGGAATGAGTTTACAGTGGCAAGAGGCCCTGGTATGCCCATTCTTTCTCTCTCTACCTCAAAAAACAAAACAAAAACAAAAACAAAAACAGGCTGGAGAGATGGCTTAGTGGTTAAGGCACTTGATGGCAAAGCCAAAGGACCCAGGTTTAATTCCCCAGTACCCATGTGAAACCAGATGCATAAAGTGGTACATGTGTCTAGAGTTCATTTGCAATTGCTAGTAGGCCATAGTGTACCCCCATTTTCTCTATCTGCCCCTCTCTCCCATCTCAAATAAATAAAAACACAAAATCCCAGCCAGGTGTGATGGTGCAAGTCTGTAATCCCAGCACTGGGAGGACTGCTGCAAGTTTGACACCACCCTGATCTACATAATGAGTTCCAGTCCAGCCAGCTTAAGAGTGAGACTACCTCAAAAAACAAACAGGAGAGATGGCTCAGCAGTTAAAGTGCTTGCTTGCAAAGCCTGATGGCCCCAGGTTTGATTCCACAGTACCCACATAAAACAGCTGCACAAAGTTGTGCATCCATCTGGAGCTTGTTTGCAGGGGTGGGAGACCCTAGCATTCTTTTTCTCTCTCTGCTTGCAAATAAATAAACATTTATTTCTTCTTTCCTTTAAAAAAATAAAATTGGAGGGGGCTAGAAAGATGGCTCAGCAGTTAAAGGTGCTTGCTTGGAAAATCTGATGATCAGGATTCCATTCCCCAATACCCACATAAAGCCAGATGCACAAAGTGGCTCATGTATCTGGAGTCATTTATAGTGGCAAGAGGCCTTGGCATACCCATTCTCTGCTTGCTAATAAATAAAAATATTTATTTGAGCAAGCAAGAGAGAGACTGAGAGACAGCATGGGCATGTCAGGGCCTCCAGCCCCTGCAAACGAACTCCAGATGCATGCACCACCTTATTGCATGTGGCTTATGTGGGTCCTGGGGAATCAAACCAAGGTCCTTTGGCTTTGCAGGCAAATGCCTTAAACTGCTAAGCCATCTCTCCAGCTCCTCCCCCCCCCCCAATACATTCTTTCGTTTTTCGAGGTAGGGTCTCACTCTGGCTCAGGCTGACCTAGAATTAACTATGTAGTCTCAGGCTGGCCTCGAACTCACAGCGATCCTCCTACCTCTGCTTCCCAAGTGCTGGGATTAAAGGGGTGCACCACCATACCCAGCTTAAAAAAATTTTTTAAGTGATATAAAAATGGTGGATAGCCACATGCAGAAGAATGAAACTAGATTGTTTCACCAATTGCAAAAGTTAACTCGATATGGATTTAAGATCTAACATGACACCTGGTAATTAGACATGGGAGAAATGCTTCACTATACTGGACACAAATTGAAAAATGAAATTACATCAAACTAGAAAGTTTTCATTCTGTAAATGATAATAAAGCAGCAGGTTTCAGAATGGGAGACTTCAAAATGCATCTGACAAGGGTTAATAACCAGACTTTAAAATTTTTTTTTTGGTTTTTCAGGGTGGGGTCTCACTCTAGCCCAGGCTGACTTGAAATTCACTATGTAGTCTCAGGGTGGCCTTGAACTCACAGCGATCCTCCTACTTCTGCCTCCCAAGTGCTGGGATTAAAGGCGCACACCTGGCAATAACTTTTTTGAAAAATATTTTTTCGGCCGGGCGTGGTGGCACATGCCTTTAATCCCAGCAGGTAGGACTGCCATATGTTCGAGGCCACCCTGAGATGACACAGTGAATTCCAGGTCAGCCAGGGCTAGAGTGAGACCCTACCTCAACAAAACAAAACAAAACAAAACAAAACAACAAAAACAACAAATGAAGAATTGCCCAGTGTCATTGATCATGAAGGATTCCTGGAAATCAAGGTCAGTGAGGGTGGGGAGATAGCTCTGTGGATGAGGACCCAAGCACCCACATAGCTGGATGTGGTGACACATGCCTGCAACCCCAGCACTAAGGGAATCACACAAGAATGCTGGGGCTCACTGGCCAACCAGTCTTAACAGAAAAGACGGAGAGCTCCAGGTTCAGTAAAACTGTCAAGGAAGTAAGGCTGAAGAGTGATGGATACTCAAAATCCTCTGGCCTCTGCACATGTGAATACTACACACACACACATTAAAAAGGGGTGGGGTTAGCCAGGCGTGGTGGCGCACGCCTTTAATCCCAGCACTCGGGAGGCAGAGGTAGGAGGATCGCCATGAGTTCGAGGCCACCCTGAGACTCCATAGTGAATTCCAGGTCAGCCTGAGCCAGAGTGAGACCCTACCTCGAAAAACCAAAAAAAATAAAAAATAAAAAAAAAGGGGGTGGGGGGCTAGGGAGATACAGTGGTTAAGGTGCTTGCCTGTGAAGCCTAAGGACCCTGGTTCAAGGCCTGATTCCACTGGACCCACGTAAGCAAGATGCACAAGGTGGCACATGCATCTGGAGTTCGTTTGCAGTGGCCGGAGGCCCTGGTATGCCCATTCGCATGTTCTCTTTCTCTCAAATTATGTTTTTAAAGTCCACCCAAAGCCAGTGTTTTACAGTTCTTATCTCAGGTTTTACCTTCACAATTACTTCTGAATGTACATGTTATAGCCACAAACTATGGTAATCTATTACAAAATTTTTTTTGAGAGAATGGGCACGCCATGGCCTTCAGCCACTGTGAATGAACTTCAGATACATGTGCCCCCTTGTGCACAAGTGCACCTATGTCACTGCTGTGTCTGGCTTATGTGGGACCTGGAGATTCAAACATGAGTTCTTAGGCTTCCCAGGCAAGTGCCTTAACCACTAACTTATCTCTCCAGCCCATAATCCATTACTTTTCAATGGCTTTAATTTGTATATTTTTTGTACATGTATCTTAGGTATTTGGCTAATTTTAAATTTTTTTTTTTTGGTAAGGTTTTAATGATACCAGCTGTCAGAATAATTAAGAATAAACTTACTTGGAAATCTTTAAAAAAATAGGGGGAGGGCTGGAGAGATGGCTTAGCGGTTAAGCGCTTGCCTGTGAAGCCTAAGGACCCCAGTTCGAGGCTCGGTTCCCCAGGTGCCACGTTAGCCAGATGCACAAGGGGGCGCACGCATCTGGAGTTCGTTTGCAGAGGCTGGAAGCCCTGGCACGCCCATTCTCTCTCTCCCTCTATCTGTCTTTCACTCTCAAATAATTTTTTTTAAAAAAAGGAAATCTTTAAAAAAATAGGGGGAGGGCTGGAGAGATGGCTTAGTGGTTAAGCGCTTGCCTGTGAAGCCTAAGGACCCCGGTTCGAGGCTCGGTTCCCCAGGTCCCACGTTAGCCAGATGCACAAGGGGGCGCACGCGTCTGGAGTTCGTTTGCAGAGGCTGGAAGCCCTGGCGCGCCCATTCTCTCTCTCTCCCTCTGTCTTTCTCTCTGTGTCTGTCGCTCTCAAATAAATAAATAATTAATTAAAAAAATAGGGGGAGGCTGGGCATGGTGGCACATGCCTTTAATCCTAGCACTCAGGAGGCAGAGGTAGGAGGATCACTGTGAGTTCAAAGCCACCCTGAGACTACATAGTGAATTTCAGGTCAGCCTGAGATAGAGGAAGACCTTACTTTGAAAAACCAAGAGAGAGATATCACCTTACCTCAGTAAGAAAAGCTGCTAAGAAAAAGACCAGAGATAACAAGTGCTGGTGAGACCCAGTTGTAGCTCAGGCCTATGTTTGTACTAGGACTGCTGTAAGTTCAAGGGAGACTGTCTAAAATAAGAAACCTCAATGGTGCTGGTGAGGTGGAGAATGTTGGAGGGAATGTTAGCATAGTGTAAAACAGTATGAGCCAGGTGTGGTGGCGCATGTCTTTAATCCCAGCACTAGGGAGGCAGAGGTAGGATCGTCGTGTAAATTCGAGGCTACCCTGAAACTACATAGTGAATTGCAGGTCAGCCTGGACTAGAGTGAAACCCTACCTCGAAAAAACAAAAAACGCAAAACCACAGCATGGAGCTGGGCATGGTGGCCCATGCCTTTAATCCTAGCACTCTGGAGGCAGAAGTAGGAGGATCACTGCGAGTTCAAGGACACCCTGAGACTACATAGTGAATTCCAGGTCAGCCTGGACTAGAGTGAAACCCTACCTTGAAAAAACAAAAAACGCAAAACCACAGCATGGAGCTGGGCGTGGTGGCGCATGCCTTTAATCCTAGCACTCTGGAGGCAGAAGTAGGAGGATCACTGCGAGTTCGAGGACACCCTGAGACTACATAGTGAATTCCAGGTCAGCCTGGATTAGTGAAACCCTACCTTGAAAAACAAAACAAAAACAGTATTGAGACTCCTTGAAAACTTAGTGGAACTGTGACATGACCTAGCAACCCGACCACCAGATATACACAGGAAAGACATGGAGTCAGTGTGTCAAGTATGTGTGCCCTCAATCACTGGAGATGGAAAACAGAAACAACCCTAGTGTCCATCAAGTTGTGAAGGGATGCAGAAAGTGTGCTATATACATATAAACAGAGACTATTTGGCCATAAAAGTAATGAAACCTTGTCATTTGTGACAACATGGATAGAACTGGAGGCCAATATGTCAAGTGAACTCAGCCACAAAGACAAGTATGGGGGGCTGGGGAGGTGGCTCCGCAGTTAAAGGTGCTTTCTTACAAACCCTGCTGGCCCAGGTTTGATCCCCTAGTGCCCATGTAAAGCCAGATACAAAGTGACACACACATCTCGTGTTCATTTGCAGTGGAAGGAGGCCCTGGTGTGCCTATTCTCTCTTAAACCAATAAATAAGGGCCAGGCATGGTGGCATATGACTTTAGTCCCAGCATTCAAGAGGCAGAGGTAGCAGTATCCCATGAGTTTGAGGCCACTTTGACCACAAAGTGAATTCCAAGTTAGTCTGTGCTACTGTGAAACTGTACCTTGAAAAACCAAAATAAATATATATATATATATATATACATACATACACACACATACATATATATATGTGTATGTGTGTGTATGTATATATATATACATATCTCATATATATATATATTTGTGAGAATATATATATGAGATATGTATATATATATATACACATACATTATATATAATGTATATATGTATATATATACATATATATATATACACATACATTATATATATATAATGAAATATATATATATATATATATATATATATATATATATATATATATGAGAAAGAAAAAGAGGCAGAGAGAATGGACACACCAGGGCCTCTAGTCACTGCAAATGAACTCCAGATGCATACGCCACCTTATGCATTTGGCTTATGTGGGTACTGAGAAATTGAATATGGGTCCTTAGGCTTTGCAGGCAAGTGCCTTAACCATTAAGCCATTGCTCCAGCCCTGCACACTTTTTTTTTTTTTTTTTGAGATGGTGTCACATAGCCTAGGCAGACCCAAATGCTGAGATTAGTTATAACACAATTTAAAGTCTTTAGGCAAGTGGGATGATACTAGCACGTGGGAGGATGGGGCTGGAGGATTGCCATGAATTTGAGAACCTGGGCTATACAGAGTTCCATGACAGCTGAGCTAAAACAGCAAGACACTGTCAATAATCCAACAGTTAGCCAGATGTGGTGGCATATGTCTGTTCTTCCAGCACACAGGAGATCAAACATACAAGGTGGTCATCCTTAGCTGCATAGGGAGTTCAAGACCAGCCTGAAATTTTGGAACATAACGTTTCCTGAGCTCTTGCTGTCTAGGTGACTCAGTGCTTCTGAAGACAGGTGGTCCATGACTGCTCTCCTGAGGGCTGCAGCTGTAAAGCTGGGTGCAGTCACCAACCATAGCAGCAGCCACGTATGCATCTCCCGTCCTGACAAATGGTTCCTGTTCAAGAGCTGCTGCACCTGTTGTTGGTATACCCGGCTGTGCTTGCAAGAAGTGCTCATTACTATTACCTTTTTGGAGTGGGGGGTTCGAGGTAGGGTCTCGCTCTAGTCCAGGCTGACCTGGAAGTCACTATGTAGTCTCAGGCTGGCTTTAAATTCATGTCGAACCTCCTTCTGCCCTGAGTGCTGGGATTAAAGATGTGTACCATTGAGATGGGGAGGGGATGTGATGGCAATGGAATTTCAAAGGGGGGGGGATTACCATGGGATATGTTTTATAATCATGGAAAATGTTAATAAAAATTGAGAAAAAAAGAAAAGAAAAACAACAAAAAAATACAACTTAAAAAAACGATGTGCACCACCACACCTTGCAGTGTGTCTGAGTACAGGCATGCACGTGCCATGGCACATGTAGAGGTCAGTCCCTTGTTTTTAAGGATCCAAACCAGTATTCATGCTTGTGAGGCAAGAGCCATATCCCCAGGACCCACCATTGTCTATTTTACTGTACATTCTCTAAGGGTGTCAGTGGGTGTGGGTCAGACTCCAGCCCAAAGGGAGAGAAGTTTGAGCTCTGGCAGTGATGTCTGCTGATTGGGTTTTTCCTTTCTGCTTGGATCTGTGATAGGGAGCCAGCTTCTTTTGCCATTGATGGAACTTCCCCTGGACCTGTAAGCTTGAAGTAAACCCTTTCCTCCATAAACTGCGTCTGGTTTGCATGTTCATGCCAGCAACATAGAACTGACTACAGCTTCCTTCTTTTCCTCCTTCCCTTCAATATCTTTTTCTGTTTTGTTTTTCGAGGTAGGTATCACACCCAGATCTTTTGGGGTGTTATTTATTTAGTTGGCAGAGAGGCAGATAGAAAGAATGGGTGTGCCAGGGCCTCCAGCCACTGCAAATTAACTCCAGATGCATGTACCACCTTGTGCATCTGGGTTACATGGGTACTGGGGAATTGAACCTGGGTCCTTAGCCTTCCCAGGCAAGTGCCTTACCCACTGAGCCATTTCTCCAGCCCTCTTTTATAAGTTTTTTTTTTTTTTTTTTTTTTTTTTGGTTTTTCGAGGTAAGAGTCTCACTCTGGTCCAGGCTGACCTGGAATTAACTATGTAGTCTCAGGGTGACCTTGAACTCCTACCTCTGCCTCCCAAGTGCTGGGATTAAAGGTGTGCGCCACCATACCCGGCTTGTGTTTTTTGAAGTAGGGTCTCACTCTAGGCCAAGCCGACCTAGAATTCATTCTGTAGCTCCAGGCTGGCCTCACCTTCAATGATCCTTCTACTTCAGCCTCCCAAGTGCTGTTTCTTTTTCTTCTTCTTCTTTTTTTTTTTTTGGTTTTTCAAAGTAATGTTTCACTCTAACCCAGGCTGACCTGGAATTCACTATGTATTCTCAGACTGGCCTTGAATTTATGGCAATCCAACTCTACCTCCTGTGTGCTGGGATTAAAGGCGTGTGCCACCATGCCCGGCTTTCTTTTTAAAATATATTATTGGGGGTGGGGTGGGGAATAGGCGTGGCAGGGCCTCCAGCCACTGCAAATGAACTCTAGATGCATGCACCACCTTGTGCACCTGGCTTACATGGGTACTGGCGAATCAAACCTGAATCCTTAGCTTTCACAGGCAAGCCTTAACCATTAAGCCATTTCTCCAGTCCTCTCCCTGTTTCTTAAGATCTTGCTCAGTGGTCACCAACTTGCAATCCTTCTGCTTCAGCCTTCTGAATGCTGACATTACATGCATATGCTGCTATACCCAGCTAATGAAACTACTTTAAGATTCTTAAACTACCAGTTCAAAGGGCTGGTGTTATGGCTCAACAGTTTAAGGCACTCACTTGCAAAGCATGCTGGCCAAAGTTCAGTTCCTCAGGCATACATGTAAAAACTGGGCACATCGCCTGGCATGGTGGTGCAAACCTTTAGTCCCAGCACTCAGGAGTCAAGAGGTAGGAGGATTGCTGTGAGTTTGAGGCCACTCTGAGATTACATAGTGAATTCCAGGTCTGCCTGGGCTAGTGTGAAACCCTACATCGGGGGGCGGGGGGGAAGTGGCATAAGCATTCTGTTTGCAGCAGCAGTAGAGAGACCTTAGTGCACCCTCACCCCATAAGTAAAATAATGCAATATTTTAAAAAATACATTTGAGGGCTGGAGAGATGGCTTAGTGGTTAAGGTGCTTGCCCGCAAAGCCAAAGGACCTCAATTTGATTCCCCAGTTTCCATGTAAGCCAGATGCACAAGGTAGCACATGCATCTGGAGTTCATTTGCATTTGCTGGAGGCCCCGGCACACCCATTCTCTCTCTCTCTTCCTCTGCCTTGTTCTCTCTCAAATAAATAAATAAAAATAAAAATATTTTAAAAAGTACATGGGTTCAGGAGTTTGCCTGCAAAGCCAAAGGACCCTGGTTCAGTGCTCCAGGACCCTCATAAGCCAGATGCCCAAGGGGGCTCATGCATCTGGAGTTCGTTTGCAGTGGCCGGATGCCCTGGTGCATCCATTCTCTCTCTCTTTCAAATAGATAAAATATTAAAAAGTGATGTCTTTAAAAAAATACGTTTGAGAAGTAGCTGCCCTGTCCCAGGAATCCTACCCCATGCCCCATGGTCACCAGCCCTGTTCCCTAGTGAGACAATGTGGCAGACAGTAGGAACCATGGAAAGCCCAGTTGGTTGCTGCCCAGGATATGTTCTGTGAGCATCTGTGTCTGCTGAGCCCTCTCTTCCAGTCAGTCCTGGGAAAGCTGGGTCCTACACAGCCCCAGCTCCTAACAGATGGGGCAGAGCCTCCAAGCTTTGTCTCGTCCTCTGGAAGTTCCCTGGGAACATGGAGAGGCTGGGAAGGGGAAGGGTAGGGGCCAGAGGCTGTGCACCTTCACCGGTCACTTTATCACTGTCATTTTATTTGTTCTGTTTGCTCGCAGCAGATGTCCCTAAACTCAGGGAGCCACAGAAACATGACCCTAGTAGTGGGGCACAGGACCCCAGGCCTTAGAATCTCTGACTTGTTGCCCCTTGAGGGGCCAGTCTGGTGACCTCCCTCTGTCCACACACTCTTCAAGTTAGAATCCGGGTTGAACAAAGGCTCCAGAGAAAATGGCTCAGTGCTGTCTCCAGACCCACCACTTTGTAGCCATCTTGGTGTGACGTCCTTCATTTATGCTGCCAGGAGGTGGGTGGGGGCTGGAGGGTCTCAAGAGGCCTCTGCCTACCCCACAGCGAGTGAAAGGGCACTGAGATGTTTCTCCTGGGCTGTGCAGAGGTTGGGTGCAGGAAAGAGACAGGGCAGGATCCTCACTCTAGAGCTAGTCCCAGCTACTGGCCAGCTCACAGCCCCAGGAGCCAAGGGCACATGTGCACACCCACCAGCACCTGCACTCAGGTGCACAGGGAGAGGGAGGAGTGGGCTCTCTCCTGTTTTCCTTAGGCAGGGAGCACAAACATGGGACAGAAAAGGGACAGTCCTGAGGGCTTGCCAAGGCCTGTGGGGAGGAAGGGTTCATGATGTGGCTGAGGCCGCCTCCTTCCTAGATGCTGCTGCCCCCTCGTCGGCTGCTCCCTCCTCCTCTGCAGTCCCGGCCCCAAGCAGGTCATCGTCCAGCCCCGGGTGCCCATCCCCGTTGTTGGCAGCTCTGCTCTGGTCACTCTGCTGCTTTTGTCGCCGGGTCTCCTTGTACCTCAAGGTGATGTCCCTGTGGAGCAGCACAGGCCACTTCACCACCTGCCCCTATACCAGCCCACCAGGGACACTTTCATTCCATAGGAAGTCACACGCACTGCAATTTCAGGAGCGGCTGGATGGAGGCTAAGGTGGTGTGCCAGCCATGGGCCAGATAGCGCACCTCACGCCTCAGGAAGCTGGATCTAGATCTACCAAGCAGAGCTGTTGGGACTCACAGAGAGTGCAGGGGCTGGGGTGGCTGGAGCAACGAGGCAGGGGCAGGGATGGTTGGGAACCCTGACGGCCTCTTAGCCTGACAGCCTGGGACCCCAACCCCACTCACCGCAGGAAGAAGCGCCAGACGGTCCAGGTGAGCACCAGGACAGAGCCTAGAGTCCAGCACTGAGAGATGTAGAAGGGCAGCGACAGGGTGAGTGTGTGGGGGTCGTACTTCACGACGATGAGTAGTTCGGTGACTGTGATGGCTGCCACCAGCCAGGCCTGCTGGCCCAGCTTCCTGTGGGGCTTCCTGCAGAGAGGCAGCAGCTAGATGGCTTGCCCAGACCCCACAGGCCCTTGGCACTCCCAGGCTCTGGCCCCCCACCCCCAGGCCTGGCAGGCGGCCCTCACAGTTCATCCATGAAGTCATAGATCTCGCGCATGGCCACACCACCCACGTTCACAAAGAAGACCAGCCGCAGCAGGACCAGGTAATGTTCAGGGGGCATCCACAGTACAAACTTCAGGTAGAACGTGTTCAGCTCTGCCAGTAGGAACTAGGGGACGGGAGAATGTCAGCTCAAGTACAGACCATGTACAGTAGGTGCTCACAAGGCAGCTAGAACTTACCACCAGAATGATGCCACACACAGCTAGCCAGCGGTGCAGGCTGGAGGCGGGCTTCCACTCAAAGCGTACCCAGCTGTAGGGGGTGAACTGGAAGGCAATCCTCTTTATCTTGCCCCTGGGAATCAAGAGAGCAGCCTGAGGATGACAGCCTACCCTGTCCCCATGCCAGCTCTATTCAGTCAAAGGGCCGTGCCAAAGCCTGTGAAGGGAGTTACAGCCCTCCATGACAGACCCTGCTCTGACCAGAATCCAACCTAGATCATTTGAGGAGGTTGTCCTGTACTTGGAGCACCCAGAAAGGAGGGAGCCCCACTCTTGTCCCCGAGTCTTTTCTTTTTCTGTGGTGCTGAGGTTCAAGCCAGGGCCTTCTCTTGCCTCTGCCTCCCCACTTCGCCAGTGCTGGCGCTATGGGTGTGCCTACCTTGTCTGGCTCCCTAAGTTCTTTTTGTATGTCCTTACTTACCTATTTATGTTTTGGTTTTTCGAGCTAGCGTCTTGGTCTAGCCCAGGCTGACCTGGAATTCACTAGGAAGTCTCAGGGTGGCCTCAAACTCATGGAGATCCTCATCTCTGCCTCCCAAATGCTGAGATTAAAGGCGTGAGCTACCATGCCCTGTTTTTTCAGCGATCCTCCTACCTCTGCCTCCCAAGTGCTGGGACTAAACAACTGCCATGTCCTTATTTATTTTTAATTTTTTTTTTGTCTTTTTCTCTTATTTTTGAGATAGGGTCTAAGTTATTCAGGCTAGCCTTGAGCTCCTAGGCTCAAGAGATCCTCCTGCCTCAGTCTACTGAAGAGTGGAGTCTACATGTGTAAAAAAACTGTTGTTGGCATCCTTCCTTCCTTCCCTCCCTCCTTCTTTCCTTCCTTTTCTTTCCCTTCCTTTTATTTTTTAATGGCACTTGAGCCTCCAACCACTTCAAATGAACTCCAGATGCATGCGCCTCCTTGTGCATCTGGCTTTACATGGGTACTGGCGAATCAAGCCTGGGTCCTTTGGCTTTGCCAGCAGTAAGTGCCTTAGCACCATCTCTCCTTACTTTTTTTTCAAGGTAGGGTCTTGCTCTAGCTCAGGCTGACCTGGAATTTACTATGAAGTCTCAGGATGGCCTTGAACTCTTGGTGATCCTCCTACCTCTGCCTCCCAAGTGCTGGGATTAAAGGCATGTGCCACTATACCCAACCATTCTTTTTTTCAGGGGGTGAGTAAAAATATTTTTATTGCCGGGTATGGTGGCGCACGCCTTTAATCCCAGCACTTGGGAGGCAGAGGTAGGAGGATTGCCATGAGTTCAAGGCCACCCTGAGATGACAGAGTTAATTCCAGGTCAGCCTGGACCAGAGTGAGACCCTACCTCGAAAAACCAAAAAAAAAAAAAAAATTATTTACTTGCAAGCAGAGAGAGAAAAAAAGAGACAGAGAGAAAGAGAATGGGTGCACCAGGGCATCCTGCCACTGCAAATGAACTCCAGATGCATGTGCCAGCTTGTACATCTAACTTTATGTGGGTAATTAGGGAACTGAACTCAGATCCTTAGGCTTTGCAGGCAAGCACCTTCACCACTGAGTCATTTCTCCAGTCCCTTTTTTTTTTTTATTTTCTTAAATACCAAAGTAAAGATGACAGAGTCGTCAGGTGTGGAGGTACACGCCTTTAATCCCAGCACTCAGGAGGCAGAGGTAGGAGAGGCTAGCCTGTGACTACAGAGTTCCAGGTCAGCCTGAACTAAAGTGAGACCTTACCTCAGGGGAAGGAAAAAGAAAGATGATAAGAGTACAGTTAGCTACTTGGTGGCAACAGCAGGAGCATGGGGTTGGATGAGACAGGTTCACAGCTTCTTGTGCAGGGAGGTTGGGGGAGGCAAGGGCTGAACAAGAGGAGAATGGCTGACTTTCTAGCACCACAAGGGTTGAATGCACCATCTTCAGACAGAGACTTGCCCCACCCCACCCACCACTGCCCTGAGTAGTACAACCAGATCTTTTTGTTCAGGGCCTGTTGCTCTGAGATCCCTTCCAGAATCCCCAACATACTTGTATGTTGGAATGTTCCAGAGGCCCTGCCACTTGTACGTCTTCAGGGATAGCCATTCCAGGGTCTTCATGCCACAGTAGATGCCAAGACCATTGCAGATAAGCACATCCATTATCCACTGGGGCAGGAAAGAGAGGTGATGACCACAGGGCCCAAAAGACCAGGCCCAGGCCAACCCAGGCCATGTCTGAGCTGGCACTTACATGGTCCCACCAGCATTCACTGAAGTTGGGCAGCTGGTGCTCCAGGCTGTACTCCAGGAACTCGAACATCACGCTAATGATCATGCACATCCACCAGTCACGGATCATGAGGGTCTAGGGGTGCCAGAGCAGTGTTAGGCACACCCCACACTCCCTGTGGCATGCCACTCCAGCCTCAATTCAGATTTTTAACCAATGTGGAAGGGCCCACAGAGTGAGCTCGAACAGGAGCTGCTCCACCCACACTCTTGGCCAGGCTGCATGCTGTGTCACTTTGGCAGCATGAGTATAGGGCACAGCTGGAGCCCAGGTTGGTCAGGGCTACTTGCCTCATCATCTTGCACTTCCTTTCCCCAAATGGCCACAGTGCTGGGTGCAGAGCGCAGATCTGAGCAGCAAGGTTAGTGTTCCCACTCGTCTGTGGGCAACCTTGGCACTGTGCAGAAGTATGCACCCTCTCGGGTGACAAAGGGCTATCTACCCATCACTCAGGTCAACCGTGGCCAGAAATGGCCCAGAACACAGGGTGGGCCTGGAACCAGAGTGCCAAATCAACAAGAAAATCACCCTACCTTGAGATACCAGCCAATGAAGTGTGCAGGAACAAAGCCATCGAGCTTGTCCTGTGGGCAATAGGGCATGTCCCTCAGGCACAGCCTCCCACTCTCGCAACCCCCTCCCTAAGGTAGCTTCTTCCTGCCCCACGTTACCAGCAGGGTCCCAGGGGCCACACAACTTTATTCTACAGAGGCCCAGGATCAACCGCCACGATGACCTCGAGTTGCACCTGCTAGTTTGGGCAAGGGCAAGGTCTGAGACACATGGCTGTGGGCACCTGCACGTGTCCATGTTGACTCAAAGAGCCAACACTTGTCTGATGAGCTCCTCTCCTGAACAGGCAGGCCACAGGTCTGAACCAGGAGCAAACCCCACATGTGGATCCCACCCTACCCTGCGAGAGCCCAGGAAAAAGCAGGAGGGTGCAGTTCTGCCAGGGAGCCGTGCCTGAACCCACAGAGCTCTGGCCTGAGGTGGCTTTAGGACCAAGGACGATGTCCCTACCCAGATGTTGTGGAAGGGATCAGTCTTGTTGTCTGCATCGTAGATGAGGCAGTTTCCCCCGTAGTCCCTCTCTGGCAATGGGACGCCCAACCTGGGGTCGACATACTTCAGAAACTGCCGGCCATCCTGGACAGTCTGCAAGGCAGCACTGTTAGTAAAGCCAGGCTTGGGGGAAGCAGCCTGGATGGGGGCATGTGACCTACATCTCAGTCTGTCATGAGCATATCAGTCCTTTCTTCCCAGATAGGACTAGAGATCTGGGAGGTGGGGGAGGAGGTCCTGAGCCCCAGTGAGCCAGCAGGGCACAAATATCAACTCCCACTGACATTCCTTCCCAGGAGAAGCAGGCCATAGAGCCTTGGTCCAATGGCAACAAGCCATCACTGCTGCCCCAAAGCCATCACCCCACCTCCCTGGGTGTGCATTCACTGACATCAGCCAGAGTTCTGTCCCCTCAGTGCAGGGAGTGCTTTTGGATGCCTCAGAGGATGGCGGGGGCCTGGAACAGACCACCAGCCAGGACGAAGAGGAAGCTCAAAGGCCCGGAGACCCAAAAATAAAAGGGTCCAGAAAAAGGGACAGAAGTGAAACCACACAGGTGGTGAGCCATAGGACATGGCCACACCATGGGAGGAGAGGAAACAGTGAGTGGCAGGCTGTTCAGCTGTGGGCTTGGCTTCTAAGCTCAAAGTCAAGGACCACCTATGCCTGGTGCAGAGACTTTGCAGATAGCCACGTTGTTAATGTCATGTGCCCTCCAGCAGGATCCGAGGGCAGACATGCCAAGACAGAAACCTCCCTGAGATCAACTCCCAAGTGCCACCTTCCTGTGAAGGTCCCAAGGCTTCAGATGAGGCCAGAAAAGGTGAGTTCTGGGCTCAGCCACAGTTTAAACTAGATACCTGCTCCCAACCCCAGCCAATTACAGCTCCTGCTCAACAGGCTAGAAAAGCCCAAATTCCATGTTCTACAGTGGAGGGCAGGAGGGAAGCAACTAGACTGTGGTCAGGGTCTCTGAGAACGAACTCCACAACCACTAGAATCAGCTATGATCACAGGAATTTGTATACACACAGCCAACACACACGGGGCTGTGCCTTGCAGTTGACAGCCTGGGTGCCTGAGCAATATACTCAGTGCCCAGATCCAGATCTTACTCTTTTAAGACTATCTTTTAGTAACAGAATCCAAAAAAGGGACTGACTCCAGGGACCGGGCTAAGGCTAGGGCTAGGGTAGGGAGCACAGACATGTGGAGGCCCCTACAGTCTAAGTCAGCAAGGGCCCTGAGAAACAAAAAAAAAATCAAGAACTCTTAAAGATGGGGGTTGTCAAATAACACAGGCACCAAATGCCAATGGCCTAAGGAACTTGAGCAAGTGCTGGAGAGTGGTTAAGGCACATGCCTACAAAGCCAAAGGACCCAGGTTTGATTCCCCAGGACCCACATAGCCAGATGCACAAGGTGGTACATACATCTGGAGTTTGTTTGCAGTGGCTAGAGGCCCTGGTGTACCTATTCTCTATCTATCTATCTGTCTCTCTCTCTCTCTCTCTCTCTCAACAAATAAAATAAAAAGTTAAAAAAGCCAGGCGTAAGCTGGGCGTGGTGGCTCATGCCTTTAATCCCCACACTTGGGAAGCAGTGGTAGGAGGATCACCGTGAGTTCAAAGCTACCCTGAGACTACATAGTGAATTTCAGGTCAGCCTGAGCTAGAGTGAAACCCTACCATGAAAAACCAAAAAAAAAAAAAAAAAAAAAAAAAAAAAAAGCCAGGCATGAGCTGGGCAGGGTGGCACACGCCTTTAATCCCAGCACTACTCAGGAGGCAGAGGTAGGAAGATCACCGTGAGCTCCAGGCCACCCTGCGACTACATAGTGAATTCCAGGTCAGCCTGGACTAGAATGAAACCCTATCTTGGAAAAAAAAAAAAAAAAAGAACTTGAGCAAAAAAAAAAAAAAAAAAGGAAACCAGGGCAGGGCTGGAAAGATGGCTTAGCAGTCAAGGCGTTTGCCTACAAAGCCAAAGAACCCAGGTTCAATTTCCCAGGACCTATGTAAGCCAGATGCACAAGGTGGTGCATTCATCTTTAGTTTGTTTGCAGCAGTTGAAGGCCCTGACACACCCATTCTTTCTCTTTCTCTCTCTCTCTGTGCCTCTTTCTCACAAAAGAAAGAAAAAACAGTAAAGTAGCATTATAATAGAACCAAAGACAAAATAAATATCCAGGAGTCCATGCCAATATAAACAGATGATTAGATAATTAACACATTGTATCAAAGGGACAAATCTCCCCTACAGATGGGCTGGTGAGATGGCTTAGCAGCTAAGGCACTTGCCAGCAAAGCCAAAGGACCCAGGTTTGATTCCCCAGTACCTACATAAAGACAGATGCACAAGGTGGCACATGTGCCTAGAGTTTGTTTTCAGTGGCTGGAAACTCTGGCATGCACATTCTCTCACTCTCTATCTGCCTCTCTCATTTAAATAAATAAATAGAATATTCTTAAAAAAATCTCCCCAAACAGAAAAAATCCAAATAATATGCAGACAGATATACTGCCCTAAGGAAATAAAGCCCATGTCATGGCTCTTCTGTGACTTGGGTGGACAGAGGAATACCTAACAGATACTGCATAGCCAGAGTCAAGTTCAGTCTTACTAGGGAGGAGCCATGTAGATGCCTCCCAAGAAGAACACTAGGGGTGGAGAGATGGCTTAGAGGTTAAAGTGTTCTTCTGTAAAGCCCAAGGACCCAGGTCCATTTTCCCCAGTATCCATGTAAGCCAGATGCACAAGGTGGCACATGCATCTGGAGTTTATTTGCAGTGGCTAGAAGCCCCAGTGTGCCCATTCTCTCTATCTGCCTTTCTTTCTCTAATAAATAAATTTTAAAAATAAAACAAAACATTAAAAAAAAGGAAAAACACTAGATAAATTCTAACTAACCCTGATACCAAAGCCAAAAAGCAGTTCTAAGAAATCACAGACCAGTATCTCATGAATATGGATGCAAAAACCCTAAGAAATGCTAGGTGTGATGGTGCACACCTTTAATCCCAGCACTTGGGAGGCTGAGGTAGGATGATTACCATGAGTTTGAAGCCAGCCTGGGGATACAAAGTGATTTTCAAGTTGGCCTGGGCTAGTGATCCCTTACCTCAGGGGAGAAAAAAATCCTAAGTAAAACACTAGGATTTGGAAAATATGTACAAAACTATCACAGGGATTCATAGAGGGCTCAAAATCAAGAAAACTGAGTTTGAGAGATGGCTTAGCAGTTAGGGAGCTTGCCTGTGAAGCCTAAGGTTCAATTCTCCAGGTCCTTTGTAAGCTAGATTAGATGCACAGGATGGTGTATGAATCTGGAGTTAGTTTTCAGTGGCTGGAGGCCTTGGTGTACCCATTTTCTCTCTTTCTCTCTCTCAAATAAATAAATAAATTAGAAAACTAAGAAAACCAATTGTTCCAGGTCCAGTGAAATAGGTCTGTAATACCAGCACTTTGGAGGTAGGAAGATTACAGCAAATATGAGGCCAGACTGGGCTACACAGGGAGACCTTGTCTCAAAAACAACCAAAAAAAAACAAAACAAAACAAAAAACCAAGTAAAGAGAACTTAAGATAAAGAAAATGTAATGACCCTTTACGAACAAAGGAATATCCCACATAATTGTTTCACTTAATGCAGAAAATCCCTTTTTGACAATTTAATAATTGTTCATGATAAAAACATGTGACCAGCTGGGCACACGCCTTTAATTCCAGCACTTGGGAGGATGAGGCAAGAAGATCACTATAAGTTCGAGGCCACCCTGAGACTTCATAGCGAATTCCAGATCAGCCTGAGCTAGAGTGTGTGTGTGTGGGCGGCGGGGGGGGGGGGGGGGGGGGCAGCTAAGAGAACCCAAAGGTCCACTGCTCTTGGTGGGGAAAGACTGGAAGGAGACAAGGAGGTCCACCCTCACCTCTTGTGCTCAGTGCACTGCTGCTAGGCCCAGCGGGGACAGTGAGGCAAGAGCAGGAAATAAAAGGTAGCCAACTGGGGAGGAAGAGTGACACTATCTCCATGCAGGTGGCAGAAGCTAGAAAACAAAATCCCATGGGGCTACTGGAGCTAGTAAACAAGTTTGGCCAGGTTGCAGGGCAAATCAGTATGAAAATAAATTGTTAAGTTGTATTTCTTGCTGGGCGTGGTATTGCATGCCTGGCAGCTCCTCCAACCATAAAAAACCATAAACAGGGGCTGGAGACATGGCTTAGCGGTTAAGTGCTTGCCTGTGAGTCCTAAGGACTCCGGTTCAAGGCTCGATTCCCCAGGACCCACGTTAGCCAGATGCACAGGGGTGCATACGTCTGGAGTTCGTTTGTAGTGGCCAGAGGCTCTGGCACACCCATTCTCTCTCTATCTGCCTATTTCTCTCTCTGTCACTCTCAAATAAATAAATAAACAAAAAAATTGGAAAAAAAAAAAAGCCATACACAGAGGCTCACCTGTGCAGGACTGCTGCCGGCAGGAATGGAAACTCCTATCTCCATAAAGCCTGGAGAGTGTGAACGGGACAAAGCCAGATGCCTACTACCTCTACTGCGTAGACAGGCCAGGAATACTGTGGAATGCCTTCTGGTCATGGGAAGGGGCACTGTGCTGACCATACAGCTAGGTTGGACCTCCAAAGTATGAAGCAGTCTCAAGGGTGTGCACTGCCTATGGTGAGATTCTATTCAGTAACTGAGGGGCAGAGTTGGGAGACTATCAAGGGAACCAGTGAATTTTCTGGAGATGGAACTGCTCTGTGTCCTCCTGTGGAGATGTCCTGCAAATGCTCAGAAACTCACAGGCCTACATACCTTCCCCAAATGGTGGATTTAACACAACAATTAAAAAACTGCACACTAGGGGTCAGGTGTGGTGGCTTATGCCTTTAATCCCAGCAGGGGGAGGGGGAGATGGAAGGCCACTGTGAGACTACATCATGAAGCCCAGGTCAGCCTGGGCTAGAGTGAGACTCTACCTCAAAAAAACAAACAAAAAAACCCACACCAAACCCCAAAATAAATAAATAAATAAATAAAATTGCACACTGAGTTCGGTTCACCAAGTGAAGCAGAGCAGATCACTGGTAAATACACTGATGAAACACACCCTGATGCAAGACCAAGGTGTTTCCAGCCTGTCAGCTTCTTGCCAGTTGGGCCCAGGTCATGACAAAGCTCTTGAAATGAAAGCTGGTTAGCTAGAGGCAAAGACATCAGTAACTACTGTCCCTAATGTGCCTTGCATGCTCTCTGTTTTCAATTTATTTACTTTATTTTATTTATTGAGAAAGAGACAGACAGAGAATGGGAGTGCCAGGGCATCTAGCCACTGCAAACGAACTCCAGATGCAAGTGCCACCTTGTGCATCTGGCCTACGTGGGTCCTGGGAAATTGAGCCTGGGTCCTTTAGCTTTGCAGGAAAGTGCCTTAACCATTAAGCCATCTCTCCAGCACTGCTTCCTGTTTTGAAATCAGACAATCTGTTTTCTCCTCATGTAGGGCACAATGGTGGCCTATGCTCACACATTCCATATAGCCTTCACACAGGTCCATGTTGGGGTAAGGGACAACAAGGCACAAAGGTACCCCCATCATCTGTTCTCAGTTAACCAAGAAAAGCTGCTTACCTGGAAGAGGATGAAGATGAGAAACAGCTCATAGACCACACTCACACAGAGCCAAAACCTCCAGTAAGCTACAAGAAAACAAAGTGATGTCAGGGGCTTTGCCCCAAGCTCCAGGCCCCACCCAGCTCCTCAATGCTACTGATCCCAGAAAGAATCATCTTATCATGGGCATTGAATGAAGAGGTTCAAGGGACTATGGTAGAGTCTTTAAAAAAGCAAGGTCTAATTTAGAATCACACTCAAAGGTTCTCTCTGAAATGTGAAATGGCTTTCCTTCATTTTCTTCTATTCCAGTTTTTTGAGTCTTGTCTTACCACAACGGCATGGAAGGCCTGTAAGTGCTGGGTAGGAGCAGTGGTGGCAAATGCTTGGTCATGTGTTTGCAAGTGATGCTGCTGACTGCTTGGAGTTTGCAGCAGTTTCTAGTGGATGACTCTTACCACTAATGCCTGCTATGTCCACTGAGTGGACAGGTGCAGCCATACTGTGGAATGTCTGCTGGTCATTTTTTTTAATCTAATTTTTTATTCAGTTTAGCACACACAGTGAGAACTCATTGTAAGCCTACAATTCTAATCAGTGAACTTCTAAGCTTTAGTTCTGTAGTTACTTTTTATACATAAAAATGATTCCATGCTCAATTGCACAGTTCTATTGTCAAGTGCTCAACCTTATAAGAAATGGATTCTAGCAACTGGAAAGAATATTTTTACAAAACAGTAGAAAGAAAAGACGTCACGTACAATATAAAGCTATAGGTGGTGGCTATCATAAATGTAAGCTAGATGTTTAATGTCATTAAAGTAACTTTCATTAAAAAATAGGAATCTTGGGCTGGAGAGATGGCTTAGCGGTTAAGCACTTGCCTGTGAAGCCTAAGGACCCCGGTTCAAGGCTCGGTTCCCCAGGTCCCATGTTAGCCAGATGCATAAGGTGGCGCACGCGTCTAGAGTTCGTTTGCAGAGGCTGGAAGCCCTGGCGCGCCCATTCTCTCTCTCTCTCCCTCTATCTGTCTTTCTCTCTGTGTCTGTCGCTCTCAAATAAATAAATAAAAAATTAAAAAAAAAATAGGAATCTAGCCAGGCGTGGTGGTGCATGCCTTTACTCCTAGCACTCGGGAAGCAAAGGTAGGAGTATCGCCGTGAGTTCGAGGCCAGCCTAAACTAGAGTGAAACCCTACCTTGAAAAACCAAAATAAATAAATAAATTTAAAAAATAATATAATAAATAAAAGGAAAAATAAAATTTAAAAATAAATAAATAATAGGAATCTTTGGAGTTGACTTTCCATAGTACGATGCATAAATATCACAGAAACTCATGTTTCAGAAAGAAAATATGAAGGCCTCAGAGTCATTGTCAGCTGATGTACTCAACTACAGTTTCCAGTAGTAAACTTAAATACTATTAGAAATTAATCTCAGTGAATAAGCTTCAGGTGTGGTCATTTCTTACCATAGTTAAGAAAACCTTGTGATTCTAATCCATTAAATTTTTATCAGGAACTTTAAAAAATTATTTATTTATTTGAGAGTGACAGAGAAAGAAAGGGAGAGAGAGAATGGGTGCACCAGGGCCTCCAGCCACGGCAAACAAACTCCAGACACAGGTGCCACTTTGTGTATGTAGCTTATGTGGGTACTGGGGATCGAGCCTCTAACCTGGGTCCTTAGGCTTCACAGGCAAGCGCTTAATCACCAAGCCATCTCTTCAGCTCTTATCAGAAACTTTTACTCTGCATTTAAGAGGACATTTGGGAGCTGGGTGTGGCAGCACATGCCTTTAATCCCAGCATTCGGAAGGGAGAGGTAGGAGGATCACCAGGAGTTCCAGACCACCAAGAGACTACAGAGTGAATTCCAGGTCCACCTAGACTACAGTGAAACCCTACCCAGAAAAACCAAAAACACAGAATAAAATAAAATAAGGAAAAAAAAATTCCCTTTTGTTCCTGATACCATCGTGGCACTCAACAGCCAGCAGAGCCTACCACATGCACAGGATTAGGCTTACACCTGTAGGGGGTGGGGTGTCTCTGGCCAGCATGTGTACCCTGATCTACTACTTGGTTGACAAAGGCCAAGTATGACAAGCAAGAACTGTGATGTAGAAAGCTCTTAAGGAAATTTGCTCAAGTGACTCTAGGACACAAGATGGACACTTGAAGTCACAAATGCTCTTCATGTCTGAAGGGTGCAAAGAACCTGAAAGAAGGGCTGGAGAGACAGATGGCTTAGTAGTTAAGGCACTTGCCTGCAAAGCCAAAGGACCCAGGTTTGATTCCCCAGGATCCATGCAAGCCAGGTATACAAGGTGGTGTGTGCATCTGGAGTTTATATGCAGTGGCTGGAGGCACTGGCACACCCATTCTCTCCCTCTTTCTCTCTCAAATAAATAAATAAAAATAAAAATATTTTTAAAAAGAACCTGCAGGAAAATTCTTGCTGACTCTGGAGCTGTGATGGCAGCTGACAGTGGCACGGTAACCACATGATTGGGAGCTGGTGCCGCTAAAAATCTCACTCTCCTTTTTTTAAAATTTAAATTTAAATTTTTATTTTTATTTATTTATTTATTTTAGGTTTTTTCGAGGTAGGGTTTCACTCTGGTCCAGGCTGACCTGGAATTCACTATGGAGTCTCAGGGTGGCCTCGAACTCATGGCAATCCTTCTACCTCTGCCTCCCGAGTGCTGGGAAAATTTTTATTTTTTGAGGTAGGGTTTCAGTCTAGCACAGGTTGACCTTGCATTCACTCTGTAGACTCAGGGCGGCCTTGAGCTCATGGTGATCCTCCTATCTCTGCCTCCAAGTGCTGTGATTAAACGTGTGAGCCACCACATCCAGGCTCTCCCCCCTACCCCCACCCCCCCGTGTTGAGGACTGAACACAGGGCCTTGTGCTTGCTATGCAAGCACTCATCCACTGAGCTAAATCCCCAACCCCTTCTTCCTTTTTTAATTATTAATATTTTTATTTATTTATTTTCAAGCAGAGAGAAAGAGAGGGACAGAATGAGTATGCCAGGACCTCCAACCACTGCAAACAAACCCTAGATGCATGCACCACTGTGCATCTGCTTTATGTGGGTATTGGGGAACTGAACTAGGGTCCTTAGGCTTTGTAGACTAGTGCCTTAAACATTGAGTCATCTCTCCAGTCCTCGAAGTCTCTCTTGAGAGAAGAGGCCGACATCTGCAGCTACACATCTCTGACATATGACTCTTATGTCACCAGCTCTAAGGCTGAGCTCATCTCTTTTGCCATTCCCTTTTGTTTCCCATATTCCCCTTCTCAGTGACAGCCCAAACCAGAAATTGGACCATCCCTAACTCCTTGCCCACACTTAAATGTCCAAACAACTCCAGTGTCCCCTGGTGTTGGTGGCCCTGATGCTATTGCCCCCTGTCCAATGAAACATCAAATCTGAGCAACAATCTCAGCAATGCTGGGGACATCAGAAACCTTGGCATTTGGAGAGCCGTAGATGAAAGAAAGAACCAGCAAAGGGGTTGGAGATATAGCTCAGTAGTTGAGTACTTCCCTAGTATGCATAAGGCAGGCCCTGGGTTCAACCTCTAGCACTGCACACAAACAAAAAAGAAAAAAAAAAAAAAGGATCAGGGAGGGAGGCTATGTCTAAAGGGCGAAGACCTACTTCAAAGGGCTACACTTGGAATCACAGCCAATTAGTTTCCAAATGCAGTTTCCAAATGATACAACTCCCCAGACAGGTCTGCTGGAGCCTCATTGCTGCTGCTCTAATGAGGCCAGGTTGTTAATGGTCACAGGAAAGCTTGACTAGGGGTGAGGAGACAGGAAGAGCAGGAAATCCTTTTCTGGAGTGGAACACCCTTTATTTTGTCCCTTCCAGGGTGCTATTTACAGACTTCTCAGCCATGTCACACACCTTCTGTCTGACTAGAGGGTCCAAAGTTCCCTACTCAGTGAATCAACAAAATATAAGGAGAAAGGTGGCTCAGGAAAAGACTTCCTACATGAATAGGCAAAGAATGGTGAAGAAGCCTGGGACTTACAAGAAGCACACTGAAACTTCCAGTTTAGGAGAGGCAGAGCAGAGTTCCGAGTAACTGCTGAGTGAGCATGCATGCCAACAGTGACATAAATGGAGAGCTGCTCACGTAGCTCAAAGAAACCCTGTAAGGAGCTTCTGTAAGCTTCAAAATCCTGTTTTTGGTTTTTTGAGGTAGGGTCTCACTCTAGCTCAGGTTGACTTGGAATTCACTATGTTGTGTCAGGTTGGCCTCGAACTCACAGTGATCCTTCTACCTCTGCCTCTCAAGTGCTGAGATTAAAGGTGTGCGCCACCACGCATTGCCTTCAAAATCATTTGAACCACACCTGTGACTGATGGGAAACTAAAGGAGATGAGGGTCTTCCAGAGGCACTCCCAGTGTGCAGGGGCAAGGTGCTACCCGGCCTGTCATGCCCACTGCAAGGCAGCCCCCATGAGGAGTACCTCACTGACTGGGCTTACAGATTTCTTCTAGTCGACCCAATGAGCACTTAACTTTTCACCAAGTGTTTTGGTGCTTTTTTTAAAACAAATATTTAAATTTTATGTATTAGAGACAGAGAGAGGAGAGAGAGACAGAGAGGAAGAGAGTGAGAATGGGCACACCAGGGCCTCTAGTCAATGCAAACTAACTCCAGACTCCCACCATGCACCACCATGTGCATCCTGCTTGCATGGGACCTGGAGAATCGAACCTGGGTCCTTAGGCTTCACAATCATGTGCCTTAACCGCTAAGCCATTTCTCCAGCCCTTTTGGTGCTTTTTAAACCATTACTTTTCTTTTCTATGGTGCTGGCTAGCAGTCAAACACTTCTGAGGTAAGTCTAGCTGGGCTCAGAAGGAGACCTCCTAAGCTACATAGCCACCCTTAACCATCCACAGCAATCACAGACTGTGCTTCGGTTCCTGAAGGACACTGCTTAGAGCTTCTGGGGCCACAGGAGAGCCTTGCCCTTGGCCTCAGCACTGACTCTGGACAGACACGCCCCACTCCAGAAAGCTAATATGCTCATTGCTAACCTTGTATTTCTGCTCCTACAATGATTTATTAAGCAAATAATCAGATAAGTACATGCAGATTACAAAAACTCACGATTGCTATCAAAAAACTGCCTAATTTATTAGAAAATCAGCAGGCTGGACAGCACATGTCAACTACTCAGGAAGGAGGTTGAGGTGAGAGCTTAGGAGTTAAGAGAATAGCCTGGGCAACAGAGTGAGAGAAAAAATAAAGGTCCATACAAAAAAGCAGTGAAGGGTGGGGTATGATGGTGCACGCCTTTAATCCCAGCATTTGGGAGGCAGAGGTAGGAAGATTGCTGTGAGTTCCGGGCCACCCTGAGACTACATAGTGAATTCCAGGTTAGCCTGGGGGCTAGAGTGAGACCCTACCTCGAAAAGCCAAAAAAAAAAAATAATAAATAAAAATAAAAAAAATAAAGGGCTGGAGAGATGGTTTAGTGGTTAAGGTGCTTGCCGGCGAAGCCTAAGGACCCATGTTCTATTCTCCAGGTCCCATGTTAGTCACACACACAAAGGTGAGGCAAGTGCAAGGTCACACATGCCCACTAGGTAGTAATGCAAGCGTTTGGAGCCCTGGCACATTAATTCTATTGCTCTCTCTAAAAAGAAAAAGCAGTGAAGCCAGGCACAGTGGCACATGCCTATCGTCCCAGCTACTCAGGAGGCTGAGGCACTACTACTTAGAATCCATTACTATATACAGACACAAACACATCAATATTTAATAGTGATTATTAAAAAGCATTTAAAAATAGATTCTATATTGACACAATTCTCACTCCTGAGAGAGAAATGTTTCTAATCACTATGCGGTGACCCAGAGGGAATTAACACAGCTGCAGCCACAGGTGACCTCCTTCACTGGAGCCCTGGGATCAGGCAGGTGGCTAGGGCCTTCTAGCTGAGGTTCACAAGGGGCATTCTGATGCCAAGGATTTGTCAGAACTCAGGGTGGAAGGTGATAGAAACAGAACATCTAGCAACAACCCCTAGCTCCTCAGCCCTGACCCCTGCCATAGCTGTGGGGCACTAGTGCAGGAAGCGGTAGGAAGGGTCAGTGAGGAGCAGGAGGTGGAAGAAATCCTTGCAGCTGGACAAAGAGGTGAACAAGCTCTGGCAGTAACCTTGGGCTCCAGCTTGCCCTGCAGTGAGTGAGGGCAGGGGCTGCAGGAGGTGCCGGTAGGGGGAGGACAGGACAGTCACACCCTACAGCACAGACACAGAGCAGCTGCTCAGGACAGAAAGGCCATGTGGCACACATGGAAAAAAGAAATGGCAAGTTACCTGGATGAGGTCTGGAAAATGGCCCGTCTTTGGCTTGTGTGACTCCAAAACATAAGAAAACCAAAATACTGGCCACAATACCTCTGCAAATAAAGAACAAACAGCCCCTCAGTGTGCGTAAGCTTCTCCCAGGTAGAGGTGGGAGGCAGAAGGGACCCCCATGGACACCCACTGTGGCCAGCCCCTGGCACCCAGGAACAGGGCAGGAGGAAACAATTCTGGACAGGGTCTCAGTCTGGCAGCTACTTGGCAGGAGGTTGGTCCACACCAGATCATTCAACCTCCCGGCATGTGGCTGCCTGTCCATCTGATGACCCACAGGCAGCACACTTTTTTCAGATACTCTTGTGTTCAGTGGCTGTTCATAAGTTACAGTGTTCAGTGTCACCATTAATGTACTTACACACATAAAGATCAGGACTCATGAAACCCCTATAAGATGTTAGGATCTCTGGCTCTCTACCAGCACAGGAGAAGCAGCGGGTCTTCCTTGAGATAGCTCTTATCCTGTGGGCTTGCCTCCTCCAACACAATAGAAGCCATAGAAGGGACGTGCACTGCCTACATGCACACCAAACACTGACAACAAAGGTGTGGGTGGAGAACTGTGACCCCAAGAGGGATCCAGGGTTGTGCCACAGCAGGGGAGGGGCCTTGGGGCTCTCAGAACAGGCTGCAGCTGGAAGGCTACCATCTCTGCTGAGGACCAGTTCAGACAGGTGTTTATAGGAGCACCAGCATCAGCCACATCTGCCCCAGCTAAGTGTCCCTCTCTGTTTTACTTGACACAGTATCCTGAGGCCATGTCCTGTTGGGATGGCTGGCACAAGCTCAGAAGACTGAGGGATACCTGCCCACCCTGTGCAGCCAGGACGAGGGTCCTGACCTTGGAAGGACATTTGTGCTTTCCAAGGTATATGTGAGTTTCTGGACCAGTCTCCATACCACTGCGGTAGAGCTTATTGCTTGGCTCAGCTCAATAGGGAGGAGCCACTCTACCACAGAAGCATGAGGGAGGTGGCAGATGGCAAAGAAATCTTGCAGGGGCACCTCAAAGAGTTTCCTCAAGCAAGACACAGGCCCACTTAAGCTGCCTTCTACTGCTAGAGAGAAAAGATATACAATACCATTAAGTGGAAAAACAGTCTCCTACCTCCAAAAGGACAGAAATAAAGAGAATCATGATGAAGTGAGGCCGCCACTGTGCTAGAGACAAGCCTGTGTGACACCCATCAGGGTGCCTCAGCCATTCAGTGGTACAAGTTGATATGTAGTCACTTACTTAGGCTGGGTGGTATGGGAACTTGATCACAGCTACACTTTGCATATGCATGACAATTTTGAAGGCTAAGTTATAAGAATTGCTGAAGGAAGTAACTTAAAAGGAGGGAAAAAAAACTTACTTTTCCAAATAAATCTGCCACCAAATAAAGATTATACTCTACTCATCATATTTCTTCTGCCCGCCCCCCATGTCTTCCTTTGTCCAGGGTCCCACATGGCACTGGGCTGGCACATCTCCTTGGACAAAGGGAGCTCCTAGCACAACACAGCAATGATGCATACATAACAGCTGCTTCTAATGAGCAGGACTGGCCAATCAAGGTGAGGACTTCCCTCTGTCCAGATTTGCATGCTGTTTTCCTTGTTCTCAGACTGGGACTATGTGCTTGGGAGAAAGACCACAGGGACAAAAGTCCTTTGGTCACCACACAGAGGGTCCCCACTGTCAATCTGCTCTGTGATTGTCAAGTGTGCCTGTCAGGTCTCCACTGTAGAGCAACTCCTTTCCTATGCTGAGCTCTGGGGAAGGATGGGTTAAAGAACAGGGTTTAGCGTTTTCTCCTCAGGCTCCTCAAGATTAATGTGGGATTTTTCTGTCTTTCAACCCCCATTTATTGATTTAATCACTTACTTCAGCATGGACTTATGGATATTAACTTCAGACCTCAGGTTATGTTCCAACACTACTGATTTTGTTGCTCAAATTGTTCATCTGACCACAGCACTTTGGTCGCTCTATTGCTTTGACATGATATGTCATGTGAACTTTGGCTTCTCTGAGTTCCTGATTTTCTGGCAAGACAGGAAGCTCTGGGCCCATCTTGGGCCTTTCTTACCCCAAGCTCAACCAGCACTCAGGGAGCATAGTTCTTTTCCACTGGAGAATACTAGAAGCCAACATCCAGATGCTGGATGTGCGTACTGCCATTAGGGTGAGGCAGGCTCTGGCCTAAGTTCAGAAAACAGCACACACACTTAACTGCACTCACCTGGGCCCACAATATACAAAATCACTGTAGTGTGTGCTGGGTTTTGGTTTCAGTATCCTCCAAAGACATGAAAATCTATGAGCCTCAAGTCCCTTACATGAAGTGATATTTGCATATAAACTACACACATTTGAATGTACTTTCAATCATCTTTAAACTGCATGTAGTGCTTCAGATGTAAAGGACATTGCATACAGGGCCGTCATGTTGTAGCTGGAGCTATCATGCTGCATGCAAAGCCATCATGTTACATACAGAGTTGTCATACTGCACAATTCACAAAGGGAAAGTGCCTGTGCAATTTTTTCCAAATGTTTTCAATCAAAGGCTGGTTACAGATGGGCATGGTGGCTCACATCTTTAATCCCAGCACTTGGGAGGCAGAGGTAGGGGAACTGCTGTTAGTTCAAGGCCACTCAGACTACACAGTGAATTCCTGGGCAGCCTAGGCTAGAGTGAGACCCTACCTCGGGGGGGGGGGGGGGAGGCTGGTTAACTCCTCCAATGTGCAGCAGGTGGATATTAGAGGCTGAAGTGTTACAGATAGCATATACATTTCCACTTGTAACCATCTGCTAGCCCTGACCTCTGCTTTTGGTGACCTATCCAGTCCACTGATTTCCAACATTTGTCACACAGTCATAGACATCAATAGTACCAGCACCTGTAGGCTCCTTGAGTCACTCTAGGCTCTGTGCAACTCCTTTTTCTCTTCTCTTATAGCCCCTACCTCCCTAGTACCTCAGGAAAAAAAAATTATATATATATATATATATATATATGTCTTTTTAATTTATTTGCAAGGGGGGGGAGACAGAAAAGAGAGAATGGGCATGCCAAGGCCTCTAGCTGCTGCAAACAAACTCCAGATGCATGCATCCCTTTATGTATCTGGCTTAATGTGGATACTGGGGAATTGAACTTGGGTCATTAAGCTTTGCAGGCAAGTGCCTTACTTGCTGAGCCATCTCTCCAGCCCCAAAATCTTGATGCACATGTAAACTGATCTGGTCAATCTGCCTTCCTTCAAGGGCTTCTAGCCTCTAGTATTTTATTTCATTTTTTAAAAAAATTATTTATTTATTTGAGAGCGACAGACACAGAGAGAAAGACAGATAGAGGGAGAGAGAGAATGGGTGCGCCAGGGCTTCCAGCCTCTGCAAACGAACTCCAGATGCGTGCGCCCCTTTGTGCATCTGGCTAACGTGGGACCTGGGGAACCGAGCCTCGAACCGGGGTCCTTAGGCTTCACAGGCAAGCGCTTAACCGCTAAGCCATCTCTCCAGCCCTTTTATTTCATTTTTAAACAATATATTTTACTGGGTTGGAGAGATGGCTTAGTGGTTAAGGCATTTGCCTGCAAAGCCAAAGGACTCAGGTTCGATTCCCCAGGACCCACATTAGCGAGATGCACAAGGAAGCACACACGTCTGGAGCCCATTTGCAGTGGCTGGAGGCCCTGGTGCACCCATTCTCTCTCTCTCCCTGTCAAATAAATAATAAAAATAACATACAAAAAAAATTATTTTTACTTATTTATTTGAGAGAGAGACCAAGAGCAAGAGAGAAAGAGAGAGAGAGATAAAGAAAGAATGGGCACACCAGGGTCTCCAGCCAATGTAAACACACTCCAAATGTTTGAGCCCCCTTGAACATCTATCTGGCTTATATGGGTCCTAGAAAATCAAACTGGGTTCCTTTGGCTTTGCAGGCAAATGCCTTAACCACTAAGCCATCTCTCCAGCCCCTATTTCCTTTTTTGTGTGGTACTAGGGATGGAACACAAGGTCTTACCAATGGCAGGCAAGCACTCTATCATTGAGCCACATACATTCCTAGCCCCCTACATTAGTTTTTAATTTGTTCACATTAGGGACTACTCTATGTGTTGTTCCCTAAACCTGACAAAGGCATGTCACATGTTCATCATTACAATATCACAGAGCAGTCTCACTGCCATATTAATACCATAAACTCCCTCCAGTTCTCTTCCCTCTCCTGATAATCACTGAAATCTTCGGTCTGTTCAACATTGTGTAATCTACCTCTTCCAGAATGTTACAAGCATGTGACAGGCAATATGCAGCCTTTTCTTTTTGTTTGAGACAAGGTCTTGCTCTGTAGCCCAGGCTGACCTTGAATACACAATCCTTTTGTCTCAGCTTCCCACGTGTTAGTAGAGGCAGGCATCACCACACCTTGCATTGGATGCAGTCTTATCAACTGGTTTCCTTTACTTGAGAATATGCATTTATGAGTCCTGTCTTCATGATTTAATGGCTCATTTCTTTTATTGCTATAGAAATTATTCCACTGCATGAATATACCACAGCCTATCTATCTATTCACTTACTGGAAGGCACCTTGGCTGCTCCCAATTTTTGGCAACTGTAGTGGTTTGAATTAAGTGTCCCCCATAAACTCATGTGTGCATCTGGCTGTATGTGGGTACCTGGGAATTGAACTTGGGTTGTTAAGCTTTGTAGGTAAGCATCTTGACAGCTGAGCCATCCCTACAGCCTCAATTTAATGGCTTTTTTTTTTTCAAGGTAGGGTCTCACTGTAGCCCAGGCTGAAATGGAATTCAATATGTAGTCTCATGGTGACCTCGAACTCATGATGATCCTCCTACCTCTGTTAGATTGAAGGCATGTGCCACCACACCAAGTGAATTTAATGCATTTCTAATAAAGTTACAGCCCAGTGAGTTGGGGATGCACACACTGCTGGCCACAGGCAGCTGTAGGTCCCATACCACGTGTTATGCTTTTGTAAGTCTGGGGTTGCTTTACTTAGTGAATTCTGCCACGTGGCTGCTCATAGTTAATCATCCATGTGTAGTGACTTGGGGAATCCAGGTCCTCTCACCCTGATAGTTAATAAATTATTCTCTGTATAGATTTAAAAACCAGATATATTGCCACATACCTGTAATCTTAGCACTCAGGAGTTTGATGCAGGAGAATCTTAAATTCATGATCTGCCTGGGCTTAGTCAGTGTGAGTTTTATATATATATATAGCAAGATCCTGCCCATCCTTTTCTCAAAAGAAAAAAAAACAACAAATAAAGGAGGGGGGACTGGAGAGTTGGCTTAGCAGTTAAGTACTTGGCTGTGACGCCTAAGGACCCTGGTTCGAGGCTCGATTCTCCACGACCCATGTAAGCCAGATGCACAAGGTTGCACATGTACCTGGAATTCATTTGCAATGGCTGGAGGCCCTGGTGCGTCCATTCTCTATCTACCTGCCTCTTTCTCAAATAAATAAATAAAAATAAACAAAAAAAAATTTAAAAAGCAAAACCAAAACACTTTTCTAAAGGGTGAACACTGAAAATGCAGGGATGGGCTGATGAGATGGCTCAGCAGTTAAAGGCACTTGCTTGCAAAGCCTGCCAGCCTGGCTGTTGGCACAGTCCAGTGGTGCCTAGGAGGACATGAAATGAACATGTAACACAGAAGATATAATTAGAAGGAGGGCTAGGGGGGGTTCCCTCTGCAATGAAGCCCTGTCCTGACTTTACTGGCAGTTTTTATTGAGAGTTTCAGGAGTAAAAGATATGGACAGTCTAAACATAAGACAAATCACGAGTTCACATCAGCTCAGATTACCATTTGTTGACTTATGTTTATCAGGAAATCTTTGGAGAAGCTGATGAATTCCTTGTGTCCTAGGAATTCCACCCAAGGTGCAGTTTTCCATGTCCCCAGGCTTAGCCTGAGCAAAGATTAATCTGTTGTAAACTAGCTTTTATCCATACCTGGGTTCAGTTCCCCAGCTGCCTACATAAAACCTAATGAGCATTCTTTTGCAGTAGCAAGAGACCCAGTCTGGGAAGATGGCTCAGCCATTAGAAAGGCTTGCCTGCAAAGCCTAACGAGCCAGGTTCAATTCCCCAGTACCCACATAAAGTCAGATGCAAAGTGGTGCAAGCATCTGGAGTTGGTTTGCAGTGGCAGGAGGCCCTGGCATGCCCATTCTCTTTCTTCTCTTTCTCTCTCTTGTAAATAACTAAATAAAAATATTTTTTTAAAAATAAATGTATTGGGCTGGAGAGATGGCTTAGTGGTTAAGTGCTTGCCTGTGAAGCCTAAGGACCCCGGTTTGAGACTCGATCCCCAGGACTCACGTTAGCCAGATGCTCAAGGGGGCGCGTGTGTCTGGAGTTCGTTTGCAGTGGCTGAAGCCCGGCACACCCATTGTCTGTCTCTCTCTATGTGCCCCTTTCTCTCTCTCTCTCTCTCTGTCACTCTCAAATAAATAAATAAATAAAAATTTAAAAATTAAAAAAAATAGAAATGTATTAAATTGGGGCTGGAGGGATGACTTAGCAATTAAAGCCATTTACTTGCAAAGACTGCCAGCCTAGGTCTGATTCCCTAGTACCCACATAAAGCCAGATGCACAAAGTAGCACATGCATCTGGAGTTCCTTTGCAGTAGCAAGAGACCCTGGTATGCCCAATCATATTCTCTCTCTCCTTGCAAATAAATAAATGAAAACATTTTAAACAAAAAAAAGGAAACACATTAAATTATAACCAATAAAGTTGATTTGAGAAGAAAAACAAAGTTGTATAACAGCCCGTGTCTGTAGTCCCAGCTAATCAGGAGGCTGAGGCAGAATTGCTTGAGCTCAGAAGTTCAAGAACTCCAGGCAATACAGTGAAACCCCCATCTCAAAAACAAAGAATGAAGATTCACAAACTGAGATGAAAGCTTAACAAAAATGGATTTTACAAATTTTATCTTAACAATATAAATATTGCTTCTTAAAATATAAGTCTTGGGTTGGGATTGTGGTTCTATGTTAAAATGCTTTGCCTAGCATATGCAAGGCCATGGATTCCATTACCAGTATCACATCTGTGTAGTGTACACATGAAACCTACCCTAAAGGCATTAAACTCCTATTTAATGGACATGGGAACTAGGCGTGATGGCATATGCCTTTAATCCCAGCACTCAGGAAGAAAATGTAGGATAATCATAGTGAGTTTGAGGCCAGCCTAAGACTACATAGTGAATTTCAAGTCAGCCTGGGCTAAAGTGAAACCCTATCTTGAAAAAAACAGAAAAACTGGGGCCGTGAAGATGGCTTAGATGTTAAGGCCCTTGCACGCAAAGCCAAAGGACTTCGGTTCGATTCCCCAGAACCCACGTAAGCCAGATGCATAAGGTGGCACATGTGTCTGGCGTTCATTTCCAGGGCTGGAGGCCCTCGCACACCCACTCTCTCTCTTTCTCAAATAAATATAAAAAATGTAAACATAAAAAACAGTGCTCATTTCAGCAGCACATATACTAAAATTGGAACCATACAGAGATTAGCATGGCCCCTGCCCAAGGATAACACAGAATTCATGAAGTGTTCCATACTTAAAGAAAGGAAGAAAGAAGACAAAGCTAGGCTTGGTGGCACATGTTTTTAATCCCAGAATTTGGGAGGCAGAGGTAGGAGGATCACTGTGAGTTCAAGGCCAGACTGAGACTACATAGTGAATTCCAGGTCAGCCTGGGCTAAAGGGAGATCTTATCCTGAACCCTCCCCCACAAAAAAATAAAATAAATAAAGGACACGGGATAGGGATATAGCCACAGCACCTTTGCTTGACAAGGCAGCAGAACCATGGACAGTGCAGAGTAACTTGGAGTGACCTGAGTTTCCCAAGGAGCAGCTGAGAGTAGATTTAAGGCTCCACCAGTAGAATTATGAGGCAGCTCCTTCACACTCTTGAAGAGCAACAAGGTTGACAAAAAGTAAGAAATAGATGTCTAGTGTCCTGTGGAGATGGCAGTGGGACACTCCAGTGAGGTCAGTGCTGGGTAAAAAGGGAACATGCTGTGGTGGTTTGATTCAGGTGTACCCCATAAACTTAGGTGTTCTGAATGCTAGATTCCCAGCTGATGGAGATTTGGGAATTAATGTCTCCTGGGGGCAGTGCACTGTTGGGGTGAGCTTATGGGTGTTATAGCCAGTTTCCCCATGCCAGTGTTTGGCACACTCTCCTGTTGCTACTGCCCACCTTATGTTGGCAAGGGGGTGATGTCCACTCTCTGTTCATGCCATTGTTTCCCCTGCCATAATGGAGTTTCCCCTCCAGCCTATAAGCCAAAATAACCCTTTTTTTTCTTCCCCATAAGCTGCTCTTAATTGGGTGTTTTCTACCAGCAATGTGAACCTGACTGCAACACATGCCCACACAGGTCTACAGCATTTCCTCAAGCTGGGGGGTTTGGGTCTGACCTCTCTGGATCTGGGTCACCCAGTGTTGACAACAGGGAGAACAATGGCTCTATAGCTCACCTGGCAGGTGTCTAGTGGCAACCTTGGGGAACACGTCTGCATGGACTTGCTCTTCAGAGGGAGGGTATACTCTTCTTTGTGACAACTCTTGTCCAGGGATACTGGAGTTAGGCATCTCTAGCTAATTTTAGTTACCTTGTGCAGAAATTTCTATTTGGGGAGGTTAACACTTTCTGAGGTGTGGCCAGTTCCCATTTCTTGGGACTCCACTCCTGCTGTGCCTGTCAGATGCTGCAGACCCTCCATTCCCAGGTGCCCACAAATGGACTCACAGAAACCAACAGACCCAGTTGTTTTTGTTGTTGAGACAGGGTTTCATGTAGTCTAAGCTGGCCTTGAACTTGATATGTAATAGAGATGATCTTGAACTCCTGATCCTCCTGCCACAGTATTACTGCTGGGATTATAAATGTGAGACACCACACCCAACTAAGACTCAGTTCTACTTGGTTAATTCCCTCTATGCAGTCACAGGCAACTGCTACGAGCCTACTGCCTCCACACCCTAGGGGCCAGTGTGCCCAGGAGACCCCTCTGCCAGTACGAGGGCAGCGAGGGCAGAATGAGCTCTGTTCAGAGGCCCAGACAATGCAAACTCCTCATGCACTACTGACTCAGTTCCCCATGAGCATGTTGAACCTATAGGACCAAGCTATGAACTCTGGATGGGGCAGGGGTCTTTCCAAGAAAGGAGAGAGGGGCTAGCAGGCCTGCAGATAAGAGCAAGGAGGTGCCAGTAAAGGTCAGGTCAGATGTGGTGGTTTGGAGAAGGGCTGGTGAGCCTGGGAGCAATAAGTCAGTAAGCAGGGAGAAAAGTGTAGAATGTGGGCCAGGAACAGCAGGGACAACCAGGGAGGAGACGCTACCTACCTACGTCATGAGGAAAGACGGGAGCCTTCAGGCCCAACAGACTGACAGAAACTGTTTTTTTTTTTTAACCAGAAGTGCCTCCCTGTACCCAAAGACACAAGCTTCAATGCACTGTAGGTGGCTCTGAAGTGTCCCAGACAGGCTGGATACCCTTGTGTCCTGGAACCTACCACACTGATGGTGAGCTGCTTGGGGTGATGTGGTCACTTTCACAGGGCCCACAGATATGGGGAAGGAGTACAACCATACCCTCATGTCTATACCATATACACTATTACCCCATTAAAAACAAAGTGCTGGCCTAGATGTATCACAACAATGGAGGTCCCACAAGCATGAGGGTCAGCAACCAAGGCCAACTTGAAACCTCAATGGGCCTCTAACACCTCCCTCTGCCCCCACCAGACTCCTCTCTGGCCTCCTTTCCAGACCTCCCACTAGAGCAAGTGGGGCCTGGGCCCTCACAATGCCAACTGGCCTTGCTGGGTACAAGAATCAAAGGAGCAATGGGAGAAAGCAGCTTGTTCCTGCACACTGAGGACTGACCTTGGAACCTGCCAGTGTAGCAAGGACAGCCCCTTCAACCTGCCTGCTCTGGAGACTCGTGAGAAGGTCACAGGTGTTCATCAAATGTCCAGCTGGCCTCTTGTGATGGTTTAAATATTAAGGAGGTGTTGGGATCAACACCACTTAGAACCACCAGCTAGGGAAGCAGCAGCCTACGTTCACTTGAAAGGTGACATATACCCCAGGGTCCTAGTGTCCAGTCTCTGGGGAAGAAAAGCCATGGGAGCCAGCACCTAAGACATACACAAGTCAGGGGCAGGAACACTGGCCAAAGAGAGCATTGTAAGGACAACATCCTCCACACCGGTGTGGTTACCTCTTAGTGTTGTAAGCTGTGTCCTGAGGCGTTTCTTCCAGGAGGGTCACGTAGCCCAGTGCACAGGTGAGGATGAACAGCACAGTTAAGGTGTGGGCGCGCCTGAATCCAAAACACACAGTTCAGCGTCAGAGCAGGTAGTACTCATGAGACACACCTAGTCAACCAGCACAGGACAGGGCTGAGCATCTCATGAGAACTTGAGGAGTCTATGAGTACTACCCACAATCTAGGTGTGATCACATGACTAACATAAATTTAAAAACCTGGAAGGCTTTTTCTGAGATCTTCAAAATGACTTTGGGCTGGGCATGGTGGCACACGCCTTTAATCCCACCACTCGGGAGGCACAGGTAGGAGAACAGCTGTGAGTTCAAGTCCACCCTGAGACTACATCGTGAATTCCAGGTCAGCCTGGGCTAGAGCGAGGCCCTACCTTGAACCCCCTACCCCCACACACACAAAAAAAAAAAAGAAAAGAAAGAGAAAGCGAGTTACGGGGCCTGGAAAGATGGCTCAGCAGTTAAGGATCTTGCTTACAAAGTCTGGCAGCCTGGGTTTGATTCCCCAGTACCCACATAGAGCCAGATACACAGAGCGGTGCATGCGTCTGGAGTTCGTCTGCAGTGGCAAGAGGCCCTGGAGTGCCCATTCTCTCTTTCTCTCCTTGCAAGTAAATAAATCAAATAATAAAGAAAAATGACTTTGGAGTCTGGAGACCCCAGCAGTTAAAGGCACTTATTTGCAAAGCCTGCCAGCCTGGGTTCAATTCCTGCAACCATGAAGCATTTGTTGATAGTGGCAAGAGACCCTGAATGACCCAAAATACAAACATGTAAATAAATTCTTGTTTTCCGAGGCAGAGTCTCACTTTAGCTCAGGCTGGCCTTGAACCAAGTGATCCTCCTACCTCTGCCTCCTGAGTACTGGAATTTAAGGCATATACCACCATGCCCACATGAATAAAATTTTATTTATTTGAGAGAGAGAGAGAAAATGGGCATGCTAGGGCCTCCACCCACTGTAAATGAACCCCAGATGCATGTGCCACCTTGTGCATCTGGTTTTCATGGGTCCACTGGCTTTGTAGGCAAGTGCCTTAACTGCTAAACCATCCCTCCAGCCCTAAAACTTTTAAAAGATGACTTCAGCCCTTTGGTTTCTTTAGTGGTACTTATTCATATAATGATCTTCCCAGAGATTTTTAAGTGGATGGCCAAATGGGAGCAACCCAGATCATCTCCAACTTCGAAAAGGAGCATTATCTTTCCACTCTCTCTAAATACACTATGAGCATCAGTAAAATAAACAGCACTTTGCCACTGGGATCAATGTTCACACCATTATTCAAGTAGTCACCAAGTATCTGGCCTCCCCTGGCCCTGGGAAAGCTGAAGCAGGGAGGAGGAACCAGAGGAAAGGCACCAGCAAAACAGACTGAGCAGGACAAACTTCAAGACTGTTGAAATCGACAGCTGTTAGAAAGTAAGCTTCACCTCCCTGCTCTTGCCCAGCTCTCATATACTCTTGTGTCCACACACAGAAGGTGCCTTGCCTCTTCCAAGACGCCAGATCTGAGTAATAGTACCTCCCTGCTCCTCCCTGGTGTAGGCAGACACTGGGAAGGTCTCAGTCTCATGACCAGGCACTAGATGAGAGCTGGCCTGTGTAAATCCTAGGACTCTAGTCACTGCCAGGGGGCGAGTATGAGGACAAGCTGGTTTCCTGCCACGAGTGGAAAATACCCAGTTGTTGTTCCTCCCTAGAAATGACCATGCTCACCACTCCAAGTTGGTAGGAAGACAGGCGTACCCGGATCAACAGGGGAAACACGATGGCATTGCCAAGCTGGCCTATAAGTGGCTCCCAGCCTGTGACACTGGCCCTTCTGTCCTGCTGACCAGAAAGGCCAAGAGGTAACAATTGTCAAGTCATACTTCCCAGATGTGGCTAGTTTGGACAAGCCCTAGCCCACAGTGACTGAGAAAGACACCTTCCAAAAACCCAAGGCATCTAAGATCACACAAGTACTCAGGAGACTGCAGAATGAAAAACCTACTTAGGTCGTACTGGTGACAGCAGTCCCTAGTTACCCAGAAGGTTTGCTAGGGGCGCCGAGTAGTAAGATGCTCAGAATACACAGAATACAAATTCTCAAAATGTCCACAGATTTCATTCCTGGTGGGAATTGGGTAGGTTAGATAATGGTACTGATAGGTGGCAATGTCCATAGGGACCTTTCCAAGTGAGTTTGCAAAATGTTCAAGACAATTTTTAGAGACGTATGACAATCTATCTTTGCACAATGCCTGAGTCGGTGGCTCTCAGCATTTCCTGTCTCCAAGATGTTCCCCAGTGAATGGCAGTATGAATGCTATAGCATCCTGGCTACCTGGGATGCAAACAGCAGACCCTGTGGCTGACAGGCAGTTAACAAAAACTAAAACCTTCAAACACACCCCAAAGAAGCCCAGCTGTCTTTGTTTGTTTGTTTGTTTTGTTTTTGGAGATAGGGTCTCACTCCCTAGCCCAGACTAACCTGGAATTCACTGTCTCAGGGTGGCTTTGAACTCACAACAATCCACCTACCTCTGCCTCCCGAGTGCTGGGATTAACAGGTGTGTGCCACTGCACCCAGCTCCAACTGTCTTTGAAAATAAAAATTCTAAGGTTTTGCATAATGCAAAAATTTATTTTGGTGATGCTGGAACCTAAAATCATTTCTACAAATAAATACTTTTTAAAGCCAAGTGTGGGCATGGTTACACTAATCTGACTTAGGAGGTAGAGGCAGGAGGAATAGGAGTTTAAGGTCAGCCTGGGTTACATAAAACCCATCTCAAAAAAACCTCAAGGGCTGGAGAGACAGCTTAGTGGTTAAGACACATGCTTGTAAAGCCAGATACACAGGGTGGCACATGAATCTGGAGTTCATTTCCAGCAGCTGGAGGCCCTGGCATGCCTCTCTCTCTCTCAAATAAATATATAACAATAAACCCTCAAAACCAAAATATATTTTATTATTTATTTATTTGAGAGAAGGAGAGCAAGACAGAGCACGAGAATGGGCATGTCAGAGCACCCAGATACTACAAATGTACCCCACAAGTATGCGCCACCTTATTCTTCTGGCTTACATGGGTCCTGGGAAATTGAACCTGGGTCCTTTGGCTTTGCAGGCAAGCACCTTAACTGCTATGCCATCTCTCCAGTCCCAAGATATGCTTTTTAATATATCTATTATATATATAATATTTATATATATAATATATAATACTATAATATATAATACATGATATTATATAATATAATGTATATTTATTATATATGTAACTTCTTTATTTGAGGGAGAGAGAGAGAGGAGACAGAGAGAAAGACAGAATGAGCCAGGGCCTCCAGCCACTGCAAACGAACTCCAGACGCATGCACCCTCTTGTGCATTTGGCTTATGTGGATGCTGGGGAATTGAACTGGGGTCCTTAGGCTTCGCAGGCAAATGTCTTAACTGCTAAGCCATTTCCCTAGTTCCCAAAATATACCTTTTTGATTAACTTTTGCCTATGTTCACTTTCTGTAATATTTATTACTAAAATTTTCAGGCTGGAGAGACGGTTCATTGGTTAAGGTGCTTGCTTGCAAATCCTAACAGCCTGTGTTTGATTCACTCATGTAAAGCCACATGCACAGTGATGCATGTATCTGGAATTCCTCTGCAGTAGCTGAGGCCCTGTTGTACCCATTCTCTTGTCTCTTTTCTCTATCCTTGCGAATAAATAAAACTTTTTAAATTCTCTAAAGTACTAAAGAATGTAGATATGTATGTATGTGTACTATATGTGTATGGGTGCACCAGGACCTTTTGCCTCTGCAAACAAGCTCCAGACACATGTACCAGTTTGTGAGGATAGTTTTACATGGGTACTGGGGACTTGAACCTGGGCTGGCAGGCTTGCAATCAAGTACCTTTAAACCGCTGAGGTATCCCCCAGTTCCTTTTGCAATCATCTAAAAAAACTGAGAGAGCCGGGCATGGTGGTGCATGCCTTTAATCCCAGCACTTGGGAGGCAGAGGTAGGAGGATCGCCATGAGTTTGAGGCCACCCTGAGGCTACATAGTGAATTCTAGGTCAGCCTGAGCTAGAGTGAGACCCTACCTCAAAAAAACAAAAAAAGGGGGGGGGAGTTAGAGATATTGATCAGTGGTTAGGGCACATGCCTGCAAAGCCTAAGGACCTGATTTAATTCTTCAGTACCCATATAAAGCCAGATGCACTAAGTGGCACATGTATCTGGAGTTTATTTGTGGTGGCAGAAAGCCATGGTGCATCCATGCTCACTCTCTGTGTGTCTATTTCTCTTTCTCGCAATCTCTCAAATAAATAAAAATTTAAAAATTATTTGCATGTACATATGTATAGGTGTGCCAAGGCATCTGGCTGCAAACAAGAACCAGACCCTTAAACCACTTTTTTTTTTAAATTTATTTGTTTGAGAGCGACAGACACAGGGAGAAAGACAGATAGAGGGAGAGAGAGAGAATGGGCGCGCCAGGGCTTCCAGCCTCTGCAAATGAACTCCAGACGCGTGCGCCCCCTTGTGCATCTGGCTAACGTGGGACCTGGGGAACCGAGCCTCGAACCGGGGTCCTTAGGCTTCACAGGCAAGTGCTTAACCGCTAAGCCATCTCTCCAGCCCTTAAACCACTTTTTGTATCTGGCTTTATGTGGGTAGGCTGAGAATTGAACCTGGGTCAGCAGACTTTGCAAACAAGGACCTTTTACCTCTGAGCAATCTTCCCAGCCCCCACTTTTATTTTTTCAAAGTAGGGTTTCACACTACCTCAGGCTGACCAGGGAATTCACTATGTAATTTCAGGATGGCCTCAAACTCACAGCGATCCTCCTACTTCTGCCTCCTGAGTGCTGGAATTAAAGTCATGTGCCACCATGCTAGACTCATTTTTGTTTTTTTTGAGATAAGGTTTCACTACATGGCCCAGGAGGAACCTAAACTCACTACCCTCTTCCCTCAGCTTCAGGGGCTCACAGGCTTCAGATTGCAAACATGTGTCACTCTGGCTAGCTACAATAAAAATTAAAAAAAAAAGTTTTTAAAATCCTAGCATAGTAAGTCAGTGAGGGAGGACTCAGAAGCTCAATGGCATGACTGTACAAATAGTATCAGTAATTCTTACCCAGCAGGCATCTGGTCACCTCCGTGAAGCACCTTTCCCCTACCCTAAAAGCAAGAACCTAATCCATGCAGAGTTGAGGGGACAGGGAGATTCAGGGAGGCAGTACCTGAAACCAGCTATCTCTGCATCCTCTTCTGGATCTCCTCTAACCTGCTCACAGTAAGTTCTGCCATGGCTAGGCATCTATGTCTCAAACATCCCTGTGAGCCGGGTCCTTAGTGTCACAAGCCAGTGCCTCCAAAGAGAGCAGCTCCTATCTCTTGCAGTCGACACAGTGCTGAGGGAGGCCTGTGCTCCCAGCATCCCTTCAGCTAGTACTTTCTAGGGCTTCTCAGGTTCCAGGACTGTGCCAGTCTAAGCTCTTGTTTAGCACCTACTGTATAATCTAAGATGGTAATGGCACTCACTAGAAGTCTCCAAAATATAAACTGAAGAATAATTGAATGAGTAAATGAATGTAAAACAAAGGAAGGTAGTTCAGCCATTCCGTTCAGGACTCTCTTCTGCGGCCACCGCCTGTATTGTGAAAGGGTGATGCCTCCCTCATGTCTGAAGGGCACGGTAGGATACTTAACAGAGGCCAGGTGGCCAAAGGGCGTTCCGAGGTCAGAGAAGTCCACTGGTACTAGCTGGGGCCGCACTCCCAATAACTTGAGGCGTCCCATGCTTCTTTCCCTCCAAATGGCTCCACAGCCACCAGAGGGCATTATCCCTCAAAGCAGGGCTGGCTGGACCTCCCAGTAGAAGTGGTCCACACCCCAGGGAAGGTGCTGATGTAAGTAAGGTCTAGATGTAGAGCTGTCTCCCACACCCAACATACGTTATTTGCTACTTCCACTGTATCTCACCAAAGCCTCACCTGCTACTCCCACTTGCAAGCCAGAGATATGAGGCAGAGGTCCCTATCTGGGTGGTGACACCTTCCCCTGGATTGTCCAATCACTCCCAGCCAGACATCCCTCACTCACTGATCAGGTGTGCTCTCAGACACCATGGCTGCTCAGTTCTCTTAAAGAGCTGCGTCCACACAGCTCTCCCTTCACGAGAGTACAAACATCTCTCTCTGTGCACGTTGGGCCCACCTGTCTGCACTACCCCGGAACTCCAGTTGCCTGGCTGGGCAGAAAACGAACCTCCTGCAGTAAAAGCAAGGGCAAAGCCCTTCCTCTAAGAAGCGTGCTTTCTGACCTGTGGGTTTTGTCTGTCTCACAAATTAAGAAAGCTGAAATATTAGCCCAAGGTCATGGAACCACACCCCAGATCTGTCAGCCAGGACTCGTGTCACAGCCCTGCAAACAGAGCACCAAAGTGGCATCTAGACCCCCGACGCCCACCTACTAAAGGCAGTGGGAGGTTCCTGACCCAAGCTTATGAAGGGCCACGTGGTGCGGGGTCGTGGGTCACTGGAAAGGGCAGTGGTACCTTCTCTCCAGTTGGCACGCAGAAGTAATATCATGCATGCCCAGTGGGCCAGTGGACACTGTCACGGGGAAGAAGCAAGGGACACCAGCTGCCCAACAGAGTGGGAACACGCGTGTCGCGAGCATGCACCAGCGAGCCCCAGGGTACGCCCGGAGGGGCTGCTCCCGAAGCCACTACGCGCGCAGGCGACGCCGAAGGAGGCTCCGCCGAACCGGACGGCCGTGGGCCCCGGCTCTGGGTTCTCCCGACAGACCCAGGCAGGCCTCGGCGAGCTCCCCCGACTCCGACCCGACCCGACCCGACCCGACCCGAGGCGGCGTCCCGCCCCTCACCAGAAGAAGGTGTTGGTGCCGTCGTCGTAGACCTCGGACTCGGTGCTGCGGCGGCCCTCGGGCGGCGGAGACTCGGACCGCGAGCCCCCGGCGGCCCTGCGCTCGCCCCTCCGCATGACGCCGGACCTCCACAGCCCGCCAGGCCGTGGGCGGCGGGCAGGGGTCGCAGCGCCGCCCGGCGGGGTCTCCGCGGAGCGGGGCGGGGCCGTAGGGCATTGTGGGACGCGTAGTGCGCGCCGGACCGCGGGGCATGATGGGCACTGGCCGCCCGAGACCCGAGCCGGGCTTGGGGCCTGCCGGGACCGACGCCGTCCGGTTGCTAGGCGACCCGGCTCGCGCTCGCTCGCGGGGGCCCTGGCGGCGCGCTGGTGCTGCTGGAGTTCCGCGGACAGGCCGCTGGCAAATTAAGTAAATAAATAAATAAAATGAATAAATGAATAAATCACACCGGGCGTGGTGGCACAAGTCTTTAATCCCAGAGCTCGGGAAGCAGAGGGAGGATGATCGCGGTGAGTTCAAGGCGAGCCTAGGATTACAGCAGAGCGAGTTTCAGGTCAGCTTGGGCTAAAGGAACACTGTACCTGGAAAAGACAAAAAAACAAAAACAAAAACAAAACAACAAAAACATAGGACTGGAGAAATAGCTCAGCGGTTAAGGGCCCTTGCTTGCAAAGCTCTACAACCCAGGTTCCAGGCCTGACGCCCCACATAAAGGCCAGATGCACATAGTGGTGGTGCATGCATCTGGAGTTCCTTGGCAGGGGCACTAGGGTGCCGATATGCATTCGCTATCTCCTTTGTTTTGTTTTTGGTTTTCGAGGTAGGGTCTCACTCGAGCCCAGGCTGACCTGGAATTCACTCTGTAGTCTCAGGGTGGTCTCAAACTCACAGTGATCCTCCTACCTCTCTGCCTCCCGAGTGCTGGGATTAAAGGTGTGTGTCACCACGCCCGGCAAGATTCTGTCTCTTAAAGAAATAATATTACATCCAGGTATGGTGGCACACACCTTTAATCATAGGGGCAGAGATAGGAGGATCACTGTGAGTTTGAGGCCAGCCCAAGTCTACAGAGTATGTTTCAGGTCATCTTGGGCTGGAGTGAGACCCTGCCTCGAAAAAACAAAACAAAACAAAAAGGCTGGAGAAATGGCTTAGTACTCAAGGCGCTTGCTGACAAAGTCAAAGGACCCAGGTTCAATTCACCAGTACCCACATAAAGCCAGATGCACAAGGTGACACATGCATCTGGAGTTTATTGCAGTGGTTAGAGTCCCTGGTGTGCCCACTCTCTCTCTCAAATAAATAACAAATAAAATATATTATATTTATTTATTTATTTATTTGAGAAAGTCAGAGACAGACAGAGAGAATGGGCGCACCAGGGCCTCCAGCCACTGCAAACAAACTCTAGACAAGAGCCACTTTGTGCATTTGGCTTACATGGGTCCTGCAGAATTAAACCTGGTTCCTTTGGCTTTGCAGGCAAATGTCTTAATCGCTAAGCCATCCCTCCAGCCCAAATTAAAAAAGAATACATATATTTTTTTTAATTACAGAGGGCTGGAAAATGGCTCAGTGGTAAAAGTTCTTGCTTGCAAAGACAGATAGCCCACATTCTATTCCCCAGCACTCATATAAGAGGCACACACAGACATCTACAGTTGGTTTGTAGTGGAAAGAGGCCCTGACATGCCCATATTCTCATTCTCTCTCTCCTTCCCTCTTTCAAATAAATATGTAGTTTTTAAATTGCAGGCCTGGCATGGTGGCACATGCCTTATACTTAGCACTTGGGAGGCTGAGGTAGGAGGATCAGTGTGACTTTGAGACCAGCCTGGGGTCACAGAGTGTTTTAGGTCAGCCTGGGGTAGAGTGAGACCTTGCCTCAAAAAACAAAGAAAATCACTTGTAACCTCAGAGCTATAAAGCCCATTACTCCCTTTAATCTGCTAGTCTTTATGGACCTAAAATTCAGGTTGCTACAACTAAGGCCACTTGATTTCATTCTCAGTGGATAACTGAAGATAAATATATTATATATATATACATATGGTATATATATTATATATATATTACATATATGGTGTACATATAATATATATGGTATATATTATATATATAATATAATATATATTATATATAAAATATATATTATAATATATATGTAATATATAATATATAATATATATTCATATTCTCCCAGGGTTCTTTTTGCTTGTTTATTTTTCAAGGTAGGGTCTCACTCTAGCTCAGATTGACCTGGATTTCAGTATGTAGTCTCAGGGTAGCCTCAAACTCATGGAGATCCAACTACCTCTGCCTCCCGAGTGCTGAGATTAAAGGAGTGCGCCACCACACCTGGCTCCAGGGTCCTTTTCTAAAGTTTTATTATTATCATTATTTATTTATTTATTTATTTATTTATTTATTTGAGAGGGAGACAGGGAGGAAGAGAGAATGGTCGCACCAGGGCCTTCAGGTGTTGCAAACAAACTGCAGATGTGTGTGCCCCCCTAAGATATTTTAGAGAATGTTCATGTGCTGCTTAAAAGAATGTGTATTATGCAGCATTTGGATGAAATGTCCTGTAGATATCTGTTAGGTCCATTTTTTCTATGACCTCATTTAATCCAGATGCAACTCTGTTTATTTTTTTGCCAGGATGACCTGTTAATTGATGAGAGTGGGGTGTTGAAGTCACCCACTACCACTGTGTTTGGTGCTGTCTATGATCTTAGTTCTAATAGCATTTATTTGATGAAGTTGGGAGCCCCTATGTTAGGGGCATATATGTTAAGGATTGTAATGTCCCCCTGTTGGTGTGCCTTTAATCAATATAAAGTGACCTTCCTTATCTTTCCTAACTATTGTTGGACTGAAGTCTACCTTGTCAGATATTAGGATAGCGACCCCTGCTTGTTTTCTAGGCCTATTTGCTTGAAACACCACTTTCCAACTTTTCACCTTAGGATAGTGTCCTTCCTTTGTACAAAGGTAAGTTTCTTGGAGGCAATGAATTAAAGGACCCTGCTTTTTAACCCAGTCTGCAAACCTATGTCTTTTGGTTGGGGCATTGAGGCCGTTAATCTTAAGAATTATTGTTGAAAGGTATGTATTTATTTTTACCATTTTTCTTGTTTTGTAGTTCTGTTTTTACCTTTGCTCTCTTATATTAACTAGTATTTGAGTATGGTTTGTTTGTTCCAGGTTCCTTGTATGTGCTTTTCTTCTCTTCAGCATGGAGGATCCTTTAAAGTATTTTCTGTAGAGCTGGTTTTATCTTCAAATATTCCTTTAGCCTGCTTTTGTTGTGGAATGTCCTTATTTCTCCGTCTATTTGAACGGATAGCTTTGCAGGATAAAGTAACCTTGATTGACAGTTGTTATCTTTCAGAACTTGGAATACATCACTCTAAGCCCTTTTGACTTTTAAAGTTTGTGTTGAGTAATCTGCTGTGTTCCTCATGGGCTTGCCTTTGTATGTGACTTGATTTTTTCTCTAACTGCTTTCAATATATTATCTTTGGTTTGCATGTTTGGTAGTTTAATTATAATATGGCAAGGAGAGGTTCTTTCCAGGTTTTGTCTGTTTGGTGTTCTAGAGACTCCTTGTATCTGCATTGGCATCTCTTTCCCAAGTTGGGGGAAGTTTTCTTTCTACTATGCCTTTGGAATGAAATTATCCTTCTACTATACCCTGAATTCTTATGTTTTATCTTTTCATAGTATCCTGAATATCTTGAAATTCCCATTCATATAAACCTATAAGTTTGTCTTTCTCTTTGTCGGACTGTATTAGATCTGCCATCTGGTCTTCTAGTTTAGATATTCTGTCCTCTCCTTCAGCCATTCTACTGGTGAGATTTTTTGCAGTTTTTTATTTCACTGACTGTATTCTTCATTGATAGTATTTCTGACTGGTTTTTCTTTATAATTTCTATTTCCTTATTTATGTCTTGTATTGACCTCTTTATTTCATTTAATTGGTGTCCTGTGTCTTTTTGGATTTCCTCCTTCATTCCTTTGATTTCCTCTTTGGTTTCTTTGAACATATTTATATTCTTTTGAAATCTTTCTCAGGCATTTCCTCTAAATCAGTCTCACTGGAGGTCATTTCTGATGCATTAATACTTTTTGGTGGATTTATATTGTCTTGATTTTTTGTGTTTCTTTTATTATAATGTACATATTTTTGCATCTCGAATTAACTTAATGCTTGGATCTTCTAATTGTCTGCAATATTATTAGATGTTTCAATCAATCTGATGCTATATATCTTCAGTGTAGGAGCTTAAGGTGCTAGGTGTGGCTCTTAAGACTCTCAGAGTAACCACAAAAGTGACCCTAGGTGTTGGGTTTCCCTGCTATGAGAGTATTCAAGTAAGCTGAGTGGAACAAAATACAGGCAGATTCTAAAATTTAACTAAACAATGTACACAATCAATGAAAAACAGAAGAGTACTTATGCAAGAGTAGGTATTATGACACCAGATCCTCTAGCAAAGTCACAGTCCCTTAGGATGTGTGTTGCCCAACACACTTAATCCTGTCAACTAGGAAGCTAAGATTTCTGGTTTGTTGAGGGTTCCAAGTCAGCTTGTGACCAAGTGAGACCCTTCCTTAATGAACAGCAGAAGAGAAAACAAAGGCACTATAAATCAGGAAGCACCAAATGACAAGCCCAAAATATAGCTTATTTAAGAGTGGCAAATCCAACTATCCACCAGATTTTTTTGTTTGTTTATTTTACTTATTTATTTGAGAGCAACAGACAGGGAGAGAGAAAGAGGCAGAGAGAAAGAGAGAGAGAGAGGGAGAGAATGGGTGCACCAAGGCCTCCAGCCACTGCAAATGAACTCCAGATGCCTGTGCCCCCTTGTGCATCTGGCTAACATGGGTCCTGGGGAATTGAGCCTCAAACCAGGGTCCTTAGGCTTCACAGGCACTTAACCGCTAAGCCATCTCTCCAGCTCCATCCACTAGATTTAATATATAATTTACCCTGACATGGGTGCAATTAGCACTTCCAATTCAAACCTATATACCAGGCTTATTTGGCAGGTACTGAACTAGTGTAATCTCAGTTACTGTTTGGGATGGCTTTGGTTTCAATTATGCTGCGCTCCTGCTTAGGTCCTTCTTTGCTGCCCTGTGGGCTCAGGTAGGCTGGTTCTATCTGTGGGTCTCTGCTCTGATTGCCTATGCCAGGTGCTGTGTAGGTGAGCTCCCTTCCCCAGGTCTCTGGTGCTTGCGCTGGTGGTTGGGGAGGGGAGGCAGTGGATAGTGGCTGAAGTTCTCCTGCTGGTCTTGGTGATCTTCTTCCTCATGAGCCACTCCGTTGGTCCCTGCCATCCTCCCTCATGTTTCTTTAGTTTGCGGGGAGGCCAGTGTGAGTGGAGAGTCTCCTCACCTGGTTCTTCCTGTGCCTCAGGCCGAGCCTTGCGGCTCTGGCCATGAGGACCTGGTTCAGCCTCTGCTGGAGCTGCTTCTGTGGGCTCTAGATGCTCTGGATCTCTCCTACTTCTCTGCTGCTATTGATAATTTCTTCTTCTTCTTCTTCTTTTTTTTTTTTTTTTTTTTTTGAGGTAGGGTCTCACTCTAGCCCAGGCTGACCTGGAATTCACTATGTAGTCTCAGGGTGGCCTCGAACTCATGGCGATCCTCCTACCTCTGCCTCTGCCTCCCAAGTGCTGGGATTAAAGGCGTGCGCCACCACGCCTGGCTCTTGATAATTTCTTATACACCTCACTTTTTAGTAGAAGAGTGTATTTTGCTGTTTTTTTTTTTTTTTTGTGGTGGGGGCAGGGGTTCTCCACTAGGCTGCTTTGGCGTGGTTCCTATGCTGCAATCTTAACCCGACCAAACTGGCTATTTTTTAATGTGTGTGTGTGTGTGTGTGTGTGTGTGTGTGTGCGTGAGAGAGAGAGAGAGAGAGAGAGAGAGAGAGAGAGAGAGAGAGAGAATGTGCACGCCAGAGAGAGAGAGAGAATTGGTGTGCCAGGACTTCCAGCCACTGCAATTTAGTTCCAGACGTGGTGCCCCCATGTGTGCATGTGTGACCTTGTACACTTGCTTCAACTTGTGTGTCTGGCTTACATGGGATCTGGAGAGTCGAGCATGAGTCTTTAGGTTTCATAGGCAAGTACCTTAAGTACTAAGCAATTTCACCAGCCTAGTTTATTTATTTTTATTTTATTTATTTATTTATTTGAGAGCGACAAAGAGGGAGAGAGAAAGAGAGATAGAGATAATGGGCACACCAGGGCCTCCAGCCACTGCAAATGAACTCCAGACATGTGCGCCCCCTTGTGCATCTGGCTAACGTGGGTCTTGGGGAATCGAGCCTTGAACAAGGATCCTTAGGCTTCATAGGCAAGTGCTTAACCGCTAAGCCATCTCTCCAGCCCAGCCCAGTTTATTTTTAATAAAAATGTTCATTGAGGGCTGGAGAGATGGTTTAGCAGTTAAGGCGCTTGCCAGTATAGCCAAAGGACCCAGGTTTGATTCCCCAGGACCCATGTAAGCCAGATGCACAATGTGGTACATGTGTCTGGAGTTCATTTGCAGTGGCTGGAGGCCCTGGCATGCCCATTCTCTCTACCTGCCTCCTCTCTCTTTCTCTCTCTCTCTCTCTCTCAAATAAGTAAAATAAAATATTTTTTTAAAAGTTCTTTGAAGCCAGGGTTAGCGATGCATGCCTTTAATCCCAGCACTTGGGAGACAGAGGTAGGAGGACTGCCATGTGTTTGAGGGTACCCTGAGACTACATAGTGAATTTCAGGTCAGCCTGGGCTAGAACAAGACCCTACCTTGAAAAACCAAAAAAATTTTTAAAAATATGTTCATCGAGGACTAAAACAGAACTCAAACATCACCAGCTTTTTTTTTTAATTTTTATTAACATTTTCCATGATTATAAAATATATCCCATGGTAATTCCCTCCCTCCCCACCCCCACACTTTCCCATTTGAAATTCCATTCTCCATCATATTACCTCCCCATTACAATCATTGTAATTACATATATACAATATCAACCTATTAAGTAGCTTCCTCCCTTCCTTTCTCCACCCTTTATGTCTCCTTTTCAACTTACTGGCCTCTGCTACTAAGTATTTTCATTCTCACGCAGAAGCCCAGTCATCTGTAGCTAGGATCCACATATGAGAGAGAACATGTGGCGCTTGGCTTTCTGGGCCTGGGTTACCTGACTTAGTATAATACTTTCCAGGTCCATCCATTTTTCTGCAAATTTCATAACTTCATTTTTCTTTACCGCTGAGTAGAACTCCATTGTATAAATGTACCACATCTTCATTATCCACTCATCTGTTGAGGGACATCTAGGCTGGTTCCATTTCCCAGCTATTATAAATTGAGCAGCAATAAACATGGTTGAGCATGTACTTCTAAGGAAATGAGATGAGTCCTTTGGATATATGCCTAGGAGCGCTATAGCTGGGTCATATGGTAGATCAATCTCTAGCTGCTTTAGGAACCTCCACACTGTTTTCCACAATGGCTGGACCAGATTGCATTCCCACCAGCAGTGCAGAAGGGTTCCTTTTTTTCCACATCCCTGCCAACATTTATGATCATTTGTTTTCATGATGGTGGCCAATCTGACAGGAGTGAGATGGAATCTCAATGTAGTTTTAATCTGCATTTCCCTGATGACTAGTGACGTAGAACATTTTTTAAGATGCTTATATGCCATTCGTATTTCTTCCTTTGAGAACTCTCTATTTACCTCCATAGCCCATTTTTTTGATTGGCTTGTTTGATTCCTTATTATTTAACTTTTTGAGTTCTTTGTATATCCTAGATATTAATCCTCTATCAGATATATAGCTGGCGAAGATTTTTTCCCACCAGCTTTTTTTTTTTTTTTGACAGCAGAGAATTACATTTATTTGGGGGAAAATTAGGACTGCAATTTGTGAAAACATATTCATGTAATCTTGCAAACATGACAGCACTCCAGAATTTCAAGGGAAGAACACAGTGGATCTCTTCTCAAAGTTCAAATAAAGTTCCAGTTGATGTGTAAAAGACACTCAGAGATAAGCTTCTAAAACAAAATACCTTATTGTGAGAATAGCAAAGGAGAGAACCAAGCATACGTTTGTGTCAACTCAAGTTCACAGGAAAAAAGATAAAAGCTACACCTGTGATTCAAGAGTATAGACGGCTCGAACCCGACGTGGTGGCACACTCCTTTAATCCTAGCATTTGGGAGGCAGAAGTAGGAGGATATGCTGTGCGTTTCAAGGCCACCTTGAGATGACATAGTGAATTCCAGGTCAGCCTGGATTAGAGTGAGACCCTACCTTAAAAAAAAAAAAAGTGCAGAAGGGCTCAAACACACTGATTAGAACTCTATGGTTGTAGAGATCCAGAGCCAAGTAATCTTGGCATATCTTGAGTCCCCTTAGTAGTTACTCATTGTCCAACTTTGTATCCAACCTCACATCCCTTTTGACTACCAGGTAAAACCTCTGGAATGGATTAACTTAGCAGAATACTAGCTTCCACCAACCCAAAAGCTATGAATGCCATCAGCATTTAAGACCTGTAGCAGTAGAAAATGCTGATTTATGATTTTTTCTTTATTTTTTAACATTTTATTTATTTATTTATTTGAGGGGGGCATATAGAGAGAGAGAGACAATGTGCACACCAGGGCCTCTTGCCACTGCTAATAACTAGATGCATGTGCCACCTTATGCATCTGGCTTATGTGGGTACTGGGAAATTGAGCCTGGGTCCTTAGGCTTCACAGGCAAGCACCTTAACTAATAAGCCATCTCTCCAGCTTATGTTCTTTATTTAATTTTATTATTTTTTTGAAGTAGGATCTCACTCTAATACAGGCTGACCTGGAATTCACTATGTAGTCCAGGCTGGCTTCGAACTCACAGCGATCCTCTTACCTTTGCCTTCCAAGTGCTGGGATTAAAGGTGTGAGTCACAATGCCCATTTCCTTTATTTATTTTTTAAAATGTTTTTAGGGGTTCATTCAGTTTTATTTCTGTCTGATACAGTTGTTTAGTTTTTATTCTTGTGTTTTCTCTGCTACTCTTACAAGTATGAAGATGTGATATTAGTTTCTCCTAGAACTAAAGGAAGGAGAACAACAACAACGAGAAGAAAAAAAAAACAACAAAACCCTGGCTATAGATTTTACACATACCAATGAGAAAAATCATTATTTTCTTTCAAAATTACTGTAAATACTGATTCTTTTAAGGGCTGACCTTTCCTTCTTTACCAATCTGACATGGTTCTCTCATGATCTTCTTGATAAATTCCAACATATCGATTAGCATTGCAGCAGAAAGCAATACTGACATTAAAAGAGGTTTAAATGATGCCCTGCTAGCTCAGTCAGTGGAACACGAGACTTATGAGAAAGGTAAAGAACTCGTCATGCTGACAGAGCAACTAAGCAGGGATATAATGTTTGAGACCAAGAGTCCCTGTCCGGCTATAGAGTTGATCTAGACAGAGATTGTTGGAAACACTTGCTCTGGGCAGGGGAAAAGGACAATACACACTTCACAGCTATACTGTAACAATGGGCCCAATCTGCCAACTACTTATTTATTTTAGTATTTAAAAAATATTTTTATTGGCAAGTGTGGTGGTGCATATCTTTAATCCCAGCACTTGGGAGACAGAGGTAGGAGGACTGCTATGAGGTTAAGGCCAGCTTGAGACTAAGTAGTGAATTCCAGGTGAGCCTGAGTTAGAACAAGACCCTATCTCCAAAACCCAAAAATACATACATACATATATATATATTTGGGGGGGTAGGGAGCTGGAGAAATGGCTTAGCTGTTACAGTGTTTGCTGGCAAAGCCAAAGGACCCAGGTTCAGTTCCCCAGGACCCACATAAAGCCAGATGCACAAGGTGGGGCATGCATCTGTTGTTTGTTTGCAGCGCTGGAGGCCCAGGTGTGCCCATTCTCTCTCTCTCTCTCCCTCTTTCTCAAATAAATAAATAAATAAATAAATACTATTTAAATATTTGTGTCCATTGGCTTTGCAGGCAAGTGCCTTAACCACTAAGTCATCTCTCCAGCTTTTCTTTTATTTTAAAAAATATTTTATTTGCTTATTTGAGAAAGAGAGGGAGAAAGAGAGAGGAAGAGGCAGATAGAGAGAGAGAGAATGACACATCAAGACCTCCAGACACTTCAAACAAATTCCAGACACAGGTGCCACCTTGTGCAACTGGCTTTCGTGGATACTGAGGAATTGAACCTAGGTCCTTAGGCTTCACAGGCAAGTATCTTAACCACTAAGCCATCTCTCCAGTTCCCTTCTTTTATTATTTTTTTTTTAATTTTTTTTTAATTTTTATTTATTTATTTATTTATTTGAGAGTGACAGACACAGAGAGAAAGACAGATAGAGGGAGAGAGAGAGAATGGGCGCGCCAGGGCTTCCAGCCTCTGCAAACGAACTCCAGACGCGTGCGCCCCCTTGTGCATCTGGCTAACGTGGGACCTGGGGAACCGAGCCTCGAACCGGGGTCCTTAGGCTTCACAGGCAAGCGCTTAACCGCTAAGCCATCTCTCCAGCCCCCTTCTTTTATTTTATTTACTTATTTATTTTGGTTTTTTGAGGTAGGGTCTCATTCTAGCCCAGGCTGAACTGGAATTCACTATGTCTCAGGGTGGCCTCGAACTCACGGAAATCCTCCTACCTCTGCCTCCCGAGTGCTGGGATTAAAGGCATGAACCACCACGCCTGGCCCCTTCTTTTATTTTTTGAGATAGAATCTCATTATGTGGCCAGGCAGGCCTAGAACTCACTGAGTAGCAGCCTTGCTGGCTTCATATGCATGATGATATGCCTGCCTGCCTTAGCCTTTTAAGTTCTGGGATTACCGACACAGCCCTATGTCCCTACAGCCCTATGTCCCTATTACTTTGTCTTGTTTCGTAACTAATAAAAAGCTCATGTAACTAATTTCAAGGTGGAACATGTTATTCCTTAAATTGTGTTTTTAGGACATGTTCACTCATATTTGTCTTAGAATAAATTCTCTGATTCCCTTTGAGGTGAGAGATGTGTTTTGGATGAACACTTGCTTCAGTGAGAGAAATTGCAATGAAGGAGAACTTTTGAAAGCAGAGAATCATGTTAATAAAAATTGAGAAAAAAAAAAAAAGAAAGCAGAGAATCTAGGAAGCTTCAAAACACAGTGTTAGAGCAAGAGCAATGACAAGTGCCAATGTTCACTGGTGGAGACAGAGTACCTGAAGGCTGTACCTCAGAGAAGCATTTCAGATGACCTTTGCAAGCAAAGGGATTAGCAGGTATTCTAGGAAAGCGAACATGAGAGATCTGTTGGGCCCCCACTCCACCTGGTTAGTTTATTTGTTTATTTATTTATTTTTTGAGGTAGGGTCTCACTCTAGCCTAGGCTGTCCTGGAACTCACTTTATAGTCTCAGGCTGGCCTCAAACCCAAAGCAATCCTCCTACCTCTGCCTCCTGAGTGAGTGTTGGGATTAAAATCACACTCCACCACACCTGGCTTGGTTAGTTTTGCAAGCAAGTGCCCTTAACCTCTGAGCCATCTCCCCAGCCCTTGAGGCATTCTTTCCAGAGACCTGTACTCTGGTGATACCTGGATTCTGCACTTCTCCACAGAAAAAAAATTCAGACAAGTCAGTATGAAGCAAATGTGAAGTTTATTAAGTGATTCTAGGAGCTGGAGAGATTACTTAGCAGTTTATTTGCAGTGGCTAGAGGCTCTGGCATGCCTACGCTCTTTCTCTCTCCCGCTCTTTCTCCCACTCTCTCTCAAATAAATAAATAAAATATTTTTTAAAAGAAAAGCATGGGGTGTGGGTGGTTACAAAAGGAGAGGAGAGGACAGAACACACCCAAGCATGAGAATGGACTTTCAAGAGCCCCTCCTAAGAGTCTTTACCATAGATGTGCGGACAATTTTGGTGACACCTTAAGTTACATCCTTTTGTTTACTTGTTTGTTTTGATTTCTTGAAGTAGGGTCTCTAGCCTAGGCTGACCTGGAATTCACTATATATTCTCAGGCTGGCCTCAAACTCACAGTGATCCTCCAACCTTGGCCTCCTGTACCACCATGCCCAGTTGTTTTTGTTTTTTAAAGTAGTTTATCAGGGCTGGGGAGATGGCTTAGTGGTTAAGCGCTTGCCTGTGAAGCCTAAGGACCCCGGTTCGAGGCTCGGTTCCCCAGGTCCCACGTTAGCCAGATGCACAAGGGGGTGCATGCGTCTGGAGTTCATTTGCAGAGGCTGGAAGCCCTGGGGCGCCCATTCTCTCTCTCTCCCTCTATCTATCTTTCTCTCTGTGTCTGTCACTCTGAAATAAATAAAAAAAAAATAAAAATAAAAAAAAATAAAGTAGGTTATCAATCTAGCCCAGGCTGACCTGGAACTCACAGCGATCTTCCTATCTCTGCCTACCAAATGCTGGGGTTCAAGGCTTTAGGTTACATCTTAAAAGATTGCTATGGACTTAAAGTAGATCAGAGGATGGCTCCTGAGATGGGTAAGAGTACAATTGGTTAGTACGCTAGGTTGCATGGGTACTTTAAAATATATGTAATTGTCAGGGCTTCCAGTCATGGTAATGGAACTCCAGACACATGTGCCACCTTTTGCATCTGGCTTGTGTGGGTTCTGGGAAATTAAACCTGGGTCCTTAGGTTTGCAGGCAAATACCTTAAGTGTAAGCCATCTCTCCAGCCCATATATTTTTTAATTATTTATTTGTTTGAGAGAGAGGAAGAGGCAGAAAGAGACAGAGAGAGAATGAACGTGCCAGGGCCTCCAGCCACTGCAAATGAACTCCAGATGCATGCACCCCCTTGTGCATCTGGCTTACGTGGGTCCTGGAGAAGCAAACCAGGATTCTTTGGCTTTGCAGGCAACCGCCTTAACTGCTAAGCCATCTCTCCAGCCCATCCAGCCCATATATTTTTAAAATTATTTATTTAGCCAAATGTGGTAGTACACACCTTTAATCCCAGCACTTGGGAGGAAAAGGTAGGAGGATCACCATGAGTTTGAGGCCACCCTGAGACTACATAGTGAATTCTAGGTCAGCCTGGACTAGAGTGAAACCCTACCTTGAAAATCCCCCCAAAATTATTAATTTATATTCACAAGGAGAGAGGGGTGGGGGCACAGAGAATAAGAATAGGTGTGCCAGAGCCTCCTGCCACTTTGTGCATCTGGCTCTATGTGGGTCCTGGGGAATCAAACCCCTGCTGTCAGGCTTTGCAAGCAAGCACCTTTATGTGCTGAGCCCTATACTTAAAATTTACTTTTGGTGCGTTTGAGGTGTATATGTGAGAGTATAGATGCACACATTTCATGGCCCACATGTGGAGGTCAGAGGACAACTTTCGGGTATTGGTCCTCACTTCTGGCAAGTTCTCCTTTCTCCCCGTCATCTTGCAGTCATCATTGTAGGATCAGAGGAGCCCGTTGTGGCTTCTGGGTTTTATGTGGGGCCTGGGACTTTGATGCTCAGGCTTGAGTGTCAAGTGCTCTATTCACTGAGCCATCTCCCCAGTTTGAGTATATACTTTTACTGTAAGCAAGGTTTACAGTCTTGTTCGTGACATTCCCAGAAAATTATAGGTATGTATCTGTAAAAGGAGTAAGGCAATATTACAGGGCCATATATGTTCAGGTTTTAAGCACAGTTCATTGCTGTTTTAACACTATTTCTGAAAATGTTTCTATATGAAAGGAACATTGGAGGCTGGGGAGATTGCTTGTCCTGCAAACATGAGGACTTGAGTTTGGTGCAACCAAGCATAGTGGCTAGTGCCTGTCATTCCAGGGCTGGACAGGTGGTGACAGAATCCCTAGGGTTTACTGGTCAGCTACTTTAGCTGAATTGGCGAGCTATAGATTGAGTGTGAGACCGTGTATCAAAAACAAGGTGGAGAGTGACTGAGGAAAACACCTGACATTGACCTCTGGCCTCTATGTATGCACCAATATACATACATGTGCCAAGACATATGGCCACACTTACATTCATACATACATGCACACACATGCAAAAATGCAAAACAGGAATAATGTCCCTACATAGGCAGATTTCACAGGAAAAGTTAATTATGGTAGAATTCTTTGTTTTTGTGTTTTTCGAGTTAGGGTCTTGCTGTAGCTTAGGCTGACCTGGAATTCATTATGTAGTCTCAGGGAGGCCTCGAACTTGTGGCAATCATCCTACCTCTGCCTCCGCAGTGCTGGGATTAAAGGCATACACCATCATGCCCAGTTTTATGGTAGAATTCTTGGTTCTCACCTGGAGAGAAACTTCAACCAGACTCCAAGCTGACAGGCTACTTTCCCTTCTCATACCCCTTTGATTTTTCTTTCTAAAAATTAAAAAAAAATTATGAGAGAGGGAGAGAGGCAAATAGAGAATGGGCACGCCAGGGCCTGTAACTCCGGATGCATGTGCCACCTTGTGCATCTCCGCTGTCGTTTCATCCTGCCTCAGTGTTAGTAATTTTCTCGCATACCAGTTGAGAAACATCAAAACCGACTGAACCCTGTTCTAAATGGGTGAATCATATGGTACATAAATGCCTTGTCAATAAAACTGGTATCTTGTGATGGGCGCTTGCCCTCTAGGCCTTTCTGCTCGCCCCTTGCTCTCAGCCAGACCCGGCCCTCGAGGACGTGGGTGGGTGTGCAAGTGGGTGAGCTAGGGCTAAACAGCTTGAGAGACTCGGCATCCATCCTGCCAGAGCTCTTAAACAGCCGAGGGCGCGATGGGGCCCGCAGGATCCGTATGGACCGACCAAACGGCAGGGAACTGATTGGAGGAGCCCAGAGCGGAGCAGCTGCCGCCCGCCCGGCAAGCCCATCCCTTGGCAGTGCTCACGGGCATTTCTCTCGCATCTCCTGGACGTGACTCGCATTCCGAGCTTCCCCGGTGGAGTGGGGTGGCTCCCCGGGTGTGGAGCGCAAAGCCCTTCTTCCCAAGCCCAGAGGGTTCTCTCATCACCGGGCTTTACTGAGCGCCCAGCGTACACAGGCACCAGCGGCAGCGGCCCGACGCGCAGGCGTGGGCGGGGCCCGGGTGGGCGGGGCCACTGGCGCGGCGGGCTGCAGGGTGGGCGGAGTCGTGGGCGGGGCGGGGCCAGAGCCAGGAAAGGGCGGGGCCGTGGGCGGGGGCGGGGACAGACATGGGGGTGGCCTCAGCGTGCAGGCACGACCAGTGGAACGTGATTTGGGAGGGTCCCTGGGTGGAACCAAACCTGTGGGCGTGGCATAGGTTGGGGCTTCTGGCAGAGGAGGAGGGTGCGTCGCTGGTGAGAAGGGCAACTGGGGGCGAAGCAGAGGTGTAGGGCGGGGTCCTGTGGCTTGTGGGCGTTGCCTTGAGCAGGTTCCCAGAAGGGAAGTGATCCAAAAGGGAGGGTCCCATATTTTCCAGCCAGCAGGCCATGTGTTAGGTAACCTTCACTAAAGAGTTTTGGACACGTGCTGCCCCACAAATCTCTGTTGAGAGCTTCACAAGGCTGTGATGCCGGAAACCCTGGGAGGCAGGAAGTGGGCAGTGAGGGGGGGGGGGGTTCAGCGAGATAAGTTTGTTTTTGGTTTTCAAGGTAGAGGCTCACTCTAGCTCAGGCTGACCTGGATGGAATTCACTATGTAGTCTCAGGGTGGCCTCGAACTCACGGCGATCCTCCTACCTCTGCCTCCCAAGTGCCGGGATTAAAAGTGTGTGCCACACGCCCAACTAGAGATAAATTTTTGGGTTTCTGTTGTTGTTTAGTGCTGCTGAAAACCTTTAGAACCGGGCGTGGTAGCTCACGTCTTTAGTCCCAGCACTTGGGAGGGCAGAGGTAGGAGGATCGCCGTGAGTTCGAGGCCACCCTGAGACTACATAGTGAATTCCAGGACCTCGGAGAAAAAAAAAAAAAAAAAAACTTTAGAAGTAGACATTGGGCTGGAGAATTGGGGCTTATGATGGGTAAATTTTCTCTTTTCTGTTAACTATAAGATAACTGGCTGGAAAGATGGCTTAACGCTTAAGGTGCTTGTCTGCAAAGCCAATTGAACCAGGTTCGATTACCCAGGGCCCACATAAGCCAGATGCACAAGGTGGCACAAGCATCTGGAGTTTGTATGCAGTGGCTGAAAGCCCTGCCACATTCATTTTCTCTCTCTCTACCTGCCTCTTTCTCTTAAATAAAATAAATAAGTAAATAAAAAAATTAAAAAGATATTTGTGTTTCAAAGCAAGATACCTTTAAAACAGAATTATCTTGAAGGGTCATTCTGTACCCCAGGCCTACCTGGAATTCACGATGGAGGTCTCAGAATGGCCTCGAACTCACGGTAATCCTCCCACCTCTGCCTCCTAAGTGCTGTGATGAAAGGCATGCTCCACCATAGTTTTTAAAAATTAGAAAAAAAAAAGGGGGGGACAATCATCCAGGCATGGTAGCACACGCCTTTGACCCCAGCACCCGGGAGGCAGAGGTAGGAGGATCACCATGAGTCTGAGGCCAGCCTGGGCTAGAGCAAGACCCTACTTTGGAAAACCAAACCACAGCAAATAAACAAAAAACAGTGAGACAAGCTGAAGCCAGAAGGAAAGTAAGCTTTAATAGTTACAGAGTGAAGCAGGCATCTTTGGAAATGAGGGACCTAGAGCTGGGAGTCCTTTTGACCCCCAGTGAGAGCCCATCTTTTATTAGGGTTTGACAGTTTACTTCCTACAGTAAGACCCTACCTCAAAAAAAAATTATTTATTTGAAAGAGAGAGGGAGAAAAAGAGAGAGAGAATGAGCGTGTCAGGGCCTCCACCCACTACAAATGAACTCCAGACGCATATGGTTCCTGTGCATCTGGCTTACGTGGGTCTTGGAGAATCAAACTTGGGTCCTTTGGCTTTGCAGGCAAACGCCTTAACCACTAAACTATCTTTTCCAGCCCTTTTCTAATTTTTATATTTTATTTATTTATTTATTTGAGAGAGAGAGAGAGAGAGGTAGAGCAAGAGAGAATGGGTATGTCAGGGCCTCCAGCTCCTGCAAACAAACTCCAGTCACTGCAAGTAAACTCCATACACATGCGCCACCTTGTGTATCTGTCTTATGTGGGTCCTGGATAATCAAACCTGGTTCCTTTGGCTTTGCAGGCAAGTGCCTTAACCGCTAAGCCATCTCTCAGCCCTAGTTTTAAAAATATTTTTAAAGTATTTTATTCATTCATTTATTTGAGAGGGGGGGAGAGAGAGGGAAGCAGATATATATGTATATATATACATATAAAGAGAGAAAGAGAGAGAAAGAAATGGGCATGCCAGGACCTCTAGTCACTACAAACAAACTCCAGACACATGCATCACATTGTGCATCTGGCTTTATGTGGGTACTGGGGAATTGAATCTGGGTCCTTTGGCTTTGCCAACAAGCACCTAACCACTAAATCATCTCTCCAGCCCTGTTTTAGGTTTTTTTTTTTTTCCTTTTATGAGAGAGAGAATTGGCATGCCAGGGTCTCTGGCCACTGCAATCAAACTCCAGATGCGTGTGCCATGTGCACATGTATGACATTGTGTGCATGCATGACCTTGTGTGCTTGTCTTATGTGGGTTCTGGAGAGTCAAACCTGGGTCCTTAGACTTTTCAGACAAGCATGTGAACCACTAAGCCTTCTCTCCAGCCCTAATTTTTAGTTTTTTTTTTTAATTTTTTTTTTTTTTTTTGGTTTTTTCGAGGTAGGGTCTCACTCTGATCCAGGCTGACCTGGAATTAACTCTGTCATCTCAGGGTGGCCTTGAACTCATGGCAATCCTCCTACCTCTGCCTCCCGAGTGCTGGGATTAAAGGCGTGCGCCACCACGCCCGGCTCTAATTTTAGTTTTTTGAAGCACGATCTCACCTTAGCCTAAGGTGACCTGGAACTTACTTTGTAGCCTAGACTGACCTTGAACTCATGGTAATCCGTTTACCTCAGCTTCCCAAATTCTAGGATTAAAGGTGTCCTTAGGCTTCGTAAGTAAGCACTTAACTGCTAAGCCATCTCTCCAGCCCCAAGTTTCTATTTTTTTTAAAGATTTATTTATTAGGGACAGAGAGAGGGAGGGGGGGGGAGAGAGAGAGAAAGAATAGGTGTTCCAGAGCTTCCAGCCACTGCAAATGACTCCAGACACATGCACCACCATGTGCATCTGGCTTACATGGGACCTGGAGAATCAAACCTGGATCCTTAGGCTTCACAGGCATATGCCTTAACCGCTAAGCTATCACTCCAGTCCTTCTATTTTTTTTTTTTTTTTCTGTTTATTTGAGGTAAGGTTTCACTCTAGCCCAAGGTGACCTGGAATTCACTATATAGTCTCAGGGTGGCCTTAGAACTCTTAGCTATCCTCCTGCCTCCCAAGTCCTGGGATTAAAGGTGTGTGCCATCACACCCAACCTGGTTTCTATGTTTACATCTTGTTTAGAGATGCAGAAACTGAGGCATAGAAAGGTTAATGACCCCCACATTCAACTGTTTCATGTGCAGGAACTTCTCCCTGAACCCCAGGACTCCTCGGAAACCCTTTACCTGTGGTTGGACTGGCACCCATGTCTCACCTTAGTCAAGTCTCCAGGCTGCACAGATTCCCACGCTTGTCCCTGGGCACACATGGACTGGTAGTTCCATAGCAGAACGTCGACTGTGAAGCTTCCTGTCAGAGGCCCTGCTCTGGAACCAGTCAGGGCTCAAAGGAAATGGCCTGTTCCGGCCTTACCCAGGGACAGAGGGACCAAAGCTCATGTGGGTGTGGTCTGGCTTCAGAACTTAAGGTTTCCTTAGGCCCAACGAGTCACATTTATGGTGAGAAATGGTGGAACACTGCCGGAAATGCTTTCTAAAAATACTCTTGCAAGGAAAGGAGAGAAAGCCTGTGGATTTGTAAAGGAACAATGACCTATTTCTACTGAGGTGGTAAATCCCTTAAAATGTAGAGGTGAGTAGATTACAGAAAACGAACGTCATCAGCCACACTTGTCACCTGGCAGTTTCTTAAGAAATTTTGTCTACAGGACTATGAGCTCCTAAGACCAGGAGACTGAGCTGTCCCTACAGAGAGGTGCCCGTCCTACGTATGCAAGAGGGAAGACCAGCTTCAGAGAGACCTGAGGGGCAGCCTAGGGGAATTGGGTCTCCCCTTTAGGACATGAGGCTGGAGAGGGGGCATGTAGGTCCTGCCTAGACAGAAGGCAGAAAGCAGGTTATTGGAGGCACCCACTTCCAATAACCCAGAGGAAATGATACAGAAATTTTTGGGTTCCTCAGCAATGCACCAACAATTTTGGGGTGTCCCTCGATTCTTCTCTTAATGAATTTGATGAATGAAATCCACAGACTAGAGGGTAAAGGATAAGGTTCAGAAAGATTTTTTTTTTCCCCCAAGGTAGGCTCTCCTAGCCCAGGCTGACCTGGAATTCACTCTGTACTGGCCTTAAACTCATGGCAATCCTCCTACCTCTGACTCCTGAGTCCTGGGATTTAAGGTGTGTGCCACCACCAGCAGCAACTTCTGTTTTGAATGCTTGGTTCCCAGCTGATGACCATTTGGGAATTAGAGCCTTGCTGGAGGAGGTGTGTTGTTGGGGGTGACCTTATGGGTGTTATAGCCAGCTTCCCCTTACTTGTGTTTGGCACACTCTCTTGCTGCTGTTGCCCAGCTGATGTTGGCCAGGAGGCATTCTGGGTAAAGCTTCAGAGTACTTCTGGTCACATCCAGGCCATCAGGGTGAGAAACACATTCTTGAGGAACTAGAGGTCAAAGGACTCGTGTTAAGGGCAGGTAGAATTCACTCCTGCCTGAGCAGTTTCGCTGGACCCTGAAGCCCTTGTTGGCCTTGTCTTCCTGCCCCACAGGGTAGTCACTGGGTCGTGCTTAACAGCAGACAGCTTTTGGCGCCCTTTGGCCCTCTAGGAGGACGACAGGTGGTGAGGTCTGTAGTTCCAGGAGGAAGGAAAGGATAGCAGGGTCCAGGGTCCACAGAGAAAAGCCAGAGCCTGGCTCTGGACCAAAGTCCTCTGTCCAGAGGGGCAGGGCAGCACTGCTAACGGCCAAGGTGGATAGGCCACCCTTTCCAGCAGGGCCTTGTCTGTGGTGCTGTCGCTCTGTGCCAAATGCACTACCGAGCAGAGGCCAAAGACTATGGTGAGTCTGGGGAAAAGAAGGTTCACGATAGTAAACCACAAAATGATAACGTAATGTTAATAATAAGTTTATAAAACTGATATGTGGGGGCTAGGGAGATGGCTCAGCAGTTTAAAGAGTTAAAGCCATTTGCTTGCAAAGCCTACCAGTCTAGGTTCAATTCCCCAACCACCCACATAAAGGCAGACAGGGATTTGCTTGTAGTAGCAAGGGATCCTGCTGTACATACACACACACACACACACACACACAGGCACAAAAATAAATTAAAAAATAAAATTGAGGGCTGGACAGATGGCTTAGCAGTTAAGCTTGCCTGCAAAGCCAAAGGACACGGGTTTGATTCCCAAGAACCCATGTAAACCAGATGTACAAGACGGAGGATGTGTCTGGAGTTCATTTACAGCAGCTGGAGGCCCTGGCGTGCCCATTCTCTCTCCCTAACTACCTCTTTCTCTCTCTCTTAAGTAAGTTAAAAAATAATATAAAATTAATATGTGTTTGTGGTAGAAGGTTTGGAAGAAGCAAACTAACATACGGAACTACCCAGCTAATGTCACACAAACATGAATGAATTTGCTTCTCCAGTATTGTAATCATCTCAATTAGCAGATTGTTACTTGTCCATATATATATATATATATATGTTTATTTATTTTAAAAGGTCTTTATTTGGCTGGTCAGTAAGAAAATAAGTACTCTATTAAGTAGAGAGATAAACATTAGGTATAATGTGCACTGGCTAGCCAATATAGCTATTTCATTTTTTTTAACTTTTCTAAATTTTTTGGGTTTGGTTTTTGTTTTTTTTGAGGTAGAGTCTTGCTCTAACCCAGGCTGATCTAGAATGCACTATGGAGTCTCAGGGTGGTTTCGAACTCACAGTTATCCACTTACCTCTGCCTCTAGAGTGCTGGGATTAAAAGTGTGCTTGGCAAAACTTTTTTAGCATTCATGATCTCACAGTGGCTGATACTACCTACACAATACCTATAAAACAGGAGGGAAAAATGATGACATCAAAATAGAAAGAAGAGGGCTGGAGAGATGGCTGAGCGGTTAAGTGCTTGCCTGTGAAGCCTAAGGACCCCGGTTCGAGGCTCGGTTCCCCAGGTCCCACGTTAGCCAGATGCACAAGGGGGCACACGCGTCTGGAGTTTGTTTGCAATGGCTGGAGGCCCTGGCGTGCCCATTCTTTCTCTCTGTGCCTCTTTTTCTGTCTCTGTCTGTTGTTCTCAAATAAATAAATAAAAATGAACAAAAATTTTTAAAAATAGAAAGAAGAGAGACTAGTTGGAAAGAAGAAGGGATTCACATATATTAACGCTACTCTCACTTTTGGTTAAAGAATCTTCTCTTTTCAGATGGCAGTGACCTTGGGATGATTCAGAAGGCACCATGGTGCTGGGAAGAAGTGACAGAGGGGCTGGCAAGATGGCTTAGCGGTTAAGCACTTGCCTGTGAAGCCTAAGAACCCTGGTTTGAGGCTCAATTCCCTAGGTCCCACATAAGCCAGATGCACAAGGGGGCGCACACATCTGGAGTTTGTTTGCAGTGACTGGAAGCCCTGGCATGCCCATTCTCTATCTGCCTCTTTCTCTGTCTGTCTGTTGCTCTCAAATAAATAAATAAAGAAGAAGTGACAGAGGAGTGCTCAGCACTGAAATATCTCAATCACACCTTCCATGGCTCAGGGTCCATTGCGGAAGAGGTGGTGGAAAGAATGTAAGAGCCAAATGAAGGGTAGGACTCCTTACAACGAGCTTCTTCAGACATAAAATAGCCTGGATATCCATGACCTCACAGTACCTGAAACCACCTACACAAGACCATCGTAATAGGAGGAAAAGATCGTGGCCTCAAAACAAAAGATAGACTGATTGAGAAGGGGAGGGGATATGATGGAGAGTGGAGTTTCAAAGGGGAAAGAGGGGGGAGGAAGGGAGTTACCATAGGATATTGTTTACAATTATAGAAGTTGTCAATAAAAATATATACATAAAAAAAGAAGGGATTCGGTGGAGAGAGATTTGGGAGGGGAAGAAGGGAGGGGTGGTAGGAGGGGATTATTATGTTATATCGTCTATATGTATGGAAACTGTCAATACAAAGTTTAAAGAACATTCTTGGGCTGGAGAGATGGCTTAGCGGTTTAGTGCTTGCCTGTGAAGCCTAAGGACCCCAATTCAAGGCTCGATTCCCCAGGACCCACGTTAGCCAGATGCACAAGGGGGCACATAGGTCTGGAGTTGATTTGCAGTGGCTGGAAGCCCTGGTGCGTCCATTCTCTCTCAATCTCTCTCTCTGCCTCTTTCTCTCTCTCTGTCACTCTCAAATAAATAAATAAAAATGAATAAAATAATAATAATAATTATTATTATTCTTCTTCTTGCTTTTTGGCTTTCAAGGTAGGATCTTGATCTAGCCCAGACTGACCTGGAATTCACTATGTAGTCTCAGGCTGGCCTTGAACACATAGTGATTCTCCTCCCTCTGTGTCCCAAGTGCTGGGATTAAAGGTGTGCAACACCACGCCCAACTAAAAAAAAACTTTTTTATAGACAACCTCCATAGATATACACAATACCATGATCATAGTCCTCTCCCATCACCTTTCCTTTTCTTCCTGTTTTACATGTTTTAATTTCCTTTTTTAAAACAATATAATGTAAACATTTTCCTATCCATTGTCTCTTGGCATACTTTTTTGTTTGTTTTTGTTTTTGTTTTTGTAGGTAGGGTCTCACCCTAGCCCAGGCTGATCTGGAATTCATTATGTAGTCCCAGGGTGACCTCGAACTCATGGTAATTTTCCTACCTTTGCCTCTCAAGTGCTGGAATTAAAGGCGTGCGCCACCACGCCCAACTCTAGACAGGCTAGTTTTGAACTTGTGACAATCCTCCCCGCTCTGCCTCCCAAGTGCTGAGGTTATAGGCCTGGACCACCACACCGAGCTTGATGTTTGTTTCCAGCGTGCTAAAATATCCTGTCAGCCTGTGGTGGATTCCCTCCTACTCCAGCCAGGTTGCTTCAAATATTTTTATCATGCTTTCTGTTCAGCAGCTTTTGGGAGTCTAGGTCATATCCAGCATATCCAGAGCCCTTCTGCAGGGAATCAATTTAGAACAATGCAGCTGTGTATATATAGGTCCGTTGTATCTAAAATTGACAACTGCCTAGATGTGCAATAATAGGAAGATATCTGAGCAAGCATGATTTATTCCACTCACTTCAAGTTATGCTTCTGCCAAGTAAGATACACTCCTGTAACCTCAGCAGGAGGAATGCTTTGAGTCTGAGGCCAGACTAGGCTACAGAGTGAGATCCTGTCTCTACCCCCACCCCCCAAAAAAGAAGGGGGCTGAGGAAATAGCTCAGTGGCTAAAGACACTTGCTTGAAAAGCCTCCTGGCTGAGGTTCAATGCCCAATTCCCCAGTACCTACATAAAGCCAGATCCACAAAGTGGTGAGTCAAGCATCTGTAGTTTGTTTGAAATGGCAAAAGGTGTTGGCATGTCCATGTTTCTTTTCCTCTCTCTCTCTCTGATTCTGTTCCTGAACTCCCACTTGACAGGTGAGAAGCTGTGGCCACGGGCTGCTGGGTATGGTGGAGTACTTTCTCCATTAGAAAAAGGTGGCCGCCTTCCTCAAGCTTCTTTGTGGTATGGTCATAGCCTAGCGATGTGAGGGTGAGGTGCCTTTCACTTGTTTCTCTTCTGGAATGTGGATGTGACACCTGGAGCTTGAGCAGCTGTCTTGGAAGCCGGGGGGGGGGGGCGGGGGGAGGGGGGGGCCAGACATAGCCATCAAGTGTTTTAAGGTGTCAGAGCAACAAGTTAAAGGGATTCTGGGCCCTGGGTAACTGGCTTCCCACACCAGTCCTGAACTGCCAACTCCAGACTTCCATCATGAGAAAAATACAGGAGTATGCTTAAGCCTCCACCCTTTGTGATTTTCTGTCATGCAAGTACTTGTGCATATATCTATTTTTATTATTAGTATTAGTTTTTGGTGGGCTTTTTTATTTTGGTTTCATTCTAGCCCAGGCTGGAATTCACTATGTAGTTTCTGGGTGGCCTTGAGGCCTTGAACTCATGGTGATCCTCCTACCTGTGCCTCCCAGGTGCTAGGATTAAAGGTGTGTTGCCAGCCAGGTGTGGTGGCACACACACCTTTAAACCCAGCACTTGGGAGGCAGAGGTAGGAGGATCAAAAAAAAAAAAAAGGTGTGTGCCACCATGCACGGCCCTTAAGACTTATTATTATTATTTTATTAGAAAGAGAAAGAGAGAGAGAGAAAGAGAGCATATCAGGGCCTCCAGCCACTGCAAATGAACTCCAGATGCATGCACCACCATGTGCAGCTGGCTTACATGGATCCTGAGGAATTGAACTTGGGTCCTTTGGCTTTGCAGGAAAGCACCTTAACCACTAAGCCATCCCTCTAGCCCACTAGTGCATTTAATTGGATCTGCTTCATTAGTCCCTTTCCTCCCTCCCTCCCACCTTCCCTTCCTTTCTCCTTTTCTTCCCTCTCTTTTTTTTCTCTCCCTCCCTTCCACATTCCCCTCTTATTTTTGTCATCTCAGTTCCTGTCATGGGATCCTCCAAGCCACTCTACACTAACCCATGGCCTGACATGCAGGAACGTGATGCGTGGCTGGATGGTGCTGAACTAGAGTCGCCTCCATAGGATGCTCTGAAAGAGCCTCTGCCCTGTTCCTTAGCTGCATAGCTGCCTTGAGAAGTGGCCTCTTGCCATACTGGGTGATTGTCTATCACAGCCTAGTGTTCTGGTTCCCCCTCCTTGTTGAGGGGGGTGTCACTCACCTGATGGCCTCATCGTCCTCCCAGGATCATTCCCCCGGGGACACCATTCTGAGGCTGCTCTTCTCCAGCTGCTGCCTCAGTGCAGGCTGCACGGTGGGGCTTGTGAATCCGACCCCAAGCCACCCAAAGACTTTCCGCTCTAGTTACGGCAGAGGCCCAGATGAGAGAAAACAATTCCTTATGGGGGTCTGTCTAGCCCTCTCCTTTTCCCTCTAGGAGTTAAAACAAGATTTATTTATTTATTTATTTATCTGTTTTTTTTTGAGGTAGGGTTTTGCTCTAGCCCAGGCTAACCTGGAATTCTCTATGTAGTCTCAGGGTAGCCTCAAACTCACAGCGATCCTCCTACCTCTGCCTCCTGAGTGCTACTATTAAAGGCATGTGCCACCCTGCCTGGTTTAACACTAGATTTTTTTTTTTTTTTTGGAGGGGGGTAACGTCAGGGTTAGACTTTGGTGGTATCCTGGGGATGGGGGGTACTGTCTCAGTTAAGGTACTATATGTCACCCTATTTTCCTTGGAAGGGAATACCATGGACCCTATTTTACAGCCAAGCAGAGAAGATAATTGAGGGAGCCCTAGTGCTCATCTGCTCTTCCCCACTCCTGGAAGATGCCAGGGCTCCTTGGGGCTGGTACTGGTTATGTGCTTGGCTCTGGCTCCTCCCCAGAACACCTGGGCGAGCCTGCAGAGGAGAGGGAGGGGCGAGTCCCATGCGGAAGTCAGCTAACAGCCAGCAGTCGCTATCTGCCACCAGGCACCAGCACCCACTGCCCTACATTGATTGACTCAGGGACCAGCACGGCTGCCAGCATGCGGGTGAGTTGAGTCTGGAGCTCCGTGGGTCCATGCCCACAGCCCCTACAAATGCCACCCCCTCCCTGGAAGGCTCTGGTGACGGCTCTTGTCAATAGCCTGCCAGGCTGGGGAGTGTGTGGCCAGAGCCCACGAGGAGCCTTGGGACCCATGGAGGAGGTTAGGTGTGAAGCAGGACCCACAGCCACTTTCTAACCCTAGCTGGACTTCTGGGGACCCCAGGGCTGGGTTCTTGTGTGTGACCTGGGACTTCTTTGTCACAGAAGGGTTCTGCTCTGTGAAGGTGGGGACAGAGCTGCTGCCATCCTGAGGCACTGAAAGGGAGGTGCCTCACCCTGGTGCCAGGGTGGGATGGTCCGGCCAGCAGGAGGAGAGGGGCATGAGTCTCTGCTCACTGGGTCCTGCTCCAGGCAGAGGCTGGCTGCAATGCTAGGCTTGGATCCTGGGGAGTGGGGGGCTGTTGAGGGTCCCCTCCTGGAAGACATCTTTCCTTGTCTCAATAAGAGGTCAGCTGGGGGCTGGAGAGATGGCTTAGCGGTTAAGCGCTTGCCTGTGAAGCCTAAGGACCCCAGTTCAAGGCTCGGTTCCCCAGGTCCCACGTTAGCCAGATGCACAAGGGGGCGCACGCGTCTGGAGTTCATTTGCAGAGGCTGGAAGCCCTGGCGCGCCCATTCCCTCTCTCTCCCTCTACCTGTCTTTCTCTCTGTGTCTGTCACTCTCAGATAAATAAATAAAAAAATGAACAAAAAAATATTTAAAAAAAAAAAAAAGAGGTCAGCTGGGGCTGAGGCCAGTGCTTGGCATTCCCAGGGAGGAGGCCCAGAGTGAGGCGGGAGTGAAACCAGCCTCCCACTCGGGTCCCAGGCCTGCAGGTGAGGGCTGTGTGGGTGGCAGCTCCCTCCACCTCTCTCAGGCTCTCACTGGCCCTTCCAGATCCAGCTCAGGCAGCTGGTTGCCCAGGCCAGCGTGGAAGCAGTCTTTGGCCTGGCCACAGGATCTCCCAGCCAATCCCTTTCTCTAGTGCTAGCACCAAGCTAGAAGTGGACAAGGGGAGCCACCTGAGCCAGCCGAGGTGATCACAGTCTTTAAGAACTCAAAGGACTTGGTAGTCGTAGCATCTGCTGCTCAAATTTCTTCCATGGCTCTCCAATGCCCTTGCTAAAGTCCAGCCGCCCAAGAAGTGTTCTGATCTGATGTGTCTTCTGCCAACCTCTAGCCTCAACTGGTTGCTGCTTTCCTGCCCTTTATACTTGTAAAGCTGAAGTGCTGAGGCCTGAGTCACTGAGAGTAATATCTGCCAAATCCCCATAGGTGCTGAGGACCGAGTCCTTAGGACCAGTGAGTAGTGACTTAACAGTAGCAACTACCATGTTCTTAGAAGTCTAAGAACTGTGGGCTGGAGAGATGGCTTAGCAGTTAAGTGTTTGCCTTTGAAGCCTGAGGACACTGGTTCGAGGCTCATTTCCTCAGTACCCTCATAAACCAGATGCACAAGGTGGCACGTGCATCTAGAGTTCGTTTGCAGTGGTTAGAAGCTCTGGTGCACTCATTCTCTCTCTCTCTCTCTCTCTCTCTCTCTCTGTCTCTCTCTCTCTCTCTCTCTCTCTGTCTCTTTCTATGTCTGTCACTCTCAAATAAATAAAAATAAAAATATGAGAAGTGCTAAGAACCAAGTCTCTGCAAGTGCTGAGGACTGAATCCAGAATGCCAATTGCAACCTGCCTCTTGGGGCTGTTCCACAAACATTTGTCTCTCCCAGAAATACTGCCCCTGCTCTTTTGCCTCCCACCCCGCTAATCTCTTGTCCTACAAGGACAAGCCCAAGGCCACCTCCGCTATCCCTCAGACCGCTGTGTCCACTGGTACTACTCACTGCCCTCCAGGGTGGCACACAACACAGAGTTGCCTGGACACAGGAAAGAATGGACTGGCAGGTGACAGATGGTAATGGTCTGCCATAGGAAGGGATGGGGGACAGATAGGGGCCGCAGTTCTGAGAAGGCAGAGCAGATAGGGAGAGCTGTCAAAGGACAGGTAACCAAGCCTGGGCCAGCACAGATGGCTTTAAAAAAATATTTTATTTATTTATTAGAGAGAGAGAGAGAGAGAGAAAGAGGCAGACAGACAGATAGAGAGAGAAAATGGGCACATCAGGGCCTCTAGCCACTGCAAATGAGCTGCAGACACATGCATCTGGCTTGTGTGGGTACCGGGGACTCAAACTTGTGTCCTTGGGTTTTGCAGGCAAATGCCTTACCTGCTAAGCCATCTCTCGAGGATGATGTTTTTTATTTATTTATTTAAGAGCGACAGACAGAGAGAGAAAGAGGCAGATGGACAGATAGAGGATGGGCACGCCAGGGCCTCCAGCCATCTCAAAGGAACTCCACATGTGTGCACCCCTTGTGCATCTGGCTAACGTGGGTCCTGGGGAATCGGGCCTCGAACCGGGGTCCTTAGGCCTGACAGGGAAGCGCTTAGCCGCTAAGCCATCTCTCCAGCCCAAGGACGATGTTTTGAGCACTGTGGCAGTGCAGGAGGGGTGGACAATGAAGCTGTAAAGTGTTCAGTGGCCCAGAGCACTGGCCAGAGGGATAGAAGTGACCCTAGAACATGTATGAGGGAGAGGAGGAGGCCCACACACCTTCCGTGCACACCTGGGATAAAGCCATGCATATGCTCTGTGCAATCCAGCATCCAGGCCTGGTTGAGAGCCATGTGGCAGCCATCTCTTGCTCACTCGGACCCGGAGGCTGGATGGGGGTGGCCAGCTTGGGCAGGACTGCTCAGGTTTGGCTCTCCGCTTTCCTGACCCTCGGGAAGGAGTATTCTGTAGATGCTGTATGCCCACAGCAGGGTTCCAGAAGCTCTAGTCAAGCCCCGGCCCCTGTGCCTGTCAGGTTGGGGGTGAGGAGGACACCTACCTGTGTGGGGGTGATTCTGTGAGGTGGGGGCCAAGGTATCCCATTCTACAGGTGAGGAAACAGGCTCAGAGAGTCAAGGTTGGCCCTCTCTGTCCAGGGGGTGATGCTGAACCATGATCTTGCTGTTCATAGCAAGGAAGGTTGGGACTGAAGCCCAAGGGCCTCCAGCTGAATATGTGGGGACAAACTTGGTCTCTCCTGGGAACCTTAGGAACTCAGCAGCTTCCTGTGGGTGGAGCCTGATGGATGGGGATCCAGAAATCCTGGACTCTTCAGGTATATTGAGCAGTTTGCTTGGCTGGAGGTGGGGATGGCTTCACATGAGCTGGACCCCTTGTGAAAGCCCCAAGGGCAGTACTGAGAGGCCCGTGTTATCGTCCAGCGAGGATCAGTGAGATGTGTCCCTGGGCACACTGGCCCTTGAAGACAGCTGGACACCCCGACACTGAAGGCAAACAAACTCCAGACACATGTGCCACCTTGTGCATCTGGCTTACATGGGTCCTTTGCCTTTGCATGCAAGTGCTTTAACTGCTAAGCCATCTCCACATCCCACCGTTGTGTGTGTGTTTATTGTATTTTTATTTGGAGAGAGAGGAGGGAGGAGACCATAGGCACACTAAGGGCCTCTTGCTGCTGCAAATAAACTCCAGATCCCACTCTGTGTAGCTGGCTCTATGCGGGTACTAGGGCTTACAGGCTTTGCAAGCAAGAGCTTTATTTATTTATTAAGCAGAGCTCCCTCAAGCCCACGTTGGCCTGGAATTCACTATATAGTCTCAAGCAAGTGCTTTTTTAACCACTGGGCCCTTCATTGTGGTTTGTTTGTTGTGCTTTTAAATTTCTTTCTTTCTTTCTTTCTTTCTTTCTTTCTTTCTTTCTTTCTTTCTTTCTTTCTTTCTTTCTTCCTCTCCTTCTTTCTTTCTTTCTTTCTTTCTTTCTTTCTTTCTTTCTTTCTTTCTTTCTTTCTTTCCTTCTTTCTTTCAGAGAGAGAGAGGGGAAGATAGACTTAGAGGGAGGGAGAGAATGGGCGTGCCAGGGCCTCCAGCCACTGCAAACGAACTCCAGATGCATGCACCACCTTGTACATCTGGCTTACATGGGTCCTGGGGAACTGAACGTGGTCATTTGGCTTTGCAGGCAAACGCCTTAACTGCTAAGCCATTTCTCCAGCCCTTTTGTTGTTTTTTTATACAGAACCTCACTGTGTAGACCAGGTTAGCCCAGAACTTTCAGGATTTGTCCTGCCTATGCTTCTCAAGTGCTGGGATTGCATGCATGTACCACCATGCCTTGCCTAAAGGGCTGTTTATCTGCAATGCCTATGTGACTGGGTGGCCTGTATTTTACCTGGCAGACCTGGTAAAGTCTGCCAGATGGGACAGTGGGTTGGGGTTCTCTTACCAATATGCAGAGCCAGGAGACACATTTCACATTACAAATCCTCAGGAGGCTGGAGAGATGGCTCAGTGCTAAAGGTGTTTTCTTGCAAACCCTGGCACCTGGGTTTGGTTCCCCAGTATCCACGTAAAGCCAGATGTACAAAGTGGCACATGCATCTGATGTTCGTTTATAGTGGCTCGAGGACCTGGTGTGCCTAGACTCACTCCCTCTCTCTCTTATTTTCTCTCTCTGCCTCTTTCTGTCCCAAATAAAATTTTAAAAGTATTTATTTATTTGAGAGAGAGACAGCAAGAGTGAGAGACAGAGAATGGACATGCCAGGGCCTCCACCCACTGCAAACGAACTCCAGATACATGAGCCACCTTGTGCATCTGGCTTTACATGGTACTGGGGAAATGAACCTGGGTCCTTTGGCTTTGCAGACAAGTACCTTAACTGCTAAGTCATTTCTCCGGCCCAATTAAAAATATTTTTTTAAAAAAGCTCTCGGCACCTGCCAGGCGCTGTTTGTCACCTAAACCTAAGCCAGTGCATCTACCCACCCACCCTTTCTGCAGTTCTCCCCCTCCACCAAGTTTAGAAAAAATTCAGCCTGTCCCAAACTGCCTGGAAGCCCTCTCCTCTTCCCTGTACAGCCCATGCTCTTAGGAAGAAGCCCCTGTAATGGCTTAGTTTTAGTCCTCAGACACCTTACCTTGTTTGTCAAGAGTAAACGAGACAGACAACAAGAGCACAGCACCCAGTGCCCACCACCCACCAGGACAAAGACCACAGCACCTATTGCTCTGAATCTGCCCCACATCTTGGTGGAGCAGTTTTGATTTTCTTTCTCAATTTTACCATTTTTTTTTAAAGATGGCAAGTTTTTTTTTTTTTTTTTAATCTTTTATTTATTTATTTGAGGGTGAAAGAGAGAGAGAGAGGGAGAGAGAGAGAGGAAGAGAAAAAGAATGGGCATGCCAGGGCTTTCAGCCACTGCGAACGAACTCCAGACGCGTGCGCCCCCTTGTGCATCTGGCTAACGTGGGTCCTGGGGAACCGAGCCTCGAACCGGGGTCCTTAGGATTCACAGGCAAGCGCTTAACCGCTAAGCCATCTCTCCAGCCCAATTTTCCCAATTTTTATTAACATCTTCCATGATTATAAAAAATATCCCATGGTAATACCCTCCCTTCCCCCCTACTTTCCCCTTTGAAACTCCATTCTCCATCATATCCCCTCCCCATCTCAATCAGTCTCTCTTTTATTTTCATGTCATGGTCTTTTCCTCCTCTTATGATGGTCTTGTGTAGGTAGTGTCAGGCACTATGAGGTCATGGATATCCAGGCCATTTTATGTCTAGAGGGAGCATGTTGTAAGGAGTCCTACCCTTCCTTTGGTGCTTACATTCTTTCTGCCACCTCTTCTGCATTAGACCCTGAGCCTTGGAAGTTGTGATCAAGGTGTTACTCAGTATTCCAGTCACTTCTTTCCAGCACCATGATACCTTCTGAGTCATCCCAAGGTCACTGAAGTTTTTTTTAATTTAATTTTTTATTGACAACTTCCATAAGTATAGACAATAAACCATGGAAATTCCCTCCCCCTGACATTCTCCTTCACGATGCCACTCTCCATTGTATCCCCTCCCCCTCTCAGTCAGTCTCTCTTTTGTTTTTTATGTCATCATCTTTTCCTCCTATTCTGATGGTCTTGTGTAGGTAATGTCAGGCACTGTGAGGTCATGGATATTTAGGGCATTTTGTGTCTGGAAGAGTATATTGTAAGGAGTCCTACCATTCCTTTGGCTCTTATATTCTTTCTACCACCTCTTCCACAATGGATCCTGAGCCTTGGCAGGTGTGATAGAGATATTACAGTGCTGAGCATTCCTCTGTCACTTCTTCGGAGCACTATGGTGACTTTTGAGTCATCCCAGAGGTCACTGCCATCTGAAAAGAGAAGCTTCTCTAACCAAAAGTGAGAGTAGCATTAATATATGGGTATGAACATTATGAGAAGTGCTTACCATGCAGTTTGGTGAGCATAATATGTACATTTAGACAGACACCAGCAGGTGTTATACCCCTAGGGCTCATGGCTTCCCCCACTGTAGGTTTTCAGTATCAGGGATGTATTCCCACCCATGGACCAGGCCTCTAGTCCAATTCGAGAGAGAGAGCAGTTGGTTTTCCCCATAACAGACATGCCACTATTGTACCCATTGATTCATTTGGCCTGGCTGGCCAAATTTAAGGCTTGCCGTGTATACTGTTGAGTATCTCCACTGGTGATTTCTCTCTCTCCCATGGAGCTGCACACAATGTAGTTTTTCCCAGCTTTCTGTAAGCTGGTCTACACAGAGGAGGTTTTCAGCTCAGCTCCAGCAGGATTTCTCAATGACCCTGCAGCCAAAGCATGTGGGGTCTTCAGCAATATGGTGACATATCTTTATCCCACCTATAAGGTATTCCTAAAAAAGCATAGTATTAGCAGGGTTAGTATTACATACTTGTAAACCCAGCACCAAAGGCTGAGACAGGAGGCTCTATAGCGGTCCAGGCTAGCCTGGGCTCTGTATTGAGAACCTGTTTCAAACAAACAAACAAAAAAAAGAACAAAAGACAGAGATAGAGATGTAGTTCAGTTGGTGGCATGCCTAGGATCCACAAAGCCTGTGAAACCTAAAATCAAGGGTGATGGTGTGCAGCTATAATCCTAGAAATCAAAAGGTGAAGGCAGGAAGGATCAGAAGTCCAAAGTCATCCTTGGATATATAATGAGGTTGAGGCCAGCCATGGGAACCTGTCTAAAAACAAAACAAAACAAAAAAAAGGGCTAGGTGTGGTGGCGCATGCCTTTAATACCATCACGTGGGAGGCAAAGGTAGGGTTGCAGTGAGTTTCAGGCTACTGTGATACTACATAGTGAATTCCAGGTCAGCCTGGACTACAGCAAGACCCTATCATGGGGGGGGGGTGTGGAAACAGGGCAGGAGATATAGTTTAGCACTTAAGGAGCTTACCTGCAAAGCCAAAGGACGCAGATTTGATTCCCCAGGACCCACATAAGCCAGGTGCACAAGGTGGAGCATGTGTTTGGAGTTCATTTGCAGTGGCTGGAGGCCCAGGAGCACCCATTCTCTCTCTCTCTGCCTCTTTCTCTCAAATAAGTAATAAATAAATAAAACCAAACAAGCAAGCAAACTAAATGAAGCAGAAGGAAAAAACAAAACAAAACAAACAAAACCCCACAGCTTTACTTGTTAGTTGCTTTTCTTTTTCTTTTTCTTTTTTTTTTTTGGATTTTCGAGATAGGGTCGCACTCTAGTCCAGACTGACCTGGGATTCACTATGTAGTCTCAGAGTGGCCTCGAATTCACAGCGATCCTCCTGCCTCTGCCTCCCGAGTGCTGGGATTAAAGGCGTGCATCACCATACCCAGCCTGGACTTTTCTTTTTAAAAATTTATTTATTTATTTGAGAGAGAGAGAGAGAGAGAGAGAGGAAGAGAGGGAGAGAAAGAAAGAAAAGCTGTTGTACTTTACAGTTCTGAAGGAACTCCTTTGGAATGTTTCCACGTGGACTGTATTGTAATATTTTTTCTTTTTCTTTTTGGGTGTACCAGGGCCTCTAGCCAGTGCAAACACCCTCCAGACGCATACACCACCTTGTACATCTGGCTTATGTGGGTACAGGAGAATCAAACTTGGATCCTCAGGCTTTGCAGACAAGCACCTTAACCACTAAGTCATCTCTCCATCCCCATATTTTTAAAAATTATTTTATTTATTTATTTGAGAATGACAGATAGAGAATGACAGAGGCAGATATAGAGAGAGAATGGGCGCGCCAGGGCCTCCAGGCACTGCAAACGAACTCCAGACACATGCACCCCTTGTGCATCTGGCTAACATGGGTCCTGAGAAATTGAGCCTTGAACCAGGGTTCTTAGGCTTCACAGGCAACCACTTAACCACTAAGCCATATCTCCAACCCTTTTTGTTTCTTTTTTAATGAGCCAATGATTTAATTTTTTTTTTCCAAGGTAGGGTCTTATTCTTGCCTAGGCTGACCTGAAACATACTCTGTAGTTTCAGGGTGGTCTCAAATTTACTGTGATCCTCCTAACTCTGCCTCCCCAGTGCTGGGATTAAAGCCATGTGACACCATGCCTTGATAATTTTTTAAAAATTTATTTTATTTATTTAAGAGAGAAAGAGAGAGAAAACGCGTATGCCAGGGCCTTCAGCTGCTGCAAATGAACTCCAGACGCATGCACCACCATGTGCATCTGGCTTACGTGGGTCCTGGGAAATAGAATATGGGTCCTATGGCTTTGTAGGCAAGCACCTTATCTGCTAAGCTATCTTTCCAGCCCTACCCCCTGCTAATTTTTAATTATTTTATTTATTTATTTGAAAGCTGAGAAAGGGAGAGAGAGAGAGATTGAGAGAGATTGGGGGGGGGGAAGAGTGACAGAGAGAGAGAGAATATGAATTGGTACACCAGGGCCTCTTGCCACTGCAAACTCCAGATTCATGGGTCACTTTGTACATCTGGCTTCATGTGGGTCCTAGGAAGTCAAACCCAGGCTGTCTGGCTTTGCAAGCAAGTGCCTTTGACTGCCGTGCCGTTTCTCCAGCCCAGGGCCGTTGCTTGCGTCGCACCAGTTACTTTCTGGCACTTCATCTTCAGCCTTACTCCACCTGAAAATCCTGTTTGTCAACTAGCTTCTGGCTGCCTGGTCTCCAGCTTGGTGGGGGTCTTACCCACTCAGGGGCTAGAGTACCTGCTCAGAGACCGTAAGAAGAGGTCGGTGAAGTACCAACGTACCCCTGCCATCTCTCCATCCTTCTCCGTCCCTTAGGATGAAGACAGACTCCAGATCCCACTGATGGACATGGGTGCTTGTGAGGTACATCTATCAAAGCTCCCCCGCATGGCCCCACCCACCCCGCACCGGATGTCTTATGCCTGATCCCAGCCCCATAGCTCCTCCATCTAGTGTGTGTTCTGTATTCAGTTTCTGCCCAACATTTCTTCCCATCCCAAGTCCTGTGTAGGGTCCTGGTCCCACACCTCTTTCCTCCAGGCTGAGGCCTCTGAGCAGTGGGACTTTGTCCTGGTGGCTGATCGTCAGACCCAGAAAAGCCTGAAGCAGGTGCAGCGACAAGACCAATTCCTATGGCAGCTCAGGAGCAAGGGTTTCTACTTCAAGGTGAGTTAGTACCTGGCCAGAGAGCCATGGGAATGGAGAATTGTGGGGATAAGAGTTATGGAGATGGCCATGGCTTGTGCCCCAGAAGCAGGGAACAGGCCAGTGGCTATGCATGAGAAGGAGGAATAGAGGGTGCCCTGTGGCTCCCCCAGAAAATAGAGGACCAGAAACAGGTGTTCTTTGGGATCCGAGCTGACAACAGGATCTTTGACCTGTATCGTACTCTCCTCATGGAGTCCGACGGTCCTGGCCCGGGAGTTGAGCCAGCCAGACTAACCACCACCATCCCAGTCACCACGAGGTAAGGTTGGGCCCAGAGCCGGGCAAAGAAGACACTCTCCCACATGGCCCCAGCCTTGTCCTGGAAGAGCAAGGGATATATCCCAGACTCCAGCACCATCTGAGGCAGGACAGCCCAACCCCATGCAGTTCCAGAGAGGATGCTACTCTCTGTGAGCAGGGATCCATGCCTTAGTTAGTGTTGCAATGAGGATGTTAACAGCTCTACCCTCTTGGGGCATGGTGAGAGTTCCCTGTGACTGTGTGACTGGGCATGCAGAGACCAAGCCAGCAGTAGGGTAGGTAGTCATCCTTCTTGGACACTGAAGCCATCATCTTCCACAGACCCCTTCCTCCTCAGCTCAAAGACCCCTCCCCTGGACATCTGGCCTTGTAGAGCCTCCCGTGTCCTCAGGCACCATCCCCTCCAACCACGTTCAGTTCCCTTATCTGGTCCTTCCCCCATCACCTGCCCAGCTCCAATCGCAGCTCCCATGAAGCCTGGGACCTGGTTAGGGGACTCTGGCAAAGGTTGGTCATAGAATTTGATTACCAGACAACAAAGGGCTATCCTCCTCACACAGAGCTTGCTGACAGTGGAGATGAGTGAAAAGTCACAACAGTTGAGGTACCCTGAGAGAGGGAGGGACAACCTTGGGCAGTCCATGCGTTCATGGGAGGGAGCCTGGGTCAGGCATTCGGGATGTGCCCAACTGTGGTTCTGCAGTCAGATGCCTGTTTGTTGCCAGGCAACTTCTCTGAGCCTCCGTCTCGACACAGGCAAGATGGCTCATAGCTATGTAAAGAGGGTTTATGCATGTTAAGAATCAGGATATGTTGGGATGCATGGAGCTCACATCATAGGTGGGGTGTGCTCAGAAGTAGATTGCTCCAGCACCCTGATCATAGGGGGGAGGACACCATCCTGGGGCGTGAGGCAGGCCTGACCCTAGGAGGCATTCAGAGTGGTGGGCAGAGCCCTTGCTGATAGGTGGACTTTGGGTTCTGGTCAGCATTGGCTGATGGTCTCCTCCAGGACAGGGAAAAACCCTGAGCCTGGATGTGTGGAGGACAGGGCTTCATGGGGCTGGGTCTGCCAGGGTTTCAAAATACCTTCCTGACCCTTGACCCTTGACCCTTGATTTTAGAATCCGAATTGTGAACTTTATTCTGAACAGCAAGATGGAAACCGGTGGTGAGCAGGGCCAGGCAGGTGGCTGGGTGGGCACTGCCATGGGCAGGGTTCTCCTGCCCTCTGCTGCCATCTGATTGAGTTATCTGTGACTTCCAGACACCTTTGAGGATCTGGTGAAGGATGGGGTCTTTGAGACTAAGTTCCCTCTGCACAAGGTAAGGGGTGGGTCAGTCCAGAGCCAGCCTGAGGGTGAGAGCCCAAGGCAGGAAGCTAAACTCACTGTCTCCTGGGCCCAGGGGGAAGAACACTTGAAGAAGCGATGGGCCCAGTGGAGAAACATGGTCCAGGAGCAGCCAATTGATGAGATCAGGTAATACCATCTAGGTCACCTATGCCCCCACAGAAATACTTGTGCTCAAAACAAATGACATGTGACCCAGAAAACCCAATCCTGGCCCACAGATGTGCTCCTCACTCAAATATACTGATGCTGGCAGCACCTTCCCTCTGCCTCTCTCTACATGTGGCCACACCCCATCAGGCACATGGGCCCCTGGGGGAGGGTATCCCTGATGGGGCAGCTTGCCCACAGGAACTACTTTGGTGAGAAGGTGGCGCTGTACTTCGCCTGGCTTGGCTGGTACACCTACATGCTGGTGCCTGCTGCCCTGGTGGGCCTCATCGTCTTTCTGAGTGGGTTTGCCCTGTTTAATGCCAGCCAGATCAGGTAGGTTGGGGTGTGGGGTTTGGGATGAGGTTGAGAGACAAGGTGGGGGCAGAAGGCTGGGTGGGCCCTGAACCTGGGAACCTGGGAATTGCCAGCCCCACCTCTGCACCCCCAGCAAAGAGATCTGCGAGGCCAACAATATCTTCATGTGTCCTGTCGGAGACCACGGCCGCAGATACCATCGGCTCTCAGAGCTGTGCACCTTTGCAAAGGTTTGATGCCACTGGGATTCACCCAGGGCCCACGCAAGGTCTGGCACAGTCTGTCCACCTAGAGGCGGGGAAGAGGAGGCACCTGGGGACGTGGGTGGGAGGCTCAGCACACAGTCCATCATCTATCTCCCCCATGCTAGCTCACTCACCTCTTTGACAACGAGGGCACCGTGCTGTTTGCCATTTTCATGGCTCTGTGGGGTGAGTTGCTGCCAGACATTCCTGAGTGGGGGGGAGGTCCCCCTGGAGAGACAGCAGGTCTGAGTTCCAAGGCCACCTCGGCTCACCCCAGGGCGTGCCGTGCCATGCCACGATGCCCCCCTTCTTGTTGCAGCCACGGTGTTCCTGGAGATCTGGAAGCGGCAGCGTGCGCGCGTGGTCCTTCACTGGGACCTGTATGGGTGGGACGAAGACCAGGTGAGGCAGGGCAAGCATCCAGGCCGTTTGCTCTCAGTGACCCATCTGGATGACACCCGTGCACTGCGTCGGAGCCATGTGTTGTGCTTGGTGTATGTCCCCCTTCTAAGGCATGTGTCCTAACATCTGAGGCATGGCCCCTGTGTGAGATGTATGTCCCTGTGACCGAGGTATTGTTATACTGTGGCATGTCTCTGTGTCCGAGACATGTCCCTATGTCTGAGGCATGTCTCTGTGACTGAGGCATGTCACAGATCTGAGATATGTGCCCCCCACCCCACGTCTGAGGCAAGTCACATGTCTGACGTGTGTGACCCCGTGTCTGAGACATGTCACACAACTGAGGTGTGTGTCCCTGTGTCTGAGGCCTGTCCCATATATGAGGCTTATCTCATGACCTCCCCAGGAGGAGATGGCCCTTGGGCTCATCAACTGCCCCGACTACAAGCTGCGGCCTTACCAGCATTCCTACCTGCGCAGCACCGTCATCCTAGTCCTGTCTCTGTTCATGGTAGTACTGGGAGCTGTGGTTGGGACTGGAGGCCTGGCTGTCCCCACACTCATGCCTGGAGCCTCCCCGACCCCGCTGCCCTCCACAGATCTGCCTCATGATCGGCATGGCCCACGTGTTGGTGGTCTACCGTGTGCTGGCCGCTGCTCTCTTCAGCAGCTTCCTGGAGCAGCAGGTGACCACAGCTGTGGTGGTGACCGGTGCCCTGGTGCACTATGTGATCATCGTCATCATGACCAAGGTAGGAGAAGGGCAGGTCAGAGCCCTGGGCTGCTCCGCAGAGGCCCCAGGTGAGCCGCATTCAGTGCACTCTTCCCACAGGTCAACAAGTGGGTGGCTTTGAAGCTTTGTGACTTCGGTGAGAGGTGGGCCCTGTCCCTTTTGGGGTAGGGAGGCTTTTATCTGGGGTTCTTGGAACTGTTGTTAGACATAAGGTGGGGCTTCCTGTTCTGGTGTGTCTCACTTGAGAGGCGAGGGCTCTGGTGTCACAAGCAGTCTGGGGAGAGATGGGATGACCACTTCTTGTTCCAGAGAAGCCCAGGACCTTCTCAGAGCGAGAGAGCAAGTTCACCGTCAAGTTTTTCACCCTGCAATTCTTCGCCCATTTCTCCTCTCTAATCTACATCGCCTTCATCCTGGGCAGGTGTGTTCCCCTAGCAGGCTCCCCTGGCCTCAGACCTTCCTGGCCGGTTTCCTGCCTTACAAGGGGCCAGATGTGTTCCTTTTAGAAAAATTTTATTTATTTGGGGGAGAGAGAGATAACAAATTCATGTACCACCTTGTGCATCTGGCTTTACATGGGTACTAGGGAACCACAGCTGTATTCTTTTTTTGGGGGAGGGGTAGCGTCTCACTCTAGTCCAGGCTGACCTGGAATTCACCATGTAGTCTCAGGGTGGCCTCGAACTCACAGCAATCCTCCTACCTCTGCTTCCTCCCCAAGTGCTGGGATTAAAGGTGTGTGTTACCATGCCTGGCTGAGATCTATTCTTTTTAACTTAAAAAAAAAATCTGGGCTGAGGCGGGTGTGGTGGCGCAGTCCTTTAATTCCAGCTCTCGAGAGGCAGAGATAGGAGGATCATTGTCAGTTCGAGGCCACCCTGAGACTACATAATGAATTCCAGGTCAGCCTGGGCTACAGCAAGACCCTACTTCAAAAACAAACAAACAAACAAAAAACCAGGGCTGGAGACATGGCTTAGTGGTTAAGGTACTTGCCTGCAAAGCTTAAGGACCAAGGTTCAATTCCCCAGTGCCCACATAAGCCAGATGCACATATTCTTTTGAGATTCTGGGTATAATAAAGATGTTCCCCTCATTTTCCTAATTTTGAAATGAGTTTTTTTTGGTTCAGTCAATACATGTCCTTTTATTTTATTATTTTTAATTTGAGAGAGAGAGAATTTGTGCACCAGGGCCTCAGCCACTGAAATCTAACGCTAGACACTTGTGCCACCTAGTGGGCATGTGCAACCTTGTGCTTGCCTCACCTTTGTGCATTTGGTTTATGTGGGATCTGGAAAGTCAAACATTGGTCCTTAGGCGTCATAGGCAACACCTTAACCGCTAAACCATCTCCCCAGCTCTATTTCATTATTTAAAAAATTTAAAAATAAATATTTGTAAGCAGAGACACACACACACAGAGAGAGAAGAGAGAGAGAGAGAGAGAGAGACAGACAGACAGACAGAATAAACAAATAGGTATGCAAGGGTCTCTTGGCACTGCCAATGAACTCCAGATGAATGCACCACTTTGTACATCTGGCTTTATATGGATATTGGGGAATTGGACCTCAGGCTGACAGGCTTTGCAAGCAAGCACCTTTAACAACTGAACCATCTTCCCAGTCCTATTTTAGTTTTATAGATGAATTTTTAAAATATTTTATTTATTTATTTAGTTTACAGAGAGGGAAAGAGAGAGAGAATGGATGTGCCAGGGCCTCTAGCCACTGCAAATGAACTCCAGATGCATGTGCCACCTTGTGCGTCCGGCTAACATGGGTCCTGCAAAGACTCCCTCCAGCCCTATTTTTATAGATTTATGAGAGAGAAAGAGACACACAGGGAGTATAGGCATGCCAGGTCCTCTTGCTGCTGCAAGTGACCTCCAGATGCATATTCCACCTTGTGTCTGGCTTTATGTGGGTACTGAGGAATCAAACCTCAGATCTTCAGAATTTGCAAGCAAGTGCCTTTAACTACTGAGCCATTTCCACAGCCCTCATCTTTTAATTTTGTTTTAAGTAAATAATTGCCTTTTTTAATGTCTGTAAATTTTATAAGACATGTACATTTTGCCAATCAATCCCAAACATTGTACCAGAACCCTTTGAAATCTCACAGAATGTTCAAAAACATATGGGTTGGGTTGGAGAGATGGCTTAGTGATTAAGGCGCTTATCTGCAAAGTCAAAGGACCCAGGTTTGATCCCCCAGGACTCACATAAGCCAGATACACAAAGTGGTGCATGTGTCTGGAGTTTGTTTGCAGTGGCTGGATACCCTAGTGTTTCCTTTGGTCTCTCTCCCTCTGCCTTTTTCTCTCAAACAAACAAATAAAATAATAAAATAAAATAAAATAAGAAAATTTAAAAATAACATTTAAAAAAACATAGGGATCCCTCAACCTGAGTTGTCCTTGGAGAGTCTTCCTGGCATGTAGTCCCTGAGGAGATCTTCATTTAGTGTATTTCCTTTTTTTATATATATTTTTATTTTTATTTATCTACTAGAGAGAGAATGGGCATGTCAGGGCCGCTAGTCACTGCAAACAAACTCCTGATGCACATGCCACCATGTGCATCTGGCTTATGTGGGTTCTGGGGAATCAAACCTGGGTCCTTAGGCTTCACAGGCAAGTACCTTAACAACTAAGCCATCTCTCCAGCCCATTTTGTCTATTTTCTTTTCAGTGCTGGGGATCAAACCCAGGATCTCATACATGCCAAGCAAGTGCTCTGCCACTGTCATACCCCAGCCCTAGCTGCAGTATTTTCTTGAAGATACCAGCTAGAAATCCCCCTAAATTCTTACTTGTTCTATAATTGTCTCTGATCTCATAAGAACCCAGAGTTTTCTTTTATAACCTTTTACGTCTTGGATCTTCCACTTCTGCTGAATATTTGCAGCTATCTATTTATGTCAAAGAACAAAAGACTGAGTTGGTTTTTCCTGGCAGATGTGGTGGGTCTTTGTGACAATAGCTTTTGTTTGTCACATGTTCTGTGCTAAGTGCTTTGGCTCATTTAAAGCACACAACAGTCCTATGGGACAGGGACTCTTGTCTTTGTTTTATAGGGGAACGAGTGAAGCCCAGGGTGGTTAAGACACTATCTCAGGGCTGAGGAAGTGGCTTAGTGGTTAAGATGTTTCCCTGCTAAGCCTAAGGACCCCGATGATCCCCCAGGGCCCATGTAAGCCAGATGCACAAGGAGGCGCATGCATCTGGAGTTCGGCTGCAGTGGCTAGAGGCTCAGGAGTGCCCATTCTCCCTTTCTCTCTATCTTCCTCTTCCTCTCAAATGAATAAAGAAAAAAAAAAGAGCTGGTGTGGTGGTGCACATACCTTTAATCCCAGCACTCAGGAGGCAGAGGTAGGAGGAACGCCATGAGTTCAAGGCCACCCTGAGACTACACAGTGAATTATAGGTCAACCTTGTCTAGAGTGAAACCCTACCTCAATCTCCTTCACCCCCCCCCCAAAAAAAATAGAAACTATCTCAGAGACTCACTCAATAGGCCATCTTTGGCTACAAAACATAGGTCCTCAGTCGCTATGTACAGATTGTCTTATTTAGCATGCAGGGCCTTTTGGAAAGGGGAAGTGAAAGTACAGGTGTTTCCAGTTCTCACACTATGAGGAGAGAAAGCTCCCTCCTGATGCAGTGAGTTATTTTGTTGTTGTTGTTTTGTTTTGTTTTGTTTTTAGGTAGGGTCAGCTAAGGCTTAGACCTGGAATTCACTATGTAGTCTCTGGGTGGCCTTGAACTCTCAGCAATTCTCCTACCTCTGCCTCCCGCATGCTGGGATTAAAGGTGTGTGCCACTGTGCCTGGCATGATGAAATGAGTTTTGTCCATTTGTTCCTCTCTGATTGCTGGTCTTCATGCCATGTTCAAAAGGGACTTCTCGGGCTGGAGAGATGGTTCAGCAGCTAAAGCGCTTGCTTGCAAAGCCTAATGACCCATGTTTCATTCTCTACACCCATGGAAAGCCAGATGCACAGAGTGGCGTAGGCATCTGGAGTTCATCTGTGGTGGCTGGAGGTCCTGGCACACCCATTCTCTCTGCCTATTTCTCTTCTATCTCTCTTGCTTGCCAAAAAAGTTTTAAAAAGTGTTTTTCTTAAAAGAGAGACTTCTTGATCCCACATTAAAATAAATAAATAAATAAATATGCTTAGCCAGGCTTGGTGATACACACCTTTAGGAGGCTGAGGTAGGCTCTCTGTGAGTTTGTGGTCAGTCTTGGGCTATAAAGTGAGGTCCAGGTCACCCTGGGCTATACTGAGACTGTACCTCAGAAAAAAAAAAATGCTCAGAGGTACTTTCATGGAATTTATGTCTTCAAAATGTTTATTTTAGAAGCTGGGAGTGGTGGTGTACACCTTTAATCCCAGCACTCAGGAGACAGAGGCAGGAGGATCACCTTGTGTTTGAGGCCACCCTGAGAATACAAAGTATTCCAGGTAAGCCTGAACTAGAGTGAAACCCTACCTTGAAAAAAACAAAACAAACAAAAGTTTATTTATTTACTTACTTGAGAGAAAGGAGAGGAAGACACAGAAGAGAAAATATGGGCATTCTAGGACCTCCTGCCATTGCAAATAAACTCCAGAAGATGTGCCATTTCAAACATCTAGCTTTATGTGGGTACTGGGGAATTCAACCCAGGCTATCAAGCTTTGTAAGCAAGTGCCTTTAACCACTGAGCCATCTCTCTAGCCCATGCCTGGTATTTTTTTTTAATGTGAGTACTGGGGTTCAAACTTACTTTACCCATTCTCCCCACCTTTTTTTGGAGATAGCATCCCCCACTATAGCCCAGGCTGGTCTTGAATGCTCAATCTTCCTGCCTGAACCTCCTGAATGCTAAGATTATAGGCATGTTCCAGTATGCTTAGTTATGACTGATATTATCTCAAGCCCATTTCATAGTGGGTAGTCCCTCCCTTCCTTCTTTTCCTTTCTCCTTTCCATCCTCCCTCCTTCCCTTCTTTTCTTCCTTCCTTCCTCCCTTCCTTCACTCCTTCCTCCCTTCTTCCATTCCTCCCTCCCTCCTTGTCTCTTTGCAGATCAGGCTTGCAGTAATCTTTCTGCCTAGGCCTCTCAAATGCTGGGATTACAGGTGCGTGCCCCTGTGCCAGCCTCCAGTGGTTTTCCTGCATACTGGAGAGCCAGTTCAGCTTGATAAGTGATTTTGCATGGCCCTGGGTGTGCCATTGGTTGACTGGCCTACTCAATCTTCTAGCTGGTTCTTTTGATTTTTCTAGGTCATATTTCCTCAAACAGTATTTTTCCTTTGTAAATTTATATTAGTTATATTTTATATTTCTCTTGCCTATTTTTGAGTAATTCCAACATCATGCTAAATGATAATTACCATGATCTGGGTCTGGTGGCACATACCTTTAATCCCAGCATTCAGGAGGCAGTGGGAAGATCACTGTGAGTTCAAATCCACCCTGAGACTACATAGTGAAATCTATGTCAGCCTGTGCTACAGCGAGATCCTACTTCAAAAAACAAAAACAAGGGCTGGAGAGATGGCTTAGCGGTTAAGCGCTTGCCTGTGAAGCCTAAGGACCCCGGTTTGAGGCTCGGTTCCCCAGGTCCCACGTTAGTCAGATGCGTAAGGGGGCGCACGCGTCTGGAGTTCGTTTGCAGTGGCTGGAAGCCCTGGCTCGCCCATTCTCTCTCTCTCCCTCTATCTGTCTTTCTCTCTGTGTCTGTCACTCTCAAATAAATAAATAATAAATGAACAAAAAATATTAAAAAAAAAACAAAAACAAAATGATAATAGTTACCATGAACTTCAATGGAAATGCTTCTAGGACTTCAGTGTTGACATAAGCCCTGGTGTTTAGGAGAGCTTATATATTTAAAAATATATTTTATTTAGGGCTGGAGAGATGGCTTAGTGGTTAAGGTGCATGCCTGTGAAACCTAAGGAACCAGGTTCAATTCTCCAGGTCCCATGTAAGCCAGATGCAGATGCACATGGTGGCGCATGCTTCTGGAGTTTGATTGCAGTGGCTGGAGGCCATGGCACACCCATTCTCTCTCTCTCTCTCTCTGTGTCTCAAGTAAATAAATAAATCTTAAGAAAATAAAAATAAAAACATTCCCCAAAAACATTTTATTTATTTGAAAGAGAATTAGCTTATATTTATATCATGTGTTAGAAAGCAGATAATTTTATTAATGTTATGGACATTTTTATTTTATTTATTTATTTTGTTTTTCGAGGTAGGGTCTCACTCTAGCTCAGGCTGACCTGAAATTCACTCTGTAGTCTCAGGGTGGCCTGGAACTCACAGCGATCCTCCTACTTCTGCCTCTTGAGTGCTGGGATTAAAGGTGTGCACCACCACATACAGCCTAGGATGACCTTGAACTCCTGATTCTTTGTCTTGGGAGTGCCATGATTATAGGCATGCACCACCACACGACTTAAGAGTAAATGCGTTTTATTATTTATTTGTTTGAGAGAAAGAGGCAGATAAGAGAGAAAGAATGGGCGCATCAGGGCTCTCATTGCTGCAAATGAACTTGACACATGCGTCACCTTGTGTGTCTGTGGATCCTGGGGAATCGAACCTGTGTCCTTTAGCTTTGCAAGCAAGCACCTTAACTGTTCAGCCATCTCCAGCCCGAAAATAAATACTTTTTTTTTTTGTTGTTGTTGTTTTTTCGAGGCAGGGTCTTACTCTAGTTCAGGCTGACCTGGAATTCACTGCGTATTCTCAGGATGGCCTCAAACTCACGGCGATCCTCCTACCTCTGATTGAAGGTGTGTGCCAGGCTGGAGAGATGGCTTAGCAGTTAAGCGCTTGCTTGTGAAGCCTAAGGATCCCGGTTCGAGGCTCGATTCCCCAGGTCCCACGTTAGCCTGGAGCTCGTTTGCAGTGGCTGGAGGCCCTGGCGCACCCATTCTCTCTCTTCTTTCCCTATCTGCCTCTTTCTCTCTCTGTCACTATCAAATAAATAAAAATAAACAAAAAAAAATTTTTAAAAAAAGGTGTGCACCACCAAGATCAGCTCAAAAGTAAATACTTTTAAATGCAAAATGACAAGGAATTTCCATGGGGAGAAACTAAGACCATGCTTAGGGTACAGCTGAACCTAAGAATGTACCTGCGTGAGGTCAAGTTAGCACCTAGGCAAGTGCATGCGTGGTGTGGGGTGCCTCAGGGTACTCCAACCACCACCACCATTCCTTTCCTGCCTCTACCATCTCATGTCCACCAGGGGCAAGGCACACCTTGCTTCCTCTCAGACACTGATTTCCACACTAGGATCAATGGTCATCCTGGGAAGTCCACGCGCCTGGCCGGTCTGTGGAAGCTAGAGGAGGTCAGTGTGTCCTGGGGTCTCGCTGCTCTGCTCCTGTACCTCCTCTTCCCTTGTGCTCCAGCCCTGACCTCCCTCTGGCTCCACAGTGCCATCTGAGCGGCTGCATGATGGACCTGTTCGTCCAGATGGCCATCATCATGGGTCTGAAGCAAACCCTGAGCAACTGCGTGGAGTACCTAAAACCGTGAGGCCCCTTTCCCCGCCCTTGCCCAGCTTCTCACAGTGACTACCCCAGAGCCCCCAGTCCCCAGCGTCCTTCCTGTGCATTATCACTCACTTTTTGTTGTTGTTTCGAGGTAGGGTCTCGCTCTAGCCCAGGCTGACCTGGAATTCGCTATGTAGTTTCAGGGTGGCCTCGAACTCGCGGTGATCCACCTACCTCTACCTCCTGAATGTTGGAATTAAAGGCGTGCGCCACCACGCCTGGCATCACCATTCACTTTTACTCTGTGCCCGCAGGTGGTTGGCCTACAAATGCCGCTTGATGCCGGCCTGTGGGTATGGCCACAAGTCCCAAGACCCTGAGCTGCGGGAGTGGCGGCAAAACTACCTCATGAACCCTGTCACCACCTTCAGCCTCTTTGACGAGTTTATGGAGATGAGTATGTTGGGGCTGTGGAGTGGGCCAGCTGGGTGGCCACCCAATGCTTACTGTGACTCTCCTGCCGTGCAGTGATCCAGTATGGCTTCACCACCATCTTTGTGGCTGCCTTCCCACTGGCACCACTGCTGGCACTCTTCAGCAACCTTGTGGAGATCCGCCTCGATGCCATCAAGATGGTCCGGCTGCAGCGGCGCCTGGTGCCTCGCAAGGCCAAGGACATTGGTCAGCAGCGGAGGGTGACCCTGGGCTCTCCATCATTCCATCCTAGGCCTGGAACCTCCTTACTCTGACCACCCCCCAGGGTCCTCCAGGGATGGGGTTTGAGCCTCATGGGCTCAGTCCCTAGGAGAAGGAGCCCCCAGTTTCTGGTTGAAGGGCTTGTAGAGTTGGACCCTGAGGGGTTGGGAGGGAGGGTCCTGTAACTGGGGGCAGGAATGTAGAAACCAAGGCCTCAGTCACTCTGACTGGCTGCAAGGAGGAAGATAGTTGTTAAAGAAACAGAGGCGGGGTGCTGAATGTGGGAAGACGTGTTGGGAGGATCCAAGTCCTGGGCCAGGTGTAGGGGTCCTAATCTGGGTGGGGCACAAGGGGTAGAACAGTCTGCTGTGGAGTTCAAGATGACGATGGACAGGGATGCCTGCGTCCCCTCCTTGCTCGTGTCAGGGGGAGAGTGTACTATAGAGCAAGGCCATGCTAAGTCTGTCTTGGCTGGGAATTTCTTCATGAATACGTTGGGCCCTGTGCCTACAATGCCCTGGGCAGAGATGTGACATGAGCCTGTAGCCAGCCAGGATTCCAGCCTTTGTGGATATAGGCTGTACCAACAATTAGGTCTGGCTGTCTCATCCCACTTCTCTGGACAGGGATCTGGCTACAGGTGCTGGAGACCATTGGAGTGCTGGCAGTCATTGCCAATGGGATGGTCATTGCCTTCACCTCTGAGTTCATCCCCAGAGTGGTCTACAAGTACCGCTACGGCCCGTGCCGACAGCCCAACTCCACAGATGAGTAAGGCCTCCAACTATCCAGAGTCCCTTGAGAAACTTTCTGTCACAGTGAAACCCTAAGCTCTGCTCTCCCGGGAGGGCTGCTGCCGGTGCTACTGAGGCTGAGACCTGGCTACTCACTGCCCTGCCTATGTGACTTCAGGCACCCTGGCTGGACTCTAAGAATAACTAACTGATTGGACCCTTGTTGGGGAGGGAGGTACCAGGCCTGGTTGTTACTGAGCAGATGGTACCTGATCGACATCCTTACAAAGTCAGATCCTCTCTCCTCTTCCAGCATGAGAGGGCAGAACAGAGCCAGGCCCAGCTCCCACTGCACCTGCAGACTGAGTCTCCTGGAGCAGTCCTAGGAAGTTGTTTTTTTTGTTGTTGTTGTTTTGTTTTTTGATGTAGGGTCTCACTCTAGTCCAGGCTGACCTGGAATTCACTATGTAGTCTCAGGGTGGCCTGGAACTCACAGTGATTCTTCTACCTGTGCCTCCCAAATTCTGGGATTAAAGGTGTGCGCCACCACGCCCTGCTAGTCCTAGGAGTTTTACCTTAGCCCCTGGTGGAGAAGATAGCTGATGGCATTTTTGAGGTCCCTCACCCTCCTTCTGCACTCTAGGTGTGGCCCTATGTTTGGCCAGCAGGCACCATTCCAGTGCAAGGTAGTGGTGTATCCTGTCCCCAACTCCCTTGCCTGCCAGTCACAGATGAGCTCCTGGAAGGGGGAAAGGGGCCCCATGACTTGAGGAGTCCAGCTAGCCCACAACACTACTCTCTCCCCAGTTGCCTCAAAGGTTACATCAACCACAGCCTCTCTGTCTTCTACACCAAGGACTTCCAGGACCCTGTCACGATAGAGGGCTCAGAAAACGTGACTGAGTGCAGGTCTGGAGTCCCTTACCCTCACCCCCTCTGCGAATGCCCTTTGAACTCCTGACTCCTAAACATCAGGTACTTCCTTACGCCAGGTATCGGGACTACAGAAATGCCCATGACTACAACTTCTCTGAGCAGTTCTGGTTCATCCTAGCTATCCGCCTGGCTTTCGTCATTCTCTTTGAGGTGAGTGGGATTCGATGAGGTCCTGAGTGGGCGTGAGGGTAGCTCTCTGCAGCCCTATCTCCACCCCAGCCTCCAACCCCTAAAAGTCTTGCTCAGCCACTGACCTTGCTGGCTTCTGCCCGTCCCAGCATGTCGCCTTATGCATCAAGCTCATTGCTGCATGGTTCGTGCCTGACGTTCCCCAGTCAGTAAAGAACAACGTTCTGGACAAGAAGTACCGGATTCTGCGGGACAAGATGTGGTAGGGAGGCAGAGGTGGGCTTGGTTGGGGTCGTCCTAGGTCTGTGGGTGGGGGCCAGGCCTGGTCTTTGACCCCTACCTATTCCAACCTGCTTGCAGCTTTAGTTCCAAGAGCACAGATGTGTAGACATCCTGGAGCAGGCGGCGGAGCGCTGCCTGCCGAAAGCCTGGACTAGGAGTCTCCACCTCCACGGCCCGCCCCTGCCCACAGCTGTGCGCGCGCATGTGATGCGGGGCCTGTAAAAAGGTCCATGTGAGGCCCTGGGAGGACTATGTATATGTGGGTGAACGGAAGGGTGTTGTAGAAGGCCCCTGCATATAAGTGGGTATCCTAGGAAACCCATGTATACTCAGGGGTCCTGGAAGACCCTTGCGTATGCACGGGGTGAAAGGCGTTCCATGTATACTTAGGGCGTCTGTGAGCAGTACAGGTGTGTCTGCGGGGCCTGCTGCATCTCACTTAGGGCTCAGGCTTGGCACAACCATGATTTGAATCCTTAAGGGACCGTGGCGCCCACAGAACTGGGGAGTCTGAGCTTCTCATGCAACCCCAGTGCAGGAAAATTGGCCCAAGTTCCCTGGATTTCCTTCCCCCAGGTCCTATCTGTTGCTTCCTGGCTGGTGGGGGTACCCAGTGCCCACCTTTCTGGCTCTCCTTTGATGGGCCTGGCTCTTTTCAGCCAGTAGAACTTTCTATAATAAAATTAAAATGGCGTGTGTTGATTTTTGGATCTAAAGGTGTAGAAACAAGGTGTCCAGGATTGTGTCTGCCCTGGGCTAAGATAGAGGATCAAGACCAGGAGCACAGAAGGTCTGGAATGTGGTAGCCTCAAGACACGGCCTTTCTCTGGTTTTCACCAAGTGAAGAGGGTTCTTCCTTCCAAACACGTGAAGTTTTGGGGGTGGCAAGAGAACCATAGGGTAAGTTATGGGTGGGATACGGGTCAAGTCAGGCTTCCAGGAGGAAAGGGAAGAGCCAAGGCCGCAGGGGCAGAACCATCTAGGCAGCCCAGCTGTTCTTAGCGGTCTGGACTGGCTGGGCCGGTTTAGCCACTGCCCCCAGGCCCTAAAGGCTGAGCGTAGGACAGTCTAGCAACAGCCTCCGGCGTTCAACGGGCCACTTGGGTCCGCCCTCACCTTGGCTGCGGGGCGGGGCTGCACCTGCGGCTGCGGCCGGGGCTGTCGCTGCAGCGCACCGGGGCCAGGTGAGCTGCCCCGCCTCCGCGCGAGCCCCAGGTCTGGCAGCAGGTGGGTGGCAGTGGCGATTTAGGACTGGCGGAGGTGAGTGACGATCGCGTTCCTCGAAGCCGATGCCGGCGTGGTGCTGGAGGGCCCGGGGCGCTCCACGCTCGGGAGGAGCCCCGGGGCCGCGGTCCCGCAGGAAGTGGCTCTGAGCCAGGCAGGCTTCCCGCGCAGCCCGGAAGCGCGCCGCGTCTAGTCCCCGTCCCCAGCCTCGCTCTGCCCGACGTGGTCAGTCGGTAGCTTCCTCGTGACCTTTAGTTCAAGAGGACGGGAGGCGCGCAGGACCTCAACTCTGCTCTCCTGCGCGGATCCCCAAAGCCTAAGCAATCACCCAAGGGCGTCCGCAGCGGAGTCAGACGCCGGGCTGTGGCCCGGGGTTCGTGGGGAGCCGGGTGGAGCTTCCGCCTCCCGCGCGTGCCGGCCCTCGGTGCGCGCCCACGCCCGCCGTCCGCGCGCTACCCCGGCCGAGCGCGTGCCCGCCGGGCGCACGTGTCCCAGGCTGGCCCTGGTCGCCAGCGCCCTGTGGGGTCTCGGGAACGGAGGTCGTGCGCCTTCCTGGAAGGCGGATCGTGGGATGTGGTGGCCTGGTGGGCTGGGAGGAACGGGTCCCCGCGTGGCTGCGGCTTGTTGTGCACGCTCCTTCCTTCACCGTGACGTCCAAGGGCTCCGCACGCGCCAGATGCCGCGCGTCGGAGAGGAGCAGGTGCCTCTTGGTGGCTGCGGGGTCTTGAGCAGAATGCCAGGCTCTGGCCTTGGGACTCTCAGACCGTCAGTCACACAGCCCCCAGGTTGCTCACCCAGCAGGGAGCACAGCAGCAGAGTTCCAGGCGTGAGAACGGAGGTCCCGGGCTTCGCAGGAATCGCAGCGTGGGGCAGTGCAGGGCGACCCACAGGACGGACTGGAATTTAGATTCCAGGGTTCTAGGAGGGGCAAGAGCAAGCGTCTGAGATGATCTGGATTTTTATTTTTTTGGCTTGTTTTTCGAGGTAAGGTCTCGCTCTTAGTCCAGGATGACCTGGAACTCACTCTGTAGTCTCAGGCTGGCCTCGAACTCCTCCTACCTCTGCCATTCGGAATGCTGGGATTAAAGGCGTGAGCCACCACCGCTGGCCCTGATCTGGAATTTTATGCTCACCCAGCAAAATTGACCTCTGGCTGGGGTGAGGGGTGGACATTACCAGACAGAAAGGGGAGGGGGTGTCCAGTCACAACCCTGAAAGAGAGTAACAGACTAGGAGCAGGAGCCGCAAACATTATGGCAGCTACCCAGGGTGGTGAGGTCCATTGGCAGCTTTGGTATTAGGAGCTTAACTCTTCACTTCTGGCCTTGGTGCTCCTAGACTTCACTGTGCCTCAGTTTCCTTACCTGCAACGTGGGGGACACAGAGCTGCCTCTAGGGAAGTCAGACAGTTACTACTGTCCATGGAGTGCTTAGCAGGATCTTGGCACAGTCAGGTAGCAAGCAGATTCACAAGCATTAAGCAAAGGGCGGGGGGGCCATCTTGTTCCTTCCAGCTTTTCCAGCCCTGAGCCCAGGGTGCACCATCGTCTCAGGGGTCATGAGTCCCAGAACTCAATGGCTTGAGAAGGGTTAGGACATGGTCAGAGGAGGAGGTAGGAAAGCCTACTGCTGCACTGAGAATGCTCCTGGATGGCCTGAGCAGGGAGACCATAGGGGAGCCTCCAGGACCCATTTCTGTGTGGTAAGGGCAGGGTTAAGGGCTGGAGGAGACCCTTGTCCAATTCTGCGGGCAATGTCACAGGGCCCCAAGCCCAAGCCAAGTAAGGGAAATCAGTGTAACAATAGGTGACTTCCAGTTTTCCCCCTCTCCCCACCGCATTAGAGAAGGCGCACCTCTCCCATGTTTGCCTCTTTCTCTGGAAAAGGGGCTCTGCTCTCTCACCCCAGTCTGAAACTAAGGTCCCCAAGATTCCACAGTCTTTTGCAGCCACTCATTCATCTGGGCCTATTGCCTGGGAAGTGGACAAGGAGAGGGCCAGAAAGGCCTGCTGTAGGCCTCATTACTGGCTGCCATTTTCGGAGGGATCCCCTTTGCTCTGGCAAGTTAGAGGTCAGGCACACAAGGACTGCTCACATATATATATATATATATATATATATATATATATATATGGCTGGAGAGATAGCTTAGTGTTTAAGCGCTTGCCTATGAAGCCTAAGGACCCTGGTTCGAGGCTTGATTTCCCAGGACCCACGTTAGCCAGATGCACAAGGGAGCACATGTGTCTGGAGTTTGTTTGCAGTGGCTGGAAGCCCTGGTGCGCCCATTCTCTCTCTCCCTCTTTCTCTGTATGTCACTCTCAAATAAATAAATAAATAATAAACAAAAATTTAAAAAAATATACATATATCTACACATTTATTTATTTATTTATTTGAGAGAGAGAGATAGAGAATGGGCATGCCAGGGCCTCCAACCACTGCAATGAGCTCCAGGCATATGCGTCACCTTGTGTACTTACATGTGTGCTTACATGGGTACTGGGGAATTGAACCTGGGTCAGTAGGCTTCACAGACAAGTGCCTTAACTGCTAAGTCATCTTTCCAGCCTTGACTGCTCATTTTGTGGGAGAGTAATTTAACTCCTTCATGCAGCGTCAAAATTGGGGTTGTTCAGCACTTGGAAGGCTGAGGTAGGAGGATCGCCATGAGTTTGAGGTTAACTTGGGCTACAGAGTGAGTTCTGGGTCAGCGTGGGCTAGAGTGAGAGCATACTTTAAAAATAAAAGCAAAGGCAACCCCCCCCACCCCCGCCGAAAAGAAAAAACAAAGAAGAAAAATGGGAGTGTCCAGGAGGCAACCCCTTATCCTCTGCCCAGCGTGTCCTTCTGTGTTTGTTAGGGTGATTCTGGCTAGGGGTCACCTTGCTACAATTCCTGCATATCACCCCAACCTCTGCCCCTCTGAGCACCCACCCACACCATGCACTGAGACAAATGCAGTCCCTGGGGTCTGGGGTGGACTCCAGAGAGGAAGGGCCTCCTGACTCAGAGTTACAGGAAGAGCCAGGCAAGGCGGGGGTAAAAGCCACCAACAGCCCGCCCCCCGCCAGGGGAAGGGGTGGGTACCTGGGTGGGGTTTAGGTTTAGGAGAGGATGTGACTACAAGGCCAGGAAACTAAGGGGAAAGTTCTGATTCAAATATATATCAACAAAAGCCAGGTTCTCACTGAGCTTGGCAATGCATCGCGGGCAGCCTCTGTATTGTGGCGGCTCCTTGGGACCCAGCTGAGAGGACAGTTTGCTCCCAAGTCTACATCAATGACTTCAGGGATTGACTCCCCGCCAACTCCCAGGAGGAAAGAGCCGGAACCAGGTGACCGTGCCCTCTCTGCTGCTCTGAGTGAGCTTGTGGCCTTGAGGCCTGTCCATGAAGCTGGGCCCGGCTCAGGGGTGGCCTGTGGTGCCGAGGTGCATGGGAACACTCCACACGTGTGCGTGTATCATACCAGGTTGCTCATGGTCATGAGCTCTGCTGGAGTGAGCCTGTGAGGTGAGGTGTGTGCAACCTGAGCCCTGAGGGAGGTAGTAAGAGGTGGGTGTGGCAGGAAGTGTGTTGTATGGAAGGTGCATGTGTGCGCAGCAGCCCAGGTGAGCTCAGTGCGGCCGCGTGGGCCAGAGGGCTGGCTGTGTGTGTAGTGGATAGAAAGTGCAGGGCATGCCTCACATATCAGAGGTTTCGGCTTCACTTTTGGCAGGGTTTGAGGCTGCTTTGCAGGGGTCTTCAGAGCTTGGGGACATTGAGCTGTTCTAGGAGATGGCCCAAGACCTGCTGGGCTGGGGTGAGAGACTATTTTCATTTTCATTTTCATTTTTTTTTTTTTTTTGCTTTTAAAAAAATATATTTTATTTATTTGAGAGAGAAAGAGGTAGAGAGAAAGACAGAGGAATGGGCATGCCAGGGCCTCCAGCCACTGCAAACGAACTCCAGATGCATGTGCCTCCTTGTGCATCTGGCTTACATGGGTCCTGGAGAGTCAAACAGGGATCCTTTGGCTTTGCAGGCAAGCGTCTTAACCGCTAAGCCATCTCTCCAACCTGAGAGGCTATTTTCAACAGGTCTTCTGAAGGTGGTTCAAGGATTTTCCTAGGACTGCCCTCCAGCCCAGAGAGCTCCTGGAAAGACTGATACCTTTGCCAGCCCTAATAAGAATGTGCCTCATGCTGTAGTGGTTCACAGGGAAACTGCTGCTTAAAAAGCCAAACCTAGAGGGTCTGGCTGGCCTGCTGCAAAAGGAATGGGGAGTGATTAGAGGCTCATTCTCATCAATGCCTCTGGGGCTGTAGGGGTTGCAGAGACCTCTGAGGCAGGCCAGACCTACAAATTTCAGGACTTGATCTCATGTTTTTGCTGCCTATGTGTCCATTCAGCAAGAGGGGCTGGAGCAGGAGCTCAGTAAACGTATTGGATAAGGTGAACCTGGGGAACCCCAGGAGGATGGATCGTCCCTTGTAGGGCCGTAGGCTGGTAAAGAAGAGCATCTCAGGCACCTTCTTGCAGCCATGTCACTGAGGAGCTTTAAAAACAATTGCGTGTGTTCATGTGTTTATATGTGTGTGTACATGCATGTGGAGGCCAAAGGTTGACATACAGTCACTTTTTTTTTTTTTTTTTTTGAGGTAGGGTCTCACTCTAGCCCAGGCTGACCTGGAATTCACTATGTAGCCTCAGGGTGGCCTCAAACACAGCGATCCTCCTACCTCGATTTCCCAAATGCTGGGATTAAAGGTGCACACCACTGTGCCCAGAGCGGGTCTTATTTTTTTTTTTAAATGTTTTATTTATTTATTTGAGAGAGAAGAGGGAGAGAGAGGGAAAGAATGGGCACGCCAGGGCCCCCAGCCTTACACATGTGCCACCTTGTGCATCTGGCTTATGTGGGTGGGTCCTTTGGCCTTGCAATAAGTGCCTTAACCGCTGAGCCATTTCTCCAGCCCCTGTCTTATTTTTTGAGACAGGATTTCTCACCAAACCTAGGGCTCACCAGTTTGGCTTGACTAGTCTTTGCCTTTCCAGATGTGAAATTAAAGGCACATGCCATCACACCTGGCTTTTACATGGCTGCTGGGGATCTGAACTCAGGTCCTCATGCTTATATGGCAAGCACTTTATCCACGGAGCCATCTCCCCAGCCCTCACTACCCAGCTTTTTAAAAAATGTTATTTATTTATTTGACTGAGAAAGAGGGAGAGAGAGAGAGAGGATGGGCGCACCAGGGCCTCCATCCACTGCAAATGAACTCCAGACACGTGCGCCCCCTTGTGCACCTGGCTAAGTGGGTCCTTGGGAATCAAACCTGAGTCCTTTGGCTTTGCAGGCAAATGCTTTAACTAAACCATCCCTCCAGCCCTCACTCCACAGCTTTTTGAGTCTCAGGCGAATGTACTTGTTGCTGTGGACTGAGAATGTCCAGGTCTCTGTATAGGAGGGGAGTAACTTGCAGATGCCTAAAATGTCCTTCAGAGTGATCTCTGTCTCATCCTGGCCCCCATTTGTCTCTCCCAGCTTGATGAGCTCAGGACCCAGCTGAGCCTTAGGATGTCTATAGGTGTGATATGTCTCTCTTCACATTTGTGAGTGACTGCATCTAGAGTAACACCTCAAAATTGGGAGTGAGCTTGGGCCAGGATTGGGCAGTTAGGTTCCTACCACGTGGCAAGAACCCATGGCTTACCTCATCTTTATCCCTAGTCCTGGCCAGGTGATGGGGTATCCCACCTCCACTTGCATGCCACAGTCCATTCCAGGGGACAGCCAGGAATGAGGTTACCATTCATGAAACCAGATCCTGCCTGGTGTGCGTGTCCCACCCTGGATAGTCACAGTGGACCCCGAACAAATGAAGGTGGTCCACAGCACCCTGAGCCATGTGAGGCAATGCCACTAAGGCCATGGTGGTGTCCGGGGAGCTCACCTTGCATTCTGGGGCTGGAAAGGGTGGCAGGACAGCTGCCTGGTGCACGGCCAGTGCTGCTAATGTCTTGACAGTTACTGGTTAACTCATCCTGTTCTTGTTTAACTTGTTCCCTGGGGATGGCAACAGCCTCTGACCTATCTAGGCACCCTGTCCAGCCAGCCAGCCAGAGAGACCAAGAGAAGTCCTTCCCAGACCTTGGACCAGTGTTCTTGGTTAAGGAGCCCTGTGGAGTCAGGGGTGGCACCAGTGACCACCTTGCCCTGGAGAGGCCCCGGCGAGAGCTATGGCAGGTAGGCCCGGCAGAGATGAACAGGCCTGACTCCCCACCCCCAACTCCTGCCATCAGCCACACCGTGTTCTCTGCCTGGACTCTGTGCTTGGACACACACTGGAGGTAAAGGCCTCTGCTCACTCCTCCTCCCCGGCCCTTGTTCCTGAACTCTGGGCAGGCAGGCAGGATTGGCTTCCAGCCCCCTCTCTTGCTCAAGGTTTCCAGGCCTTGGCACATGGGAGTCAGTAAAGCTCAGGCTTCCCAAGGATGGGGTTTGTAAATGTGGGCTGAGGTGTTTGAGTGTGCCTTTCTAGCTTCCTGTCAGGCCTTAGGGGCGTGGGGAGTGCTGGCTTGTGACTAGTGGGGGGTCCTGGAAGTCCAGTCTTCCCACCCGGCCCATCCCCTCCCTGGGCTGACACAGTGTTTATTCTGTCGATGTGCTGATGCCCACTCCCTGAAACCCCTCAGCAGGGGCAAGTCAGGCTGGAGAGTGAAGAGTCTGGCTTCTCCTCTGAAGGTGAAAGGAGATGGGTTAAGCTCATGTTCTGGGGCTGGAGAGATGGCTCAGTGGTTAAGGTATTTGCCTGCAAAGCCTAAGGACTCAGGTTTGATTCTCCAGTGCCCATGCAAAGACAGATGCACAAGGTAGAGCAGGCATTTGGAGTTCGTTTGGAAGTGGCTGAAGGCCCTGGCATGCCCATTCTCTCTCTTTCTCTCTCAAAGAAATAAATAAGTATATTTTTGTGGGAAAAAAGAAAAAATCATTTTAATAAATATATTTTTAAAAATAATAAACTCATGCCCAGCAGGGATAAGCCTACAGATGGGCCCTTTGTGGCTGGGCTGGATCAGTTCAACTATGACTGTGGCCACTCCCCTCCCCTCCCTGCTAATCTTCTCCCTGAGCACACGACAGTCACATCCAGGGTTAGCAAGCAGAACACAGACTGCTGGGAGAAGAGGGCCAAGCAGTGGGCTCTGGCCCGTGGAACTCGTGGATGTACATGGTGTGAGAACTCAGCAACACACCATTTGCCCACTGCTGTGTTTTGCTCCGGACCACGCAGTCTGTGGATACAGTGGGAGCTGGCCTCCTGATGCGGCTGATACTGCCTTCTCTCTGCAGGTGTCTGTGACAGGGCCCCGAACTTCCTCTCTCCATCTGAAGACCAAGCCCAGGGGCCTGCCCTGGGCACTGCAGTTGCTTTGAACTGTACAGCTTGGGTAGTCTCTGGGTCCCAGTGTCCCCAGCCTCCAGTCCAGTGGCTAAAAGATGGGCTTCCATTGGGCAATGGAAGCCACTACAGCCTCCATGAGGACTTCTGGTAAGGTTGGGGTGTGCAGGGTCAGCCTCTGTGATCTACACTCTTCATTATACCAAGCTGGACCTGGGTGGGAGTAGAACCTGGCCAGACCTGACAAGGATAGAGTGCTCCTGTTGATACAGATGGAGGGTTGATCGCTTAGGGGACAGACCCTCTGATCTTCATGACTCGTATAGAGGCACTCACCTTGGAGACTGCCCAGGGATATGGGTACCAGAGAACCCTAGGTCCTGAATGGGCATTGACTAGCCAAGCCTTGGATTAGAGGACCCATAGAGCCCAGATCCAAGCAAGTAGTGACAGTTTTGAAACAGAGCTATACCCTTTCTTTCTTTTTCTTTTTTTCTTTTCTTTTCTGGTTTGGTTTTTCGAGGTAGGGTCTTGCTCTAGCCCAGGCTGACCTGGAATTTACTATGTAGTCTCAGGGTGGCCTTGAACTCATGGCGATCCTCCTACCTCTGCCTCCCAAGTGCTGGGATTAAAGACGTGCACCACCATGACCGGCTCCCCTTTCATTTTTTTTTTTTTTTGTTTTTTTGTTTTTCGAGGTAGGGTCTCACTCTAGCCCAGGCTGACCTGGAATTCACTATGGAGTCTCAGGGTGGCCTTGAACTCACAGCGATCCTCCTACCTCTGCCTCCCAAGTGCTGGGATTAAAGGCGTGTGCCACCACGCCCGGCTTCCCCTTTCATTTTTTTAAAAACAATATTTTATTTATTGGAGAGAGAGGTGGATAGAATGGGTGCGCCAGGGCCTCCAGCCACTGCAGACGGACTCCAGATGCATGCACCACCTTGTGCATCTGGTTTACGTGGGTTGTGAGGAAACAAACCTAGGTCCTTAGGCCTTACAGGCAAGTGCCTTAACTGCTAAGCCATCTCTCCAGCCAAATCTGCAGCTTCCTTGGGTGAGTCCCAGACAGGTGAGACTTGGCATCACCCGTTGTTCATGGGCCACAGGTGATGTCTGGTCTTGACTTCCTCAGGGTCAGTGCCAACTCCTCAAAAGTGCTCGTGTCCAGTGTCCTGGTGATCAACCTGACCAGTGCTGAGGACTATGGGGCTTTCACGTGCTCTGTCCGGAACATGAGCTCGCCTTCCTTCACGCTTTGGAAAGCTGGTGAGGGAAGTAAATGGGTGTAGAGGGCAGGGGGTTACAGGGGTCCTAAGGCTGAGGGACCACGATTTGCTTTGTCTGCAGGCCCAGCCGGCCACTTAGCTGCGGTGTTGGCTTCCTTCCTGGTCCTGCTGGTTCTGCTGCTGGCGGCCCTGCTTTACATTAAGTGTCGTCTTAATGTGCTGCTTTGGTACCAAGACACCTATGGCGAGGTGGAGATGAACGGTGCGTGCAGTTTGCCATGGAGTTTGCGGGTGCAGGGTCCGGGAGACGCACGCTGGGATCAGCCCTGGGTGGGGGACGGGGTGAACGCCCTGCAGGGTTTTGGGGTGTGTAATCCAAGAAAAAGAGAACGTCTCAGAAAAGCACGCGGCCTGTGGTCAACCGGAGGAAGAGTCCCTGTGACTCGTTTTGCTTTTCCTGAGAGGTGCTGCTGGGCACTGGGCTGAAGCCCCGGTAAAAGTGGCCACGCTGACTGACCGCCGCCGTCCGCAGACGGGAAGCTCTACGATGCCTACGTGTCCTACAGCGACTGCCCCGAGGACCGCAAATTCGTAAACTTCATTCTGAAGCCCCAGCTGGAGAGGCGTCGGGGCTACAAACTCTTCCTGGACGACCGAGACCTCCTGCCGCGGGCGGGTACCACCCGGGCGCCGCCCCAGCCCCACCCTCACCTCCATCCCCATCCCCACCTCCATCCCCATCCTCAGCCCCTTCCCTTCCTCACCCCATCTCCACCCCCACCCCACCTCCATCCCCATCCTCAGCCCCTTCCCTTCCTCACCCCATCTCCACCCCCACCCCACCTCCATCCCCATCCTCAGCCCCTTCCCTTCCTCACCCCATCTCCACCCCCACCCCACCTCCATCCCCACCCCACCTCCATCCCCATCCTCAGCCCCTTCCCTTCCTCACCCCATCTCCACCCCCACCCCACCTCCATCCCCATCCTCAGCCCCTTCCCTTCCTCACCCCATCTCCACCCCCATCCCCACCCCACTTTCACCCCCATCCTCAGCCCCTTCCCTTCCTCACCCCATCTCCACCCCCAGCCCCACCCCACCTCCAGCGCCCCGCCCTTCCCGTCCCTGGTCCCTCCTTCGCTCCACCCCGCCCCGCCCCTCACCCGCGGCCCCCCTCCCACGCCTGCACCCGCAGAGCCCTCCGCCGACCTCCTCGTGAACCTGAGCCGCTGCCGGCGCCTCATCGTGGTGCTTTCCGACGCCTTCCTCGGCCGCGCCTGGTGCAGCCAGAGCTTCCGGTGCGTCTCGCGCACAGCTGGGCGGATGGGGAGCGTGGGGGGGTGGGGAGGGGGATGGTGGGGAGGGGGGTGGTGGGGAGGGGGATGGTGGGGAGGGGGGTGGTGGGGAGGGGGGTGGTGGGGAGGGGGAGCTGTCCCCAGAGGTGGGCGCCCGGCCTGATGGCCTTGCTCCGCCCGCAGGGAGGGTCTGTGCCGCCTGTTGGAGCTCACCCGTAAGCCCATCTTCATCACCTTCGAGGGCCAGCGGCGGGAGCCCACGCACCCTGCTCTTCGTCTGCTGCGCCAGCACCGCCACCTGGTGACCCTGCTGCTCTGGAGGCCCGGCTCCGTGGTGCGGGGTCGGGGAGGGGAGTGTTCGGGAGGTTATGGGGCCCTGGGCGGTGGGTCTGGGGACCCGCCGGTCAGACTCCATCAGTGCTGTTTGGGGCCAAGTTGGTCAGGAGCGTCCAGTTTGTAGAACCATGCTGATCGTCCCACCCTGGCCCCCAGACGCCTTCCTCTGAATTTTGGAAAGAGCTGCAACTGGCACTGCCAAGGAAGGTGCAGTACAGGCCGGTGGAGGGAGACCCCCAGACCCGGCTGCAGGACGACAAGGATCCCATGCTGATCGTGAGAGGCCGCGTGGGGCAGGGCTTGGGCCTGGAGCCTGAGCTGGATCCTGACCCTGAGGGAGACTTGGGTATGCCCACCTCTGCCTCGCTGCTCACATAGGAGTCAGACACAGCTTCAGGGGACCTTGGAAAGGACCCCAGGGATAGAGAATTACACGTTAAGGGCTCTTGCCTAATATGGAGTTTTGATCTCCAGCCCCAGCAGCCTTCAGTGCCTCTCCACTTGAAGGTACTCTGCTCCAAAGTTCCCCTGGTACTTCCTGGGCTACAGGGAGTGACTCCTAGGCAGTGGGTCTTAGTAGGCAACAGCCTTAGGTCTTGTGGTATCCCCTTAGGTGTCCGTGGGCCTGTCTTTGGGGAGCCACCAGCTCCATTGCATACAAGTGGTGTCTTGATGGGAGAGGGCCGTGGCAGCGATGTGGACGTCTCTGATCTTGGCTCTCGAAACTACAGTGCACGCACGGACTTTTATTGCCTGGTGTCTGAGGATGATGTGTAGCCTTCACCCTAGCCCAGAGCATGGGATTATTGGGGGGGGGCAGATGTGGGGCACCGGGTGGGAGCCCTTCTGCCCAGGATCACAACCCTTGCCTTTTATAGCCCTGGGCCCTTCATTGAAATAGTGGCTCCCAGGTGCCACAAAATAAAAGTCCTCTTGGCTCTTGGCGAGGCCTGCTTCTCTTCTGAATGAACACCACTAGGCCTCATTGCTTCCATCTTTGGCTGAGACCTTGACCCCTCCTCCATTTCTGATCCTCACCAGCACTCAAGCTGGCCATCTCAGATCTGCCCCATATCCTGAACCACCCCTGGCATGTCCCTTTGTAGTAGCTCCCAGTCTCCCTCCCTGATACTTACTTGGAGGTATGACTGTCCTCAGCCCCTTCTCCTCTGGACAGATCCTAGGGATCTCAAGTTCTGATCTCCAGAGATGATTTTTTTTTGTTGTAAAATTATCAGCAATAACCTTAGTGAGGTGAATGGAGGTGTCCCTGAACCTTCTGGACCCCAACCTTGGACATCAAGTCTAACCTCTGGCCAGGGCACCTCACCTAATGCCAGCCAAAGGAAGGCAGAGGGTATTGGGTGTATTTAATGTGTGCGTACTGCTCACGTGGCTCTCTGACTCTTCCTGAGTCAGTGCTCAGGGAGGTCTTCAGCTCTGTTGTGTCTGTGCCCCAGGCAACACCTGTCCACCCTGTCTCTCTGCTCCCCCTAGTGGATGCTCTGTGCCTGTCCCGGGTCCTCTGACCTTAGGTCTTGAGTGTGAACCTGGGTACTCAGGGGCAGGTGGGTATGCTTGTGGGCATGTTGCAGCAGCCAGCCACAGAAGCACACGGGGCTGCGGCTGTGTTCACAACCAATTTTTATTCCCAGCACTGCTGTGCCAAGGCACCGCCAAGCCACAAGCAGCCCCACCTTTGCCATTGTGACTGGGTCACCACCCCATGCACCAGAGCAGCTCAAACCCTGCCCCATCCCCTGCCCTGCAGAAGCCAATCCCCAGCCGCAAGCCCCTGTCCCCTCCCACGGGCCCTGGCTTCTTCAGCAGTGCACAGAGGGCTCTGGGGAGAGGTCTCATGGCCATCTGCTCCTCCATGGGCTGTCGAGCAGCCGGAGCTGAGCCTATCTCTCAGAAGCCGAACCATTCCACCTTCTCCAGGAGGCCTCGCCTACGGGCCCAGGAAATCCTCCTTCCGATAGCCCTTCTGCAGTGGAGAAGGAATGGGGGTCAGGATCTGCTGCCTGGCTTTGCTGTCCTTGAGACCCTGCCCTCCCCACACAGTGCTACACAAAGCCTGGGCCTCCTGTCTCTGGGTTCTGGACTTCCCACTCCATGTGGGTTTCTATGACACTCCCCTGACAACCTGCAGTCTGCACTGGGCCCTACGCCCCAGGACCCCACTGCCTGGGGCTCTGCAGAACATACCGCCCGGAAGTCACGGTGAAGCTTGCTGTACTGCCAGAGGTTTGCCAAGAGGCTGGAGGCTGCTCGGGAGGACTTCTCACTGTCAGGACTAGGGGTAGTCAGGAGGGTTAAGGTCAACTCCAGGTGGCATAGTGGGTGGCATCTGCCCCGTCCCCACCACCCTGCTGAAGGTCGGGTCAGTTCTCACCCGTCTCTCTTCTTTTTGATGAAGATCAGCTTTCGGAGCCCATCAAAGTAGAGCAGGTCCCGAGCGGCAATGGGACTGGCCACCACCAAGTTGTTGAGCACAGCTATGATGTTGACCAACACCTCAGCCGGGGGACACTTCTCACCCACGCTGCCAGGGAGCTTCTCGATCAGGTGGCTCACCACTTTGGTGGCTGCCAAGAAGTCAGCGTCAGTCTCCCACACTCCGTGATGCCCTGGCACCCAGGGTACCTTCCTCCCCTGGGGGCTGATGTGCCTGCCCATTCCATCCAGGCTGCTAGGCAGAAGCCAGAACCTGGGGAGTCAGGCTCTGTGCCAGCCTGGGGTGGGGGGGGGGACACAGATTGACTCACACATCTCATCCTTGTTCCTAGCATTGCGTGACAGGTTTCGGATGAGGCCAGTCAGCGAGCGCAGCTGGTTGTGGTCAGCAGTGCGAACACGGTCTAGCAGGGGGTTCAGGATGCGCTCCTGCTCCAGGGCCAGGCGGCTTAGCACCCCTGCCCACTGTACGGAAGGGCCAGGAGGGTGTTGAGTCCCAGTGGCATCCCAGCCAGCACTGAGGCAGAGCTGCTTTTCTACCTCCTGCCTGGTACCTCTGTCTGCTGTGTTCTGGCCCATCCAGGACAAGAGCAGGTAACCCCTTGGCTCAGAATTTCAGAATCTTAATGTACACAGAGCCCCATCCCTCAGGCTGAGCATGGGTGCCATCACATATCTCACTCTCAGGTGTCCCTTCCCCAACAAGCTGTGAAATCCTGAGGCGTGGCCACCCACCCAGGTGCCCCTGCTGTCCAGCACAAGCCCCGAAGCAGGACCTGTCAGTCCACTGACCCTGCGGTCGCCCGCGGTGATGTTCTGCAGAGCGCCGGCGGCTGCCTCTGTAGTGTGCCGGTTCAGCTCACAGCGCTGCAGCAGCCGGTTGTAGAGCCCCACAATCTGGGGGCTCCACAGCCACTCGAGACCCTTGGGGTCCTTGGATACCTCCGCAAAGGTGAGTGCGTCGGCTGTCAGAGGCAACTGGGTGAGGAGAGGGAGAGGGGTCAGCCGGAGCCAGGGATGCAGTGGGGGGGGGGGGTGTGAGGCCCGGATTCCCGGCCCCTGCCTGTCCTCCCAGGCACAGGCCCACCTCACGCAGCCTTCGGCTCTGCGGTGTGAAACAGCCCACCACTTCCCCAGGCGGTGCCCCGGTCAGGTCCCTGCGGCCCCGGCCCTCAAGCCGCTGTAGCGCGGATGGCGGCATCTCGTCGTACAGGCGGTAGGACAAGTTCCTTAACACACACACGGCGTTTTCCACGCTCTGCAGAGAACAGAGGGTGGTCAGAGCGGGCCGGAGCCCCTGGGGCCCCCTTGGCATACCAGCTGGCCCTCACCTTGTCCTCGCACTTGCCCACGTCCAGGGCATGGTTGATGTAGGTGACCAGAGCATCCACTAGCCCATGGCACTCGCGCATCTTCTGGCGAGTGGCCTGGGAGGCTGAGCTGAGGTTCCTGGGGATAGAAGCAGATCAGAACTCCCGCAAGAGGCACACCAAAAGTCTAACCCCCAAGAGACCCTACTGGAGCTACTCCACGGACCTCTGACCAGAAGCCCGTGCCCTGGAGAGGAGATCACTGGGCAGTGATCTCTGTTTCCCGAGTTGGGCCTGGCTCTTGTGCTCTTGATGTCCCTAGAGCCAACCAAATACCCCTTGCCGTGTCCCTCTACATACCCATCTTCCAATCTACGAAAAGTCTGGGGAGATGACTGGGAAACCTGACTTAAACCTGAGCGCACAGCTCCAGGGTCTACCGACACCCATACCCCACAGCCATACCCAGCTTGACCCACTCTTGCTTTAGCCCGAGCCCAGCTTCCCTGGCTAGTTTTCTCCTGGTTTCGAATGAACATGCTGACTGTAGGCATCCCTGCTCTTCCCATGGGCACCTGGCTCTTCCCCCTCAGCATCTCCCGAGTCCAATGCCTCCACCCAGGGCACCTGAGAAAGCCAGTAACGTTGTAGAAGATCTCCGCCTCAGAGGCATTCTGCTGGAGAAGGGGAGGTCCCCCTGCCCCTGATAGGGGGCTCAGCACCAGGTCTGTGAGCTGCTCCAGTGTGTCGCGGGCCAGGCGGTCCTTCAAGTGATCACTGGAGGACAGATTCCATAGGATCCCTGGGTAGGAGGCCCAGATATGTGGTCAGTTCTCTAGCCCTTCTGGCTCCTCTGGGGATGGTGTGAAGTAGGGCTGCCTTCACCTTCATGGTACCTGGCCTTGCCTGAGATCCCTGCTGGGTACACTTTTAGTGTGACCCTTGAAGGAATGGGTAGGGACCAAGCAATAGAAATAACATTTGAGGGGCTGGAGAGATGGCTTAGCGGTTAAGCGCTTGCCTATGAAGCCTAAGGACCCCGGTTCGAGGCTCGGTTCCCCAGGTCCCACGTTAGCCAGATGCACAAGGGGGCGCACGCGTCTGGAGTTCGTTTGCAGAGGCTGGAGGCCCTGGCGCGCCCATTCTCTCTCTCTCTCCCTCTATCTGTCTTTCTCTCTGTGTCTGTCGCTCTCAAATAAATAAATTTAAAAAAAAAAATTAAAAAAAAAAAAAAAGAAATAACATTTGAGGACATGAGGCCCTGGGAGGTAGGGCATTTGCCTGACACGTTTGAGGCCCTAAATTCCAACCCCAGGATCACAGAAAAATAAAAATGAAAGAGCCACAAAAATAGTGTTGTGCAGGCATGGTGGGACATTTCTATGATCTCAGAATTTGGGAGGCTGAAGTAGGAGGAAGACCATGAATTTGAGGCCAGCCATATTGCGACTCTGACTCAATAACAACAACAACAAAAACCCAGCTGGACATGGTGGTTCATGCCTGCAATTCATCATTCAGGAGCCTAAGGAAGGAGGATTGCCATGAGTTTGAGTCCTACCTCTCAAACAGTAAGCTGGGAGCCAGCTTGGTCTACCACAGTGAGACCTCCTTTGCTCCGAAAGAAATCCAAAACAAAACAAAACAAAACCAGCAAAAAACCCAAGATGGGACAGGGAAGGCAAAATAAAGACACAGATTTTAGAGAACAAGGACGGGCGGGGGGGGGGGAGAGGAAAATCGTGATGAAGAGAGGAGTCAGCTGAGAGGGGACAGAGGGCAGGTGAGGGGGAGCAGTGCAGGGAAGGAGGGACACGGTTACTGACAGAGCAAGAGGGGCGAGGGCACCTGTGACGTTCTTGCGCAGTTCGTCATCCTGTTCCCGTAGTGTCCGCAACAGCTCGAAGATCCCATTCTCTTCCACCAGAGCCAGCTTGTTGTCTGCGTTATCATAGATGAGGTTGCGCATGGCACCTGTGGCGTGGCGCTGCACCTCCTGGTTGGCATGGTTGAAGAGCTTCACCAGCCTGGGTACCGCCTGAAGGCTGCGAGCCTGTAGCACATGTATGCAGATACACACGGCTATATGATGACTGGGCAGATGTGTGGAAGTGCATGCACATGTATGCATGTAAGTGCAGGTCTTTGCATATGTGTATAGGTGACGCGGGCATACGGAGAGGGTGCGGGTATATGGAGTCAGTGCAGGGGTATGTTGGTGACGTGGATGTCCTATAGGAAGAGTACAGGTGAGGGAAGTGTATAAAAACACATTGAATCCCAGCACTCGGGAGGCATAGGTAGGAGGATCACTGTGAGTTCGAGGCCACCCTGAGACTACACAGTGAATTCTAGGTCATCCTGGGCTAGAGTCATACCCTACCTAGAAAAAAAAAAAAAAAAAAAAGGGAAGCTCTGGACAGGGTGGGGTCAGGCCCAGTCAGCCTGATGATCAGCAAGGGGGCCGAGGGATGGAGGTCAGGGAGAGCGGAGGGACAGGGCGGGGTCTCCAGGGCCAGCAGGGTAGATGACGGGTGGGGTGGGGCGGTCACCTGTTTCTTGGCTGCCGCGTCGCTGTAGCACCTGTGTTGGATGTAGGCTGCTCCTAGCACCTGAAGGTTGGGGTCTGAGGCCATGAGGTACTTGACTGCTGAGGGCAGGTCTATGTCATCAAAGCTGCAGAACCAGGGTTCAGGGATCATGGCTGACCTTGGGTTTGGGCCATGCCTTGCGGCTCAGTCCCCTCCTTGCTCCAGGCCCAGTCTCTTACCCGCTGCTGAGCCTCTGCAGAGTGCGGTGGCCTGCATAGCTGTCTAGCCCTCGCACATCAGGTAGGTGGCCTGAATCTGCCAGGCTGAGACTGAGGCTACGTACAGATGGGGCTCGGGCCACGGGCTCCAGGCCAGTCCCTGATACTGACCCAGGGCCCCCACGGCTCCGGTGGCTGCTCTGAAACCGCTGTAGGGTCCTCATGGCAGGTGCACGGATAGTTCGGCTAGGGGGGCCCTCAGTGGTCTCTGGCCAGTCCAGGACCCCTGCCCGGCTGGAGCTGGAGCTGGCCTGGCGTTCGTAAGCAAAGGATCTATAGGTGGAAGGGGCTGCAGGCTCCAGCTGCTCTGACACTACGCTGTAGCGGTCGTCCAGGCCCCCAGGTCCCAGCCTCAGTGAGCGCAGGGACAGCGTGTCATAGTCAGCCCGGCTGGCCACCCCACCACGCTCATGGAAGGACACTGGTCGGTTGGACATGGGTGGGGTAGGCTGGGCACCCCCATACCCCACCACAGCCCCAAAGGCACTGCCTCCATTGTGGGTGGAGCTCAGCCTTCGACTGCAGCTCAGGTCCACAGCAGAGCGGGAGGACCAGGAGGCTGGATTGTAGGCTGGCTTGGCCACAGGTCGGAAGGTCTGTGGGAAGGGAAGGCATAGTGAAGGGTTACCCTGGCATCCTCTGCCGTTGACCCAAAGCCCCAAGCCTCCCATATCGAGCCTCCCCTTCAGTATAGACTTCACAGCTGACTCACCGAGGTCTTATCCCCATTCAGGCCTTGAGATCGAGAGCTGAAGCCAGTCTGAAGAGTATGGTACTGACCCCTGGATGTACCTGTGGACAGGGACAGTGGCAGCCTGACCATGCTGGATGGCAAAATGCTGGCATCTTTTCTCCCCTTGGATAGATGTCTCTATGATGCCCAGAGTGACCTAAGATTCAGGCCAGGAGGCTAGGTGGGCTCTGAGGCTAGTACTTTGCCCGCTGGTAGTGCCATGACCTCAGCTTGTTTTATCCAGTCCGCCCTGGTGGGCCATCCTCTCAGCACCCCCAGCTGTACCTTTTCTGCCCAAGGGAGTTCAGTCAACTCACCCTGCCAATCTCTGGGCTGCCTGGGGAATATGCCAGGGTCTCCATCAACTGTCCAATGTCTGCCAGGACACAGCACCCAACCCTGTCCTCCAGGAAGCCAGCCCGGCCTGCCCCAACCCTCGGTGACCTCTTCTGAGCAACTTCTGTGCACAGATCCCATCTGTGCCGTAGTCCCGGGGAAGTGACACTGTCTTGGCCGAGGATGTGTTCTACCTGGGCCAGTCTGCCCTGATGGGCACTGGCCTCTCCCACCTGGCAGAGCCCCAGGCAAGAACCACACCCGGCCCCATCCAGCTATGTATTAGCCGAGGGCAGGGTGTCAGCCCAGCTCCACCGTAAGTGGAGAGAGAGGTGGGTGTGTGGGAAGGGAGGGCTGGAAGCTTGGAATGACAGATAGGTGGATGGAGGGGTGGGAGAGACGGAGGTGAGTGAGGGTCACGGGGGTGGATGGTGAATGGGCAGCTGAGTGAATAGGTGGCAGGTGCTGAGCGGAGGGATGAATGCCTGAGACCAGCCAGGAAAGACCCTCCTAAGAGGTGATGGTAGCAGTGCAGTGGTCTGAGTGGGGTTCAGCCTCTGCCAGGGTCTCTGCATTGTGGGAGGGCAGAGCAACTGATACAGAGGGTATAGTGTGAATAGAAGAGGGCCCCACTCCTCCCCCAGCTCTGCTCAGGGGGTGGACAGTCTGGGGACTCTCCCACCTAGTGAGATCCCCAGACCCACCCAGGTTAATGAGGCTTCTAGGCAGGGGCTGTTAACCCTTTGACGCTAGTGAAGCCCAGCCTGGGGGGCACACCCCAGCCTGGGGACCTTACGCCCACCCCCAAATTACTATCCTCCTCCCCCTAATTGGCAGGGTAGCCAAGTGGTAATTAACCCTCCCCCACCCCATGACCCCTGGGCACTGACTTGGCCCCAGTAAGGCTGAGGCTCAGAGAGATTCAGGCAGCAATCCAGTCCCTGACTAGTCCCTGAACTAGGCAGACCCTTTCCCTGTAGACACTGGCTAGAGGCCAATTCTAGGAGCCCTCCAGATATCATGTGGACCACTGTGAAATGGGTGTCTGACTAGAGGCTCTTTGTACTGCCTCAACTTAATTCCTGGCAGGTGAGAAAAAGATGTTTGTAGAATGACTGTCCTGAACTCAGCAAGTCTCTGTGATTCTCCCCCCACCCCACCCACAAACAAACACACCCGCCCTTATACAGAGTGTCCCTGAGGGGTACTCTGCTGGCTGTTCTCATGGAGAATATCTGGGTCACTCCTGCCAGGCCCTGTCCTGCAATTCCTCAGGGAGCCCCTATTCCAGACAGGCCCAGGTTCTGTCCACGATTGCCCCACCGCTCGTTGCTGTCGGCTGGGGAGGGCCTCTGTCTTGAGCCTGCGGTGTGCGCCTGTGTTTTGTGTGGCCAAGCACGGATGTGTTCCGGGTTTGTCGACAGATAGGCCTGGCCTTGTGTCTCCCTGATCCTTCTTGTGGAAGGGAACAAGTGGGTCCAAGCCGAAACAGGTCCTTGAGACCCTGGGTATCCAGGGGGTCCTGGCTGGGGAGGAGGAATGCCCCACCCAGGCTGCTCCCCACGCCTGTTGGGGCGGGGCGGTGACTCAGAGCAGGCCTCGGTGAGTCAAGGCCTGCACCTCGAGCTTAGGTGGCCTCTGTCCCTGACACTGCCACACCCGCCCTGGTCAACTCTTGCCTGCTACCGCTGTCCCCCGTCGCCACTTGTTGCCCACTTTGCTTGAGATGGCTTACCTCTGATGGTCTCCGTGGCGCCTTCGGACTCTGCTGCCCCATTGTGCCTTGGCTGCTGGCCCAGCTGCAGGAGGCGGGCTCGGACTTGTTCTTGAACTCGAGCCGCCCGCAACCGATCAGCCTCCGGTCCCTCGGCGCTTCGGCGATCCAGCTGCAGGTCCGAGGGCAGAGCCAGGGAGCACACACCAGTCTCAGGCTGTAGGGCCGACAGGAGGAAGTTACCGTCCTGCATGGTGGCAGGGGCGCCTGGCCGGCCCACCTGGCCTAGGCTTCTTCCTCGTCTAGTCCCTTAAGGCCCCTTTCCCAAAGTCCTTTCCTGGCCGGTGCGCTTAGAGCCGGCCTTGAAACAGACGCCTGCCCAGCCCGGAGCTCGGCTAGGGGCGGGGACACCTGGGCCAGGTGAGAGGGAGGGGCCACTGGCTGCTGAAGGTGGAATTTGGGCGGAAGAACCGGCCCTGTGTGTCCTCAAGTCCTGGCCTGGCCTTCCCTATTCTCCTATCCCAGGAGAGCGCCACAAGGACTTAAGTTCTACTTGCTCTCAGCCAGCCAAAGGCCTGATCAGGCCCTGCAGACCAGCATCCTGAGTTTGAGAGAGGGGCAGAGAACCTGTTGGGAACCCATTGACCGCCACTCTCAGCCAGAGGGGAGGGGGGACATCTCAGTCTGGGTTCTGGGAGCTCTAGTTCTCCAAAGAAGAGGAGCCTCCCTGACAGCCTGGCCCAGGAAGGGAGAAGGCCCAGTGGGGTAGGTATCTACAGACTGGTTGAGAATGAAGGACATGAAGGCTGAAGTTTTAGGGTTGGTGCAACATCCTGTAGGCCTTTGCCCTGGTCCTTGGAATTCAGTGAGACCCCCCCCCCAAGAGGCAAGTAGACAGATGCCCACCCGCAACGTGTGAAGCCAGTAACCTGTCTGAGCCCTGATCTCTATAGAGGCCTCAGAAGGGCCGTTTGGCCCTCACTGGCAACTCTCCCCAGCTCCTGCCCCCCAGCCCTGGGGTGGGAGGCCCGTTCCCAACACATGAGTCAGGGCGGGCAGGCAGGACCGCCCCAGGGGGTTGACTCAGAGGGGCCTGGGCTCATGTCAGCGCCTGCCAGACTGGGGGGCAGAAGCTGGTGGGGGCAGGGCTGGACTGGAGAGGGTGGGAGGGCTAGAGGTGGGGGATATCAGACCTTGTCCTTAGAAAGCCCCCTAAGCAACCCTGTTAGGTGGACCAACATGCTCTGAGTCAGGTCTGGCATCCAAGTCAGGTTCTAGGGCCCAGGGGACAAAACCAGGAGGGCTGGAGCTTGGGGAAGAGTCTCTCAGGTGCTCCTCCATCAGCATGCCTAGTCTCTACCTATTTCTAGACCCTGGCTCTGGGTTCTGTCCAAGCTGTCTTCCCTCATGGCAGGCCCTTGTCCCAAGCCTTGATCCCCTAAAGACATTTGCCTTAGCAGAGGGTTACTGAGGCAGATGCCTGGGAATGACCAAGGCTTAAAAGGAGCCAGCAGTTATCAGAAGGTTGGAGTTGAAGAGGAAGGACTGGAGGGTAGAAGCTAGAGGTCAGTGGGAGCTTGGGGAGGGGTCCTGGTGGGTGAGGACCCCTAGGGTGGAGCCAGGCTTGGGGCCACTGGACCCACAATAGGGCTGACAGGGCTGGGAGATCTACCTTGCCACCGGCTTGGATCGCGCTAGTCCTCTGGCTCATCCTGGAGGCCACTGCTGCAGGCCAAGACGTCCTGGGCTCCATCTGGGTCCCAGCTCTTGTGGTGGGCTCCGTCAGGGCCCAGCTCCTGTGGGTAGCAGCCTCTGTCTGAAGATGGCACCGTGGGGGCATCCGAGGGTGGGGTGGGAACACTGCACACCCATCTCATCAGACCGGTTGCTTTCCTGGGAGACGTGTTTCGTGTGGAAAAATCCCGGGAGACAAGTTTGTGCGGCGCCGTGAAGCCTGGAGGCACACGCCTGGCCCAACAGAGGCCCGCCCAACACCAGGTCCACCTGGGGCTCTGCACAGCCAGGCCAGGTCAGAGGTGCCAAAGGGCTTTGGTCGGACACGAGGTGAAGGGCCAGAACCACACAGGGCTGCAGGGGTCCTAGGTGTCATTGGAGTCAGAAGGGGTGGAGTCACTGCGGGTATGGGGACACAGCCTCCATGGAGGTTGAATTGAAGGCTAGAGGGCAGCCTATGGGCTTCCCACGACCTTCCCTTGGCAGAGAGGCCTTCAGGTGCCACCATCGTGACCAGTCTTCCTGCACGGACCAAGAACAGCACTCATCCTCCCCCAAGCCAAGTCATGTGGAAAAGCCTGGAATCTGGGTACTTCCTCTAGTGAATAGAAGGATGGGTGTTGCCCCTTGGGCCTATCCCTGTGGCTTTCAGCTACCCGCTTTGAACTGCATTCAATGTCTGTGACCAGTGTCCACTCAGTGTCCTCTTCACTCTCTCTGGAGCCACCGTGTGGAGGGAGGGTGAGGAGGCTGTTACAGGGCTTACCTGGACGAGGTGGCTTGATGCCACACAAGGGGCTTCCTCAGGGAGTTTAGAAACAGACAGTGGAGTTGACCCGCCGCTGTCCCATCAGGTTAAGATCTTGGAACGTCAGGGTCCTGAAAGGTGAGTGAAGCACTTGGTGGGTGGACTCCCCATGCCCCTGTGTGGCTGTCACTTCCCAGAGAGGAGAGCAAGGTGGCCTGCGTACTTTGCGTAGAGGAGGGGTTGGAGGACTCCTCTGCGCTGGATGTGGGCAGGCATTCAGGGGAGGAGCTACGGGCGGGGCACCGAGGCTGAGCCTGTGGGCTGGGAGCCCGTGGGGTAGGTAAAGGGGTAGTCGGTGGGGCCCCTGAGGAACAAGGTGAAGGATGGGAGAAGAGTGTGAAGACACTAACAACAAACTCTTCCAAGCTCCCAAAGAAGTGGGGTGCGGGGCGAGGGCGTGCCGGCACGGCCTTGGCGGGATTCCATGGGTGTGGTGGGTATATCTGCCAGACGCCAGAGGTGAGTGATCCTGTGCTAGAGACAGTAATCTGGGCTCTATTAATTCCTGCCCAGGGACCATCTTGTCCGAGGTGCCTACCCAGATTTGCCCCATGGTTGCCCCCCCCCCCGCCCCTCCCCAGGCAGAGTGGCCTTCTGCCCCACCCACAGCCTGGACCTACTTCTGTGCCGCTTTCATTGCCACCTCTGTCTCTGCCCTGGCCTGACCCAGGGTAGCAGGTAGCTGCGAAGTACAAGTCGGGTTGCTGGCATGCGTGGGCACACGTCCACCAGCATGTCAGTCCATTGTTCGTTGGTTCCTCGAGTGTACACTGTCTTTGCGTCAGGCACATGTGATGTAACAGTGTGGATTTCTCCCTGGAGCTCTCCTTCCTGGAGATCGTCTAGAGCAGTGCCCTCGCCACGACAGGACCCCAAAACAGAACCAAGCACCAAAGATGGCAGTATAGCAATGGGTGAGAATGGGAGGGCCCATGCCTTTTTTTTTTTTTTTTTTTACGAAGGAGTCGATCACTGTGATGAGAAGGGAAGGAGTTAGGGGTGGTGGCCTGTCGCAGGTGGTGTAGAGAAATGCTGCCCCACCCCCCTGAGCTGTGCCTGGAGAGCAGACCGATGTGAATGACGTGTACCAGGTAGGGTGATGAATTCTTTTGTTCACCACACCTTGTCCCTAATCCTCATGGGAACTCCAGGGAGAGCTCTGATGATCCTCACTTCACAGATGGGGGAAAGGAGGCTCCATAAAGCTAAATGCGTTTCCAGAAATGACCAAGCAAGCCAGGATTGTCTAGAGGCACTTCTGACCCTGAGTGGCAGCAAAGCAGGAGTGGTACTGGCTGGTAGAATAGGGGTTTTGGAAAAGCCTGATGATTGCCCCCCTAGCTTCCCTAGCACTTCCTCTGAGGGGACTTCTCTCAGGGGTGCAGTTTTAGTCTGGCCTGAAGCCTGGGCCCCTTCATGACTCTCTGGCCCCGTGGAGACCTTGGCCGGCTACAGGCAGGTTACAGTGCTCACACCGAGCCTGCCAGCTCTCGGCTGGGACAACTCAGGGCTCACTCCCTCAGGGTTTAGTGCAGCTGTTGCTGATTTCCACAGCTGCTTGCCTCCCAGGGTTAGCAGGGTCACTGACCACCCTGGTTGATGTCATGGGGAGTCTCACCTTCCACCCCCCACCCCGAGGTGGGGTCTCACTCTAGCCCCGGCTGACCTGGAATTCACTATGTAGTCTCAGGGTGGCCTTGAACTCACAGAGATCCCCCTACCTCTGCCTCTGGAGTGCTGGGATTAAAGGCGTGCGCCACCATGCCCGGCTTGGTATAGTCTTTTTATACTATTTATTTGGACAGAGAGTGAGAGAAAAAAAAAAAAAAAAAAGAAAAGAGAGAGAGAGCACGGGTGTGCCAGAGCCTCCTGTAAATACTGTAAATGAACTCCAGACACATGCGCCACTTTGTGCATCTGGCTTTACATGGGTGTTGGGGAATAAACCTGGGCTGTCAGGATTTGCAAGCAAGGGCCTTTAACTGCTGAGCTATCTCTGCAACCACAGTCTTTTTTTTTTTAAATTATTTTTTTATTTATTTGAGAGCGACAGACACAGGGAGAAAGACAGATAGAGGGAGAGAGAGAGAATGGGCGCGCCAGGGCTTCCAGCCTCTGCAAACGAACTCCAGACGCGTGCGCCCCCTTGTGCATCTGGCTAACGTGGGACCTGGGGAACCGAGCCTCGAACCGGGGTCCTTAGGCTTCACAGGCAAGCGCTTAACCGCTAACCCATCTCTCCAGCCCACACAGTCTTTTTTTGTTTGTTTGTTTGTTTTTCTTTTTAAAGTATTTTTTATTTATTGGCGGGGAGAGACAGAAAATGAGAACACGAATGGGCATACCAGGTGAACCCCACATGCGTATAGGTGCTGCTGTGTGCATCTGTGCGTGCAGCTTCACGGGGGCCCTGGGGAGTCAAACCCAGGCCATTCCCAGGCATTGCAGGGAAGCACCTTTGGCCATCTGTCCAGCGTGATAGTGTTTCTTTTGAATCTGGCTTGAATTTCCTTTAGGAAAGTTTTCTTCTGTTTTCTCATATGTTTTTTCTTTCATTTTTTTTTCTCTTTGTGCTTTGTCATCTATTGTCTTCTTATGGGTCACTCTTTTATTTGTTTGTTTATTTATTTCTGAGCCCATATGTCACTGTGTAGCCCTGGCTGATCTGGAACTCTCTTTATAGACCAGCCTGGCCTTAACATACAGTGATATGTCTGCCTCTGCCTCCTGAGTGCTGTGATTATGAGAGTGCATCTCCACCTCCTGAGTGCTGAAATTATAGGTGTGCACCATCATGCCCAGCCTTTTTTGTTTTAAATATATATGTATATAATCTTATTTATTTATTTTGGTTTTTCAAGGTAGGATCTCACTCTAGCCCAGGCTGACCCGAAATTCACTATGTAGTCCCAGAGTGGCCTCAAACTCATGGCAGTCCTCCTACCTCTGCCTCCTGAATGCTGGGATTAAAGGTGTGTATCACCATGCCCCGTGATATTGTTTTATATTTTAAAAATATTTTTATTAGCCAGGCGTGGTGGTGTAGGAGGATCTCTATGCATGCAAGGCTACCCTGAGACTAATTACAGGTCAGTCTGGGCTAGAGTGACAACCTACCTTAAAAAAAATTAATTTACTTATAAGCAGAGAGCTATAGAAGAGAGACAGACACAGAGGGCATGGACATGCCAGGGCCTCCAGCCACTGCAAGCATACTCCAGATGCATGTTCCCCTTTGTGCATCTGGCTTTATGTGGGTACTGGGGAATAGAACCTGGGTCCTTAGATATTGCAGGCAAGCGCCATTTAACCAGTAAGCCATCTCTCCATCACTCTATTGTTTTATTTTTGAGTGTTACTGCTGTAGCTCAGGTTGGCTGTGAAGATTCTCTGTCTCAGGAGTGTGCCTCACCTGCCTTAGTTAATCCAGGTGTGTACCACCTATGGGTCTCGAGGGTTTTTTTTTTTTTTTTTTTTTTTTTTTGGTTTTTCGAGGTGGGGTCTCACTGTAGCTCAGGCTGACCTGGAATTCACTATGTAGCCTCAGGGTGGCCTCAAACTCACTGTGATCCTTCTACCTCTGCCTCCCTAGTGCTGGGATTAAAGGCGTCCACTGCCACGCCTGGCATTCATGGGTCACTTTTATCTGTTATTTTACATGTTATTCTCCTTCTGTCAGCTTTTTCTTAAGTTTGTCACCCGAGTTCCTGACTTGGTTTCCAACAACTTTACTTTTTGAAATTGTTAAAAGTGGTGTGTGTGTTTTGCTTGGGACCAATCTTAGGGCCTTATACATGGTAGGCAAGTGCTGTACCTTTGAGCTATATCCCAGCCTTAAAGTGGCTTTTATTTCTGTAAAGACTGTATTCTCTTCTCCCATTTCCTTCTCAAGTACTGCCAATAACTTATTTCCATGGTGTTCATCACCAATTTTCCTTTTTTTAAATGCTTTTTATTTATTTATGAGAGAAAATGGGCATGACAGGGCCTCTAGCCACTGCAAATGAACTCCAGGTGCACGTGCCACCATGTGCATCTGGCTTACCTGAAGAATTGAACCTGCGTCTTTAGACTTCGCAGGCATGCACTTTGACCGCTAAGCCATCTCTCCAGCCCCATCACTGATTTTCTAGACTTTCCTCAAGCGCCTGTTCTCTCCCTCTCCCAGGGGCAGGCAGGCCTTTCTTAGGCTTGCTTTTCCTGACACTCCACTGATTTATGCAGTGTCACTCACTTGGATCCACTACTGTCTTTTCTTTGCTTCTCTATAGCACTTGTCACCAGCTGACACCAGGCATCATCATAGTTGTTTGTGGGGTGCCTCTCCTGTGCTGGCTTGGATGTAAGTTCTCCAAGGACAAGGTCTGACCCATGGTTAGCATGAACTCACAACTGTGGTGGTAGCATTATCTGAAATTCTCTTCTGCCTCTGGGATAAGTCTTCTGATGTGTGTGTTTCACTTGCCTTTACCTTACGCTTCTTTTCTTCTTTCCTCACGTTTGAACTCTTTTCCCTTTTTGAGGTAGCCTCACTCTAGCCCAGGCTGATCTGGAATTCACTGTGTAGTCTCAGGATGACCTTGAACTCACAGTGATCCACCACTGACCTCTGCCTCCCGATGGCTGGGATTAGAGGCGTGTGCCACCATGCCCAGAAGAACTTTTTTCTTTCTTGGTACCATGTATTTTGTTTCCTTGAGACAAGATCTTGCTATATAGCCCAGATTGGTCTCAAACTTGATTCTGCCTTAACCTCCCAAATGTTGGAATTACACGTGTGTACCACCATGCCTGGATATTTGTTTTTGTGGCTTTAAAAAAAATTCTATTTTTTTATTTATTTGAGGGGAGAGGGAGAAAGAGAGAGAATGGGTTTGCCAGGGCCTTCAGCCACTGCAAACTAACTCCAGATGCATATGCCACCCTGAGCATCTGGCTTATGTGGGTCCTGGGGAATTGAACCTGAGCCCTTAGGCAAGAAACTTAACAGCTAAGCCATCTTTCCAGACCTCTTTTTGTGTTTAATTTATTGATTTTTACTCTTTTCTTAATTTTTTTCTTGTTTTTTGAGGTAGGGGCTTTCTCTAGTCCAGGATGACCTGGAATTCATTCTGTAGTCTCAGGGTAACCTTGAACTCATGGTGATTCTCCTACCTCTGCCTTCTGAATGCTGGGATTAAAGGTGTGTGCCACCACCTGGCCTTTTCTTAATTTTATTTGATTTATTTGAGAGAGAGTTTGAGGGAGACAGAAAGAGAGAGACTGGGTGTGTCAGGGCCTTTGGTCCCTGAAAATGAACTCCAGACACATGTACACCTTGTGCATCTGGCTTATGTGGGTCCTGGGGAATCGAACCTGGCTCCTTTGGCTTCACAGGCAAATACCTTAACTGCTAAGCCATCTCTCCAGCACTCTTTTTGTTTTTGACAGGGTCTGGCTGTGTAACACTGGCTTTTTAAAAAAAAAAAAATTATTTGAGAGAGAGAGGGAGGAAGGGAAGGAGGGAGGGAGGGAGAGAATGGGCACACCAGAACCTCTAGCCACTGCAAACGAACTCCAGATGCATGTACTACCTTGTACATCTGGCTTATATGGGTCCTGGGGAATTGAACCTGGGCCCTTATGCTTCGCAGGCAAGCACCTTAACCACTAAGCCATCTCTCCAGCCTTAGCTCTGGCTTTTCAGTCAACATATGGCACTGAGCTCATACCAATCCTCCTGCCCTAACCTCTGGAATGCTGGGATTACAGGCATGTGTCACCATGCCCAGCATAGTAGCATGCATTCTTAAACCTTTTTTTTTTTTTTTTTTTTTTTTTTTTGTGGCTGTTGTGAAGCATGAGCATGTTGAAAATTCTTCTGGACTAGATATGGGGAGGGAAGTGTGGGCATCTGGGGCTTTTGTTAGTCCTTTCCACCTGTGGCATGGTAGGCCAAGGTGCCACTAGAGACAGTGTTGCCAACATCAGCTGGCTAAGCAGCAGTGCCGTGCGGAAAGGCCTCATGCCGTTCTGTTGTTAGAGTCCATAAAAACCAGGAAGAAACCACAGAAGTCTAAAGGCAGGTAGGGAATAAGGGAGGAAGGCTGTTGTACTCCAGGTGACCCTGGCCACCAGGGCTCTGCCTCCCAAGAGAGCAGGCACAGAGAACAAGTCAGAACTAAAAAAAAAAAATATTTCATTTCATTCTGAATAAAAAACAGAACAGACAGAACTCTTGGAAATCCTGAAAACAATGACATTGCTACGGAAAAATTTCACAGAAATCATCACGGAGCGTGGGGACACCGAAGCATATCCACCCTGCCGTGAAGGCTGCCTGTCCAGGGTCGCGGAGGCGGCCTCTGGGGGACGGGCCCACAGCTGGTAGCAGACAGCAAGGCAGAGGAGAGTCACCGGTGCTCAGGCTCGCTCTGCCCGGGAGCCCTTGCGGCTGCGAGTGGCCCACATGCCCCGCTTGGAGTGGTAGTGGTGGTAGAAGTGCCGAAGTCGAAGCCTCTCCACCTCCAGCCCTGCCTGCAGGACCCTGGGGTGGGCAGGTGTGTGGGGGGGATGTCAGCACCCTGACTCGAGGGTGGGTGGGGGGGATCCTGACGTTGTGCGACCCTGGAGGTGGAAGTAGGCTCTGGGGAGGATGAAAGGGTCTACGAGAGGAGGGTCTAGAGAGGAGGTCAGGGTCTGTTTAGCTTGTGGGTCCCTGGTCAGTCCACTCTCACACTGGAGGATGGGGTGTCTGAGTCTGAGGGAGGGGGAGGCAAGCAGTCACCTGTCCAGAAGCTCCCAGTCCTCGCCTCCCCACTGGTCACGGAATTCCTCAGTGTTCATGCCTCCCACACGGTCAAAGTCTGACTTGTAGATCCCAAAGAGGCCAAAGCCATTCACCTCCCAGTAACCTTAGGGTGTGGGGGAGGGGGCAGAAGACGGTGGTCAGGCCGTGGTGGGCCTTTGAGGCTTTCTCCCCAGGGAGACCTCAGAAGGGGATCCCAGGCAGTGCCCTCAAGTGAGGTCACCCTCTGGTGTGAGTGCACAGGCCACGGAGTGAGGTTCTTAGGAATTCTTCATGACCCTTGAGTTTCTGGGGTCCTGGGTACTCCTCGGGCATTGATAGGACCCCTAGGCCTACCCAGGCGGTTGGGAGGCAGCTCCACGATTCTTGGGCTGCGCCTGGGTGGCTGTGGGGACCCTGGCAATTCCTGGGCAGGGGTGAACACTCAGGACCTTACCATGTGGATTTCTTGGAGAGCTCCCACAGCCCAGACGCATGACCACAGGGGCAAAGGCCAGCTTGCCCTCCACACAGTGCTTGCGGATGCTGTCCAGGATGTTGGGGGGGAAGTGGATGTGCAGGTCGCAGAGGAAGACGATGCTGCTGGGGTCCTGTATGTAAGTCGAGAGGTCCTGAGCCTTGTCCGCTTCTCCACGGCAAGTTCCTGGCACCCTTGCGACTTCCCTCCCCTCCACCCCTCTGGCCCACACACCTCAACGGCATCTACTCCAGCTTGCAGACCTGCAGAACGCTCGAAGTTCCCAGTTCGTCTCAAGTACTGGTACCTGGGAGCAAAGAGGGTCGCAGTCAGGCTCCGAAGACGGGTAGAGCGGAAAGATCAGTGGTCTTCCAAGGTGGTAGCGAGGGACGCAGTTACCGAGGCAGCCGTGCCACACGCAGGGCCATCTCCACGTCCATGTCTTCGCTCTCGAAGTCCACAAGGATGATGTTGAAACGCGAGTCCCCGGTGTGCACATGCAGCGCGGCCATGTCTGCCAGAAACTGGGTCACCCAGCGTGCCTGGTTCTTCACTGGGGAGGAGAGACGGTCCAACTCTACCTCCGGGCTCCCCCACTCGGGAGACCCTCGTCCCAGCCACCCTCCTGCCCTCGCTTCCCTCTCCCCAAGGCCCTGGGGCGCACACGCACCTGGCACGATGAAGTGCACCATGACGTCCTGACGCCAGGCCAGGCGCAGCGGCCGGCAGAGCTCAGGGCGGCCGTCGGGGCGCGTGGGCACGGCGGGAGGGGGCTCGGGACTCTCGCCGTCCTCGTCGCCCACGCGGGCTCCGGGCAGCCTCAGGAAGACGTACTCCGACAGGCGCAGGCGGCCGCCCCCGCGCTCTTGCAGCTCCAGCTCCAGCAGGAAGCGGCTTCCGCGCGCCGAGTCGCGGCGCTTCTCCACGTTCACGATGCGCAAGAGCGCGAAGCGCCTGCGAGGCAGGGCTGGTGAGGACCCCGACCCACCGCAGCCTCAGCCCCGCCCCGCTTCTCCTTCGCTTCCTGACCAGAGTCACGCTTGCGGCCTGGCCTAGGAGGGGCCAGACGGAGGCTAACCTTTGGCACCACCTTCCCAGCAAGTAGGGAAGGGTGCACTAGGAGGCCCTGAACTCAGATCGGTCCTCTCCTTTCTGGAGTTCTCTTTTCCTTTGCTCTGGGAGTGGGGAGAAAGCTCCAACCTTCCTGAGCTCCTCATGGCCCTGGTTTTGCTTCTTCCAGCCTCCCACAGAGCCTTTAGGCGGAAACTACTGGGTCTCCTGTAGCCCCTCCTCTGTCGCACCCTACCCTTCTGGCCTTTTCAACATAAGGGCCCCGTGGATTTGAATTTAGGCGTCTCAAGGCTATTGTCCAGCCCACTACACTGCTCAGTCTGATTGAGTACAGCCCAAGCGTTCAACACCTCATGGCACATCTGTGGTCCACTCCTAAAAGCCAAGATCCTACCTAGTCTGTCCACTGCAGGATGAACCTAGTTTTCCCTCCGCTTTTGCTTTGCCCACAGCCTCTCAGTCTGGAATGCTCACCCTCCTGTTGGCTTTGCAATTTACCTGCCTCTAGGCCCAGCTGGGACACCCCACGGTCATGCAGCATGTGGTACCCCATCACCCAAGCTCAAGGGGTTCTTCTTGTGCCCTATTCATGTTTTCTGCCCTACGGCGGCAGCCAGTGGTGCTCTGCTCTGGAAAATGTCTGTCTCCCTGCCCACTCCAAGTCAGGAGCCCTACGTCTCAGGCTGCAGAGATGGCTCAGCTGTTAAAAGAGTGCTTGCATGCGGGCTGGAGAGATGGCTTAGCGGTTAAGCGCTTGCCTGTGAAGCCTAAGGACCCCGGTTCGAGGCTCGGTTCCCCAGGACCCACGTTAGCCAGATGCACAAGGGGGCGCACGTGTCTGGGCTCATTTGCAATGGCTGGAAGGTGAAGCACTCCCCATTCTCTATCTGCCTCCTCTTCTCTCTCTCAAATAAATGAATAAAAATGAACAACAGCAGCAAAAAAAAAAAAAAAAAGTGCTTGCATGCAAAATCTGCTAGCCAGGAAAGCCTGATGCACAAAGTAGTGCTTTTGTCAGAAGTTCATCTGTAGCATCAAGAGGGCCTGGTGTGCCTAATCTCTATTTTTTTTTTTTTTTTTAAGCCAGGGTCTCACTGTAGCCCAGGCTGACCTGGATCTCACTATGTAGTCTCAGGGCAGCCTCGAACTCATGGCAATCCTCCTGCCTCTGCCTCCCAAGTTCTGGGATTAAAGGCATGTGCCACCATACCTGGATAAATAAAAACATTTTTGAAGAACCTTTGGGGCTGGAGAGGTGGCTTAGCGATTAAGGTGCTTGCCTGCAAAGCCAAAGGACCTAGGTTCAACTCCTCGGGACCCACATAAGCCAGGTGCACAAGGTGCCGTACATGTCTGGAGTTCATTTGCAGACGCCAGAGGTCCTGGTGCGCCCATTTTCTCTATCTGCCTCTTTCTTTCTCTCAAATAAGTAAATAAAATATTAATTTTTTTAATGAAAAGATAAAAAGAACCTTTGGTCTCAAAAGCTCTTGGTCACCACCCACGCTAGCATCCAGGTGAGCAGAAGTGGGATGAGAGCCATGACCACTCAGGTTGAAGGTCACAGGGCAAAGAGCTGCTCTCAGAAAGCTTAGAGAGCTGGGGAGATGGCTCAGCCATTATAGACACTTGTCTGGAAAGCCTGTGCCCAATACCCACATAAAGCCAGATGCACAAAGTGGTGCATGCATCTGGAGTCTGCAATGGCAAGAAACACTGATATGTCTATACTTACTCTTTCCTCACAAATCAAAAGATTTTTTTTTTTCCCTGAGGCAAGCCCAACAGACTGGCCTTTTTTTTTAAATGAGAGAGTGACACAGAGAAAGAGAATGAATTGGTGTGCCAGGGCCTTCAGCCACTGTAATCAAAGTCCAGATGCAGGCGCAATGTTGTGCGCATGTGTAGCCTTGCACATGCATCACCTTGTGCATCTGGCTTATGTGGGATCTGGGCAATCAAACATGGGCCCTTAGACTCTGCAGGCAAGTGCCTTAACTGCTAAACTATCTCTTCAGCCCAGATTTTTTCTTATAAAATGGAAGCTTAGGGGCTGGAGAAATGGCTTAGTGGTTAAGCACTTGCCTTTGAAGCCTAAGGGCTCCAGTTCGAGACTTGATTCCCCAGCACCCACATAAGCCAGATGCACAAGATGCAGTATGCATCTGGAGTTTGGTTGCAGTGACTGGAGGCCCTGGTGCAGCCACTCTCTCTTAGAGCCCAAAGCTTGCTCTCTGGGCCCCCAGGAACCAAGCCTCTCTCTTCAGTGGTGGGAGGGTCCCAGGCCACCTCATCACTTCTACTGCCATGTTCTCATCTGAAACTGTAGCACACCTGAGTACAACCCAGAGGGGCCAATCCCTGCCCTGTTCAAAACCTCCTGAGGGTTGGAGAGATGGCTCAGTGGTTAAGGCGCTTGCCTGCAGTGCCCAAGAACCCTGGTTCAATTCCCCAGCGCACATGTAAAGCCAGAGGCACAAGGTGGCACACGCGTCTGGAGTTTGTTTGCAGCGGCTGGAGGCCCTGGCATACTCATTCTCTCTCTCTCTCTCTCTCTTCTATCACTCTCTGTGCTTGCAAATAATTTTTTTTTTAAGTTCTTTAAAAAGACATGGTGGTACACACCTTTAATCCCAGAACTTGGGAGGCAGAGGTAGGAGGATCACTGTGAATCTAAGGCCACCCTGAGACTACGTAGTAAATTCCACGTCAGCCTGGGCTAGAGCGAAACCCTACCTCAAAAAACCAACAAGGGGGCTGGAGAGATGGCTTAGCGGTTAAACGCTTGCCTGTGAAGCCTAAGGACCCCAGTTCGAGGCTCGATTCCCCAGGACCCATGTTAGCCAGATGCACAAGGGGGCGCACGTGTCTGGAGTTCATTTGCAGTGGCTGGAGGCCCTGGTGCGCCCATTCTCTCTCTATCTGCCTCTTTCTCTGTCTGTTGTTCTCAAATAAATAAATAAATAAAATCTTAAAAAAAAAACCCAACAAGGAAGAAAGAAAGGAAGGAAGGAAGAAAAAGGGCTGGAGAGATGGCTTAGCAGTTTAGGCACTTGCCCGTGAAGCCTAAGGCCCTATGTTCAATCTCTCTCCAGATCCACATAAGCCAGATGCACAAAGGTGATGCAAGCACAAGGTCACACATGTGCACTAGGTGGCGCAAGCATTTGGAGTTCAAGTGCAGTGGTCAAGGCCCTGGTGCACCAACTCTCTTAAAACAAAACAAAACAAAACAAAAAACTCTTGAACCTGGCTGTGTCCATTGTCTGACAGCCAGCCACCCTGGCCTGCTACCTCAAACAGGCTGCTGCCCTCATCACTATCCAGGGCTGTGTCTACCTTTCCTCAAAGATAAAACTACACAGCACAGCCTCTTGGAAGATAAATTAGGTCCTCACTGTCCCCTCCCCACAAATAATTTGGGTGGAGACAAGTTGAATTCCTGAGGCCTAGGAGACCAGAGCAGCCTCTGGGGCAGAAGAGCTGTGTCTAGACTCTTCCAGAGTTAGGCACAGACTCCCGGTGAAGACCTTGCAGTGCTGTGCAGGGAAAAGAGGGGGTCTGAGCCTGACCCTTGGTTGTCTCTGGCCTTGGGAAAGGCCTGTGTGCCCAGCATCTGGCTGACCCTGACTACTAATCTCTGTGTTTTGAATTCGTCCTTGGGTCTAGGTCCTAGGTGACAGAGTTGGGGTTCTGAGCAACAGGAATATGGAAGCCAGTCCTGGGTGGGGCTCCAGGGAGGACCTCAATCCAGACGCGGGCAAGAACAGTAAGCAACTGGGGAGTGGGCAGGGGATCACAGGAGCACTGCTGAAAATCTGAGAGTGCTATGGCAACCTGCCCCATACCCGCCATGGTGCGCATTGAGTCGCTCCATGTACTGAGCCACCACGTCCACGGCTTCCGTCTCTGGCAGCTGCAGGTTCCCCGACACGTTGCAGCGCAGGTCATTCCAGTCGGAGCGCAGCAGCTCGAAGTCCATGGCGCCCACGCTGAACGTGCGCTGCCAGTCAATGGCGTCCTCACGCCAGCGGCCCAGTGGCCTGTCAGCGGCCTCCTCCTCCTCCTCTTCACTGTCTTCTGATGCCCCCTCATCACCAGGGGCCCCATCATCTTCTTCCTCTTCACCCTCTCCCGGCAGCTGGGGCCTGGACACCTGAGACAGGCTCAGGAAGGAGGTCACGGGCTGTGCTTCCGCTGAGGAGTTGGAGTGGGGTGTGGGTGCTTCGAGTCCCTGTGCATGTGTCTGGCCTTCCCGGATGGTCTGAGCCCCAGTTGGGGGCCTTAACTGCGTGGCCTGGGGGCCACTGGTCCTATGACTCTGTGGTCGAGGAGGATGGGGGGGGTGCCCGCAACTGTACTCTGGGAAGGGGCCTAGGACGCAGGAAGACACCTGGGAAAGGTGGCCAGGGTGGGTCACGCGGTGCCCTTGGGGAAGATCGCTGTCCAGGCCGAACCCTGGTTACATAGACCTTCGAGGGGGGCCTTTCAGCAGCTCGCGGGGGTGGAGCTCGGCCCAAGAACAGGGGCAGCGGGCGGGGAGCCCAGCTCAGTGCCCGGGAGTGTCTGGGGGTCTGGTCATCCAGGGGGCCTGGTGTAGATGGGGCAGGGGAGGCTGCAGCCCCCGTGGGGGCCACTGGGGCAGGGGTCTTTCGGCTCCGCGGCAGGGACGCATCCGTGGGCTCCAGACTGTCCAGCGGTTCTCGCTCGTCCTCGTCCTCATCCAGGAAGTCTGCAGAGAGTCTGGTGAGCAGGTGGCATCAAGGCAGGCAGGCTGGGGGCACAGGGACACTCACCATCTGGGTTGAGGAAGAGGAATGCCCTACGCTGCAGCTCCTCTTCTTCATCTTCTTCTCCCTCTTCCTTGTCCATCTTCATGTACTTGTAGAATCCAAACCTGGCAGGGAAAGGGCGTCAGGGTCAGGCCCAGTTGGGGCCTTGCCCTCTTGCTTCTGATGGGGTCACCGACCCACAGACCTTTCCAGATACAGCGGTGACTCTCGGTAGAAGCATTTGTTGTCACTCTCCATGTGAGTGAGGCGGGTGTGGTCACTGGGATAAACGAAGGACAGGTACACCTGGGGGCGGAGTGGAGGGGCTCAGGGCTGGGCTTGGGGAGAAGGGCTAGAGAGGTGGCTTCAGGAAGCCTCCCTCACTGGGCACTTACAAACTGCAGTCCCTGGTATCTGGCAATTGGAAAATCCTTAAGGATGTAGGTGGGCGCATAGGCACAGGGCTCCAGTACTTTCTCCAGGCTTGACGGCTCCATTCGAGGAGCTGTGGGAGATGTCCCAACATGTGATGGCCTGGCCTGGCCTGGTCCTCATCCCAACCCTCCATCCTCACCTCCCTCAGAAGCCCCTTCTCACTGAGGAAGAATGTGTCTCTGGGGTCTGGCCTGAGCATGTCAGCGCTGGGTTCCTCTTGGGGCAGGGCTCCCCCCACGTGGCTAGCTGGAGACTGAGGCACATGGGCCACGTGGTCCATCTTCAGAGATGACTCATCTGGAACCAGAAGGCTGTGTGCGGCTCCTCCATATCCTTCTTCACCCCAACCTGAGACCACCCATCAATACCCAGCCACTTCCCTGAGGGGGTGGCCAGCCCGCACCTGTGTACAGGGAGATGTGAGCAGATCCAATGACCTCAAACTTCAGACCAGGCAGGAAAGCTCGCCACTGCAGGGACAGGAAAGAGTGCGGGTTTGGGTGGGCAGCCTTCCCTAGCTAGGGGTGAGAGGTCAATGGGAGCAATCCCTGAAAGGATGGAAGAAGCTTGGGGGCAGGGGAGGAAGGGGCCCAGGGGACAGCTGGTAGGATGTACAGGAGGCTGAGGGGCTCTGGGAGCAGGTCTGGCCCCCTTCCTTTTTTCCCCCATCTTCCTGACATCCCTGACTTGGTTATGCCTTCCGGTATCACACACTCCTTGGTTTTTCACTGGTGCCTTCCTGAGGTCACTGCTGGACTGACCACCAAGGGCCAGACCTAGTAACACCTGCCACCAGATGCCCTTCCATATCTCCCAGAAAGGCCACTTTAGGGGAGCTTCTCTGTGCCCCAAGCAGGCTCAGTGTACACCCTGACCTGGGTCTACCTTCCTGAGCATCTGCTTTGGGACTCAGACTAGAAATATCTTGGGGTTGGAGACCACCCTGCAGTGCCCTACAAGGAGATGGGAGGTGTGTGTATGGAGAATTCCTTAGAAGGCTGGGTCACACTCACACCCACTTCCACGTGGTCTGAACCCTTGTCATCTTGCTTATGCAGTAGTTCAAAGTAGTATTTCCGAGAGGCCATGAGTCTGTGGATGTAAGAAGCCAGCGCTTGTCTCCCATCAAATGGATGGAGAGCCCAGAGAAGGGTGGGCAGGGGGCACTCATACCCCTCTGGACTGGTCTGTCAAGAGGATGGTGTTTGTGCAATATGGGCAAAGGTGGCCAGGGTGAGGAGACACTTGGCCTCTCTAAATTGCCAACGTATACATTCACGGTCATATGAGTGTATATCCTCGGTCACTCACCGCCGGGGCTTGGACACCTGGGAGCTGAATTTGGTGAACTCTCCTGGTGCTGTCCACTCTGAGCCAGTCTAGGGAACAAACAGGGGGTACATCAGGTCCCAGCTTCCCAGAGGTTGTAGGCCAGGTGAAGACAGATGGAGGGACTGGGGCAGGTGGGCAGAGCCTGGGGTGAGGGTAGCGCCTACCTTGCCCACAAAGGCTACAAGCTGGGCACCTGCCGGGCTCTCATCTAGGCTCAGCCAGAACTCAGAGTTGTCATCGGAAGCCACAGAGAACTGGATGTCTCCTAGTCCACAGGACAGGGGCTCAGGGGGCTGGACCCTTCACGACACCCCACCCTGGGCACACCCTACCCCCGCACCATCTCTCGCTGGGTGGATGAAGCCAAAAATCCGGAGCCCATAGTTCTTCCACTTGGGGGACACAGCCAACTTCTTCACGGTGGTACGAGTCTGGGGGGGGCAGCGACTACTGACATCACAGCCCACTGCCCACCCTGCCCCCCACCCCCTCTCTCCTGCTGCACTCACGTGAGGAAACAGTGGAAAGTGAAGGTTCCTTCTCAGGTGGCCCACCGCGCCCCCACACCAGTCCTCAAACACGTGCAGGTTTACCTGCCCCTTGAACTGGGGACCAGAGGGGGATTCAGCTCTTGCATAGTCTACGCCGCCCCATCTCCCAGTCTGTCAGAGCCCAGTGGAGCTTACCTCCTCCCGCCACGGAGGTGTATGGTAGGTGAGGTTCAGTGGGGGTGGCTTGCCAGCGCCTCCGGGAAAGAGCATGTTTGAGTCCAGACCCTCAGGCTATAGGAGAGACAGGATGGCCCCATCACACATCAAAAAGGCATTCAGGGGCTGGAGAAATGGTTCAGCAGTTAATGACACTTTTTTTTTTTTTTTTTTTTGGATTTTCAAGGTAGGGTCTCACTCTAGCCCAGGCTGACCTGGAATTCACTATGTAGTCTCAGGGTGGCCTTGAACTCATGGCGCTACTTCTACCTCTGCCTCCTCAGTGCTGGGTTTAAAGGTGTGCACCACCACACCCGGCTTAAAGTCACTTTCACACAAAGACTGACCTCTCAGGTTCGATTCCCTAGTAAACCCACGTAAAGCCAGATGCACAAAGTGGCACATGTGCCTAGAGTTCATTTGTGGTGGCAAGAGGTCCTGATGCACCTGTTCTCCACCCCCTCCCCAGTTCTGCTTAGAAATAAATAATAAAAAATATATATACTTAAAGGCAGTCAGGCTCACAACCACACACAAAAAGTCTAGGCACATACAGTGAAATACAATTTCAAGCCTGGTGTGGTGGTATACACCTTTAATCCCAGCACTCAGGAAGCAGAGGTAGAAGGATTGCCCCAAGTTTGAGGCCACCCTAAGACTACACAGTGAATTCCAGGTCAGCTTGAGCTGGAGTGAGACCCTACCTCGAAAATCCAAACACACACACACCCCAAAAAACTTCAACTTATACTCCCAGCATGAACACCTCAGAAAACCCGCCCAGGCAGGCATGTGGCCACTTACAGAATCTCTCTCTCTCTCACACACACACACCCTGTGGCCATGGCCATCTGTGCCCTCACACACACATAGTCCTTCTTGGTCACTGCTTACCGCCTGCTCCTCCTCACGACTCTCACTAGAGTCCTCTGCCCTCTGTGTGGATGGCATCACCCGGACGCCCCGGCTATCTGTCACACCAGTCAGCTTCTCGCCATCTGCAGGTAGCATGTGAGGCACATCTGAGCCCAGGAGTTCCTAATTCTGGGCTCAGCTGGAGGGGCGGGGGAGGGGCAGGAAGCTTCATCCCACCTGGCTGGAGCAGACAGGAAGGCTTGCTGCCCAGGTCCTGCTCCCTCATGTCCACACCCTTCTACAAGCCACTCAGAGTGAGGTACAAGCCCTCTACCAGGTTCTCCTCAGTCCTTGGAAGGTACAGCTATGTGTGCCAATAGGCTTGGGTGAATCTTTTCTTAAAAATTTTTTGTTTTGGGCTGGAGAGATGGCTTAGCGGTTAAGCGCTTGCCTGTGAAGTCTAAGGACCCCGGTTCGAGTTCGATTCCCCAGGACCCACGTTAGCCAGATGCACAAGGACATGCACACGTCTGGAGTTCGTTTGCAGTGGCTGGAGGCCCTGGCGCACCCAATCTCTGTCTGTCTATCTGCCTCTTTCTATCTCTGTCTGTTGCTCTCAAATAAATAAATTAAAAAAAATTTTTTTGTTGGGCTGGAGAGATGGCTTAGCGGTTAGGCGCTTGCCTGTGAAGCCTAAGGACCCCAGTTCGAGGCTCACTTCCCCAGGTCTCACGTTAGCCAGATGCACAAGGGGGCGCACGCATCTGGAGTTTGTTTGCAGTGGCTGATAGCCCTGGCGCGCCCATTCTCTCTCTCTCTCTCTCTCTCTGTCTGCCTCGTTCTCTGTCTGTTGCTCTCAAATAAATAAATAAAAATAAACCAAAAAAAATTTTTGTTTTATGTTTATCTATTTGAAAGTGACAGAGAGAGAGAGAGAGAGAGAGAGAGAGAGAGGGAGGGAGGGAGAGAGAGAGAGAGAGAGAGAATGGGTGTGCCAGGGCTTCCAGCCACTGCAAATAAACTCCAGAAGCATGTGCCCCCTTGTGCATGTGGCTGACGTGGGTCCTGGGGAATCGAGCCTCGAACCAGGGTCCTTAGGCTTCACAGGCAAGCGCTTAACCACTAAGCCATCTCTCCAGCCCTTGGGTGAATCTTTGCATGCTCACACCCATTTGGTAGTCTTCACTGAATGGCTCTACCTTGGAAAAAACTCTGTGTCTTTTCTATGTATTGGAGCATCTGCCTCTGGACCGTTCCCAGATCTGAAGACATGTCCACAGCCTGCTCCCTCCCCAGTCTTGAGGCAGACCATCTCTGCATCCCATTTTATCCTACTTTCTGTATCTTCTCCCCTAAACTGTGTACCTGAGTATCGCACGGTATCACTGAATATCGATGCCGCAGGATCTGAGCCTCCAAGAGTGGGAGGCTTCACTTTATCCCACTTCTGTCCCTCCTGGTGTTCCCAAAGAAGGACACCCAATCTAGGAATCTTCTCTGCTTCAGAGCCAAGTTCAAACCCAGACACCAGACCACTGTGCCCATTTGGTCTTGGCTCCAGCCCCATCCCCGGATGAGGGGCTGCCCGTGGTCTTCTGCCTCTTGAGAGTTCTACAGTACCCCTCACCTGTTCTTCATTCCACACCCTTTCTACATCACTCCTGACCATTTAGGAGGTGAGCAGCTAACAGGCTTCTGGCCAAATTCACATAACTGGACCTGGATGGCTGGCCCACCAAGCTAAGTTCAGAAATGTGACGTCTGGGGCTATAGCCCAGGCTGCCACCCCTGTCCTACAGGAGCTGAGCCCCAGTTAAGTAAGTGTTCAGATAGGCCTGTCCACTCTCATCAGAGGACATCTGCATGCACAAGCTGCTGGCCTACGCAATGTTGCCTGCACCGACTACTGACCAGTAAGGAAAGCCTTGAGCAAGTGCAGCTTCTCAGGAACCCCTTAGTGTCTGGTGGGAGCCCACGTGGCCAGATAGAAGACAGGGTTCCCAGCCTACCTAGACATGGACAAGAATGTGTGATATGGTGGTCAGGACCCCACCTGCACAGCTCAAGTGGTTCCTAGCAGTGTCACTGGGCAACTTTCATCTAGGACCCAGGCAGCCGCTGCCCACCCAGGAGGAGGCAAAGCCAACTGACCAGCCTCCCAGTTGCCCTTTAGAAGTGGACCTCTCATACCTCCACCCCCTCCTGGTTATGTGCAGACACATAGGCTGCTCAGGAAGTCAGACTGAGGGAGGAGGTCTGTGGCTGCTCAGAAACCCACAGAGGCAGCTGGTGGGGGCTGGGTCTCTTGGGTACTGGGTCAGCTCTGGGTCAAGACCAATTTGCTGAGAACTGGGCTGGGAGTGTTGTGTTTTTTTTTTTTTTTTTTTTTGTTTTTTTTTTTTTTGTTTTTGAGATAAAGTTGTATAGGAGTATCATGAAGCTGTTGCAGCTGAGACATGCCTGGGGGGCCCTAGATCCATGAAACCATGTGTCTAGGCACATGGGACATCTGAAGGCGGAAAGGTCGTCTGCAGGGGGGAGGTAGAAAGTGGGACCAAACAGGGAGCTTCAGGGCCCTTAGGTGGAGGCTCAGGATGTCATGAGGCAGTGTCACTGTGCCGGAGTCTCTGGGAAGAGAGACACCTGCTTCCTTGTCCTCACATCTCCAGGACTCCTGTCTCTCTCACATGGATCAGGGGTAGCCTGGCTGGGCTCTCCTGCTTGGTGAGGTCCACTCCCTCACCTCTTCTATCAGCCATCTCTGGAGATCCTCTCCCACTATATGGGTCCAAGGTCACCATCTCCAGGGGCCCTCCTAGGTTCTCGCCTACAGGGCGCGCAAGGCCCGGGACTGCTTTGTTTGTGGGTGTGTTCCCTGCTCCCTCTGGGATGTGAGCACCAGGAGTCCAAGCATTATCACTGCTTCTCAGCGCACAAGCATCTTTCTTAGTCCACAGGTGTACCCAAAGCTTCCAACTGCTCGGACCACTCTCCCAATCTCCTGGGAGTTGTATAGCTGGATCCCCGGGCACCTCCCTCTCCAGCAGCCAAGAAAACTGGGGAGAAAACTGAGGTCTTGCTGAGTAGGCAAGGGCCAGAGCGGCCTCTGGGGTAGGGGTAGAGATATAAGAGGCCACGGTTAACCCTCCCACTACCGGATCAGAGCTGTACCAGGCTCCACAAAGGCCAGGGACGCTCGCCCATGAGGGTAGTGCGCGTCCACGTTGACGTCACCGGGCGTCCAACCTAACCGAGCCCCCTCCCCCCAATGTCGCGGAGTTGGGAGGAGCAGGCGGGCGGGGTCTTTGGGCTGTCTGACCCGCGCGCCCTGGGAGGCCCCGGGCCCTCGCGCCACGCGCCCCTCGCGTACCTCGCCCGTAGCCCAGCCGCTGGCGCAGCGCGCGGCCGGGGCGCACCAGGCTCCGGTGCACGTACGTGAGCCACGCGGCGCAGGTGAGCAGCAGCAGCAGCAACAGCAGCTTCATCTGCTTGCGAACCTTCTTCACCGGGAACCACGGCATCGCTGCGCCGCGCTCAGGGGCGTCGCTGCGGACCCCCGGCCCCGCCCGTCCCGCCCCGCATCCCCGGGCCCACCCGGCCGCGCTCAGCGCCCGCGGCCTCGCATGGCCCTTTGTCCGCCTCCGGGACTACCGGCTGCGGCCGCGACCACCTCTCCCCCCCTCCCTCCCCCCCAGTCCCGGGGCTGCTCGGGCCGCGGTCGGGGTGGGCGGCGGGAGCGGCTCCACGCGGCGCCCCCCCCGCCCGGCCCGGCCCGGCCGCTCCCGCTTCTCGCTCCTGCGGTCGCGGCGGGACCGAGCAGCATCCACGCTGCGGTGCTACCCACCGTGAAACGGGACCAGCGGCCGCGCGGCCCGAGCCAATGAGCCACGGCCAGCCTGCGCGCAGCCAATCCGCAGCGCGCGCAGGCGAGGCGGCGCGTTAGGGTGTGCCCGCACCCCACGACGCGCGCATCCACCTGGGCTGCGCGGCCCGGAGAGCGCGGGGATGCGGGGGCGCAGGGACAGGAGCGGCAGTGAGGGGGACCCAAAACGCTGGGGGAACGGGCTATGAGGGGAGCCAGACGGAATGGGGGCGATGCGGGCTGCAGTGGGAAGGTGTGGGAGGCAGGGTACGGGTGTCGGGGTGGGAAACCGCCTGCATATCTTGAGGTGGATACGCACGCGAAGAGAAGTCTGGTAGGCCACAACTGAGCTGTCATTCTGACCAGCCAGGCTGGGATGTGGCTTTTAGCTGTGTGGCTGGGTACAGGTGAGGTGAACGATGGGTTTGTGCCGTTTGCCTTGGTGTACACTTCCTTCCCATCCTTGCTGACGCACTCCAGACCCTGCCTGCCCGTCTGTCTCCACCCTCTTTTTCCCTGGTCACCACCCTGTGGCCACTCCGCCTCAATAATAGTAGCTTGCAGAACCAGTGGGTCGGGAATGTGGACCGGGCACAGTGTAAGACTCCCTTCCTCCATATCATGGCTTAGGGTGGAATGATGCCCTCCAGCCCAGCATGCACCGGGGAGCCCCTCCCTTCTTGGTCTGCCACTTGAGGTACAGGCATCCCAGCTTTGTCTGCAAAGGTACTTTTTTTTTCTTAAAAAAATTATTTATTTGCAAGGGGAGAGAGAGAGTAAGTAAGTATGGGCGCACCAGGGCCTCCTGCCACTGCAAATGAACTCCAGATGCATGCACTATTTTGTGTATCTGGCTTTATGTGAGTACTGGGGAGCTGAACCCAAGCTGGTAGGCTTTGCAAGCCAGTGCCTTCAACTGCTGGGTCATCTTCTCAGCCCCCCTTGTCTTGTTTTTATTTTTTAAAATCATTTATTTGCACGTGTGTATGTATTAGGGAGGGTGGCACCACGGGGCTTCTTGCCACAGCAGATGAACCTCAGACCCTTGTACCTCTGGTGTGTCTGGCTTTACCTGGGTACTGAAGAAATCAAACACGCGGCCAGCAGCCTTTGCATCTCCCCAGCTCTTGTTGTCATATGTTAATACTGCCCCATCACCAACCTGCCCCCCTGAAGACATAAAATAAAATTGTCCACTTTCTTGTTTGTGTTACCCTCTCTTGTGTCCGGGAAATTTGTGTCTTTTCAAACGTCAGCCATCACTGCTGTTTGCATCCCTTCCCCGCCGTCGGTCTATTTTCCTTATAGAAATCCACTGCCTACTCATAGGATGTGTATCAAAGAGAGGGGCGGGGGGGGGGCGGAGGGATGAATGAGCACACCAGGGTCTCTGCAAACAAACTCCAGATGCATGTTCCACTTTGTGTGTCTGGCATTACGTGGGTGCTGAGGAATCAAATCGAGAATGGGCAAGATTTGCAAGTAAGTATCTTTTAACCGCGGAGCCTCTCCCCAGCCCAGGATGTGTGCATCTTAAACATCTTTTTTTTTTTTTTTTTTTTTTTTTTTGGTGTGTGTGCACGTGGAGGTCAGAAGAGAACTTTGGGTGTCAGTCCTTACTTGTCCTTTCATCTTGTTTGCGGCAGGGTCTCTCATCGTTCGTCACTGTGTTTGCCAGCCCAGCTGGCCTGTGAGCTTCCAGGCGATTCGCCTGCCTTCCCCGCCCTCCTCAGTCTAGGTTCACTAGAATCACAGATGCTCATGCTCTGACATCTGGCTTTATGTGGGCTTTAGGGATCTGAACTCAGGGACTCATGGTTGTGTGACAAGTGCTTTACCCACTGAGCCATCTTTGCAGCCTTTAAACATTACCTTAATGGCAGTGTTTTATGTCATATCTTACATCTCACATGTTGCTCATGGCTGTTTCCTGGTACTCACACTTATTCAACTAAAATACATTACCTACTATCTTTACAAGCTAGAGATTTCAGGGTTCAGTAGTGAGTGAGAAGATAAGATCTCTCACTTCAGGGAGCTTATGTTTTACTAGACAGAGACAGATGACTGAGCAAATATGGTTTTGTATTGTGGAAAATGCTATAAAGAAAACAGAGTGGCTGGGCGTGGTGGCGCACGTCTTTAATCCCAGTGCTTGGGAGGCAGAGGTAGGAGGGTCGCTGTGAGTTTGAGGCCACCCTGAGAATACATAGTGAATTCCAGGTCAACCTGAGTGAATGAGACCCTACCCTGAAAAACCAAAAATAAATAAATAAATAAAAATAAAGAAAAGAAAAAAAAGAAGAAAACCAAGTGGGGTAACAGCATAGAAAAGAGGTGAGTATTACTTTAGACAGAGTAGCCACTCTGGGGCAGCAGCTTCTTGTATGATAGTAAGTGACATCTTTAAAACATTATTTATTTGGAAGCCGGGCATGGTGGAGCACGCCTTTAATCCCAGCACTTGGGAGGCACAGGTAGGTGGATCACCATGAGTTCGAGGCCACCCTGAGACTACATAGTGAATTCCAGGTCAGCCTGGACTGGAGTGAGACCCTACCTCGACTCTCCCCCAAAATATATATATATTATTTATTTGGGAGGGAGGAAGAAAGAGAGAGAGAAAATGAGAATGAGAATGGCTGTGCCAGAGCCACTTGCTGCTGCAAATGAACTCTAAATGCTTGTGCCTCTTCATGGATCTGGCTTTATGTGGGCACTGGGTAATCAAAACCAGGCTTCAGGATTTACAAGCAAGCACCTTTAACCACTGAGCTGTCTCCCCAGCCCTTAAGTAGCATTTTTACAAAACAAATGATGGAAAGGAGGAGAAGTATTTGGGACCCCGTTGCTTTTGTGAGTCACCAACCACAGGGCTTCCTCTACTCATCTGGAAACCAGCAAGTATGATGAAGGGTGGAAGGCAGAACAACTGGGAGGACAAACTAGGATTGGCTAGACCCAGCTGCTCATGTGCCACCCACCTGATTGTGATAGCTGACCAACCCCAATCTCATAGGGAAGGGCCGCTGCCTAACAGAGCCGACAACAGTACGTACCACCCACAGCAACCTCCTGATGAGCATGCACACACGTGGGGGGAGGTGGGGTCTTAGTGTAGCCCAGGCTGACCTGGAATTCACTCTGTAGTCTCAGGGTGGCCTTGAACCCACGGCAATCCTCCTACCTCTGCCTCCCAAGTGCCAGGATTAAAAGCATGCGCCACCAAGCCCAGCTTAACACACTTCTTTTTTTTTTTTTTAAATTTTTATTAACATTTTTCATGATTATAAAATATATCCCATGGTAATTCCCTCCCTCCCCACCCCCACACTTTCCCGTTTGAAATTCCATTCTCCATCATATTACCTCCCCATTACAATCATTGTAATTACATATATACAATATCAACCTATTAAGTATCCTCCTCCCTTCCTTTCTCCACCCTTTATGTCTCCTTTTCAACTTACTGGCCTCTGCTACTAAGTATTTTCATTCTCACGCAGAAGCCCAGTCATCTGTAGCTAGGATCCACATATGAGAGAGAACATGTGGCGCTTGGCTTTCTGGGCCTGGGTTACCTGACTTAGTATAATACTTTCCAGGTCCATCCATTTTTCTGCAAATTTCATAACTTCATTTTTTTTTTACCGCTGAGTAGAACTCCATTGTATAAATGTACCACATCTTCATTATCCACTCATCTGTTGAGGGACATCTAGGCTGGTTCCATTTCCCAGCTATTATAAATTGAGCAGCAATAAACATGGTTGAGCATGTACTTCTAAGGAAATGAGATGAGTCCTTTGGATATATGCCTAGGAGAGCTATAGCTGGGTCATATGGTAAATCAATCTCTAGCTGTTTTAGGAACCTCCACACTGTTTTCCACAATGGCTGGACCAGATTGCATTCCCACCAGCAGTTAACACACTTCTTTTAAAAGACTGTTTAGTCAGAGCCACATGTTGGGTCATGATATGCAGAGACATTTATCGTACCCATAACTGTGGGCTAACTCTAGAATGCATGACCCATATACCTCAACAAGGAGAGGCCAAGGGGAGGGGATAGGTCATGGATGAGCCTAATAATGGTACCAAACTGACTGTATTTGCTGAGTACAATAAGATAATAAAATAATTTAAAAATAAAAGACTGTTTAATTTCCACTAATGACCAAAGTAAATCTAAACTTTTGTTTCTTTTTTTTCTTCCTAATAGCATGCAACTCTCTCAACTGAAACAGACTGTCTCTCTAGAGAAGTTTGAGTAAAAGTTTCAAATCTGTGTTTGTGTGATGCTCATTCTGTGTGTGTGTGTGTGTGTGTGTGTGTGTGTGTGTGTGTGTGTGTGTGTAGTGTAGTGTATGGGTGTGCCAGGGCCTCTGGCCACTACAAATGAACTCCAGATGCATGCGCCACTTTATGCAACTGGCTTACGTGGGTCCTGGGTAATTGAACCTGGGTCCTTTGGCTTTGCAGGCAAGTACCTTAACTACTAAGCCATCTCTTCAGCCCAATATGCATTCTTATAGCTGGATCACATTCCTTGCATGTGTTTGATGCAAACACAGGAACAAAACACTAACTGCTCACAACACATCACAATGCTGTTTTTTTAAAAAAATGTTAATTTTTTAGAGAGTACATGTGAGAGAGGGAGAGAGAATTGGTACACCAGGGCCTCAGCTACTGAAATTGAATGCCAGATGCTTGCGCCACCTGGTGGGCATGTCTGACCTTGTGCTTGCCTCACCTTTGTGTGTGTACCCTAAGATCTGGAGAGTTGAACATGAGTCCTTAGGCTTTGCAGGCAAGCACCCTAACTGCTAAGCCATATCTGTAACCCAATGCTATGTTTTTGTTTTTGAATCTTTTCTGAAATTTATACTTCTTTAATTAGTTTATTTGAGAGAGAAAATGAGGCAGGATATATATATATGGACAGAGAGAGGGAGGGAGAGAATGGGTATACCAGGGCATCTAGCACTGGAAATGAACTCCATATGTATGTGTCACCTTGTGCATCCGGCTTTACATGGATACTGGTCATCAAACCTGGATCCTTTGGCTTTGAAGGCAAGTGCCTTAGCAGCTAAGCCATCTCTCCAGCCTCACAGTGCTATATTTGATGGTAGGAGAACAAGCGAGGGAAAGGGGAAGGCGGAGTTGGTCCTGTGAGGGGAAGGGGGAAGGGCTCACTGCGCAGGCTGTAAGCCGCACTGAAGTACTCTGCTGCTTTTGCCCTCAGCAAGCACCTCAGCTGGTTCTTTGCCTGGTGTGGGGAGAACCCAAGTTTAAATTCCTCAGAGGTTTGTGCTGTTCTCAGTTTTCCTTGAACGGGATGGTTCTACCTTTCTGTATTTGTTTCCGTGAGACTTATGAGTGCTAAGAGACACCTTCGAGGAACTCCTGTCTTGTAAATGTAATGTAGCCTTGAGCTCCTCGCTGACAGGAGCAAACATTCCTGCCAGCACAAGGACTGTTCTTTCCGTTGATCCCCTGCCCAAGGGCCAAGTGGACATGTCTCAGCTTCAGTGTGAAGCGTCCCCTGGTGGAGCACCCCAGGGTTTTCCCAAGACTAAAGGGATTCCCAGGACTGGAGGCTTTCAGCTTTAAACCCAGAAAAGTCCTGGATGAATCGATCTTTTGGAATTTAAGACCTCTAGACCAACAGAGTGCAAAGCTTTAGGAATGGTAAGAAATGAGGTATGATCATCAAGAAAGCAGTGCTGCCAGGCGTGGTGGTGCACACCTTTAATCCCAGCACTCGGGAGGCAGAGGTAGGAGGATTGTTGTGAGTTCGAGGCCAACCTGAGACTACATAGTGAATTCCAGGTCAGCCTGGGCTAGAGTGAGATCCTACCTCAAAACAAACAAACAAGAAAGAAAGAAAGAAAGAAAGAAAGAAAGAAAGAAAGAAAGAGAGAGAGAGAAGAAAGGAAAGGAAAGGAAAGGAAAGGAAAGAAAAGAAAAGAAAAGAAAGAAAAGAAAAGAAAAGAAAAGAAAAGAAAAGAAAAGAAAAGAAAAGAAAAGAAAAGAAAAGAAAAGAAAAGAAAAGAAGAAAGAAAGCAGTTCTATTTCTGCTCCTGACTCCTGGACACATGTTCCCTGGCTGGGAGGAGCCATAGGGTGGATGCTGCTGCAGATGATGTCCCTGTCCCACAGTATTGTTACTCTGATGACACTAAGACAGAGCTCTGAGATGCCATTCCACCATTTGGATAGGCATATGGCCAGCAAGTGAGTTCCCTGGACAGAGCTATGCTGTGTGGGATAACATGAGGGTAGTGAGTCCTTGGGTGGTTGTTGCAGTTACTTTCTCATTGCTGAGCTGAAACACTGACCAGAGCAGCTTATGGGAGGGAAAGGTTTGTTTCAGACTTAAAGTTAAAAAAAAATTGAAAATATTTTATTTTTATTTATTTTTAAACTTACTTTATTTGAGAGAGAGAGAGAGAGAGAGAGAGAGAGAGAGAGAAAGAGGCAGATAGAGGAGAGAGAATGGGTGTGTCAGGGGCTCCAGCCACTGAAAACAAACTCCAAATGCATGGGCCACCTTGTGCATCTGGATTACATGGGTACTGGGGAATCAAACCTGGGTCCTTAGGCTTCACGGGCAAGTGCCTTAACCACTAAGACATCTCTCCAGCCCTTTAATTTTTTTTTTTTTTTTTTTAATTTTAGGGCTGGGGAGATGACTTAGAAATTAAGGTGCTTGCCTGCGAAGCCTAAGGACCCATGTTCTACTCTCCAGGTCCTAAATAAGCCAGATGCACAAGGTGGCCCATGTGCACAAAATGGCACACGTGTCTGGAGTTTAATTGCAGTGGCTGGTAGCCCTGGCATGCCAATTCTCTCTTGCACTCTCATAAAAAAAAAATACAATGTTTAAAATTTTTTTTTTCCTTTTATCCATCATGCTCTCTCTTTTCCGAAGTAAGGTCTCACTCTACTCCAGACCAACCTGAAATTCACTATGTAGTCCCAGGCTGGCCTCAGACTCATAGCAATCCTCCTACCTCTGTCTCCCTAGTGCTGGGATTAAAGGCATGCGCCACCACACCCAGTTTATTCTATTTATTTGTTTAGTTAGTTCTGGTTTTTTGAGGTAGGGTTTCACTCTAGCTCAGGCTGACCTGGAATTCACTATGTAGACTCAGGGTGGCCTCGAACTCATGGCGATCCTCCTACCCTGCTTCCTGAGTACTGGGATTAAAGGTGTGTGCCATCACACCTGGCTTTTATTTTATTTTTTTAAACTTATTTTAAATGGCAACTTCCATAATTATAGATAGCAAAAAGAGTGTAAGGGCCAAAGGAAGGATAAGACTGATTACAATGCAATCTTCCAGACACAAAATGGTTGGAATATCCATGACCTCACAATGCCTGGTACTACCTACACAACACTCCCATAATAGGAGGAAAAGATGATAACATCAAAATAAAAGGTAGACTGATTGAGAGGAGGAGGGGATATGGTGGAGAGTGGATTTGTAAAGGGACAAATGGGGGAGGGGGAATTATCATGGTTTGTTGTGTATATGGAAGTTATTGATAAAAAAGGTCAAACATGGTGGTGGATGCCTTTAATCTCACTCAGGAGACAGAGGTGGGAGGATCACCATGAGGCCACCCTGAGACTCCATAGTGAATTCCATGTCAGCCTGGGTTAGAGCGAGATCCTACCTTGAAAAACCAAATAATAATAATAATAACAACAACAAATAATAAATTTTTAAAAGTTAAATAAAAGAAAACCCAGGGCCTGTTGTCATGTTGCGGGTATTGGACTTGAACTCAGATTTTTGATGAGGTTTACCTGGTGATTATTGGTTTTTGTATTGGTCCAGTCTCACCTTATTACAATGCCTCTTTTTTAAATTTAAATTTTTTATTTAAGTTTTTTGAGGTAGGACTCACTCTAGCCCAGGCTGAACTGGAATTCACTATGTCATCTCAGGTTGGTCTTGAACTCACAGCAATCCTCCTAACTCTGTCTCCTGAGTGCTGGGATTAAAGATATGCACCACCACGCCTGGCTTATGATGCCTTTTGCAGTAGAAATGTTTACTCTGTGCCATTATGTATTAGAAGCATGCAACTTGTTTTGATTTCACAGGACCCATACTTAAAGGACAGTCTTAAATCTCAGATGAAACTTGGGACTTTGGAATAGTCTTAAAGTTGGTAAAGCTTTTGAGGACCTTTGAAGTTATACTGAATATAATTTTCATTGTGAGATGTTCATGAGTCTATGGGGGCCAGCACCAAATGTGGTAGTTTAAATCTGATAGTATAAATGTATGACCCCATAGACTCAGGTGTTTCATTAAAATTGAAAGACTGGGGCTGGAGAGATGGCTTAGCGGTAAAGCGCTTGCCTGTGAAGCCTAAGGACCCCGGTTCGAGGCTCGGTTCCCCAGGTCACACATTAGCCAGATGCACAAGGGGGCGCATGCGTCTGGAGTTCGTTTGCAGAGGCTGGAAGCCTTGGTGCGCCCATTCTCTCTCTCTCCCTCTGTCTTTCTCTCGGTGTCTGTCGCTCTCAAATAAATAAATAAAAAATTAAAAAATAAAAATAAAAAAATAAAATTGAAAGACTGGAGAGCAGACTTAGTGGTTAAGGTGCTTGCCAGCAAAGCCAAAGGACTCAGGTTCAATTCCCTAGTATCCATGTAAGCCAGATGCATAAGGTGGTGTATGCTTCTGTAATTTGTTTGCAGTGGCTGGAGGCCCTGGAGCACCCATTATCTCTCTCTCTGCCTTTCTCTCTCTCAAATAAATAAATAAGACAGGAACTGGAGGGATGGCTTAGTGGTTAAGTGCTTGTCTGTGACACCTAAGGACCACAGTTCAAGGCTTAATTCCCCAGGACCCATGTAAGTCAGATGCACAAGGGGGCACGTGCATCTGGAGTTTGTTTGTAGTGGCTGGAGGCCCTGGTGTGCCCATTCTCTCTCTCTCTCTCTGCCTCTTTCTTTCTCTGTCTGTCACTCTCAAATAAATAAATAAAAATAAAAAAATTAATAAATAATAAAAAAAAAAAAGGTGGGTGTGGTGGCACACACCTTTAATCCCAGCACTTGGGAGGCAGAGGTAGGAGGATCACCATGAGTTTGAGGCCACCCTGCGACTACATAATGAATTCCAGGTCAGCCTGGGCTAGAATGAAACCCTACCTCAAAAAACAAACAAACAAAAAATTGAATTTGCAACTTTATTCCCTAGCACACAGATTCCTGCTACAGAGGGAATGTCACCAGGGGCAGGTCTGTTTCCAATCCAAAGGTGTGAAGGGAGCTGTTTGAACCATTGCTGTGTCTGCTTGCTGTGTTTTGGTGTTTGCTTGCTGCAGTTGTTCTCTCTGCCTGGATTTAAGCAGCCTCTTCCACCATTAAAGGGACTTCCCCTGGATTTGTAAGCCTGAAATAAATGTGTTGCTCCCCTAAACTGTGTCTGATTGGATGTTTGTCCTCAATGTGGAGCTGACTACAACGCTGCCTCTAGCCCAGTCTGGACAAAGTCCTTTGTACCATCAGAAACCTCATAAGCTGAGCCTCCAGTGTCTACACTTCTCTCCACATTTAGCTCTTCTCAGATAACAGGAGGTGTAGGAGACATTGGGCTTGTGCTGTAAGTGTCCAAAAATCGCTGAAGAAAGACCTGGGACTCAAATAGTATGTAAAAACAAAGAGCGTTTATTCTGCAGAATCAGCCAGCGTGCGGGGGTCAACCATTCACACAAAATGGCAACCTGAGAGGAGCACACAGGCCCCTTTTAAGCACAACTACAGAAATTCCAGGCGGGTTAGGTAATCTTCTAGCCTGATTGGCTAGGCAAGCAGCACTTACAGTTGCACGCCTCTGATTGGTTGGGGCAAAAGGGACAGTGGGCATGTCTGGACATGTCTCCAAGAACTGACTCAGCCCCCAGAGCACAAAATGGTGGCTATCTTCCCTGGCCACGTGTCAGGGTCACTGTTGATTAACAGCTTGCCCTTCGTTAGTGGTTTTTCCCAGAAGTCTTGCCTGCCTCTTCAGGAAACTAGAACTTAGGCCTAGCTGTGAACTGGAGGAAATTTGATCATCTCAGTGCTATGGTTGAAGAGGCTAGATGCAGTGGACCCTGAGGTTCTGGAGGAGGCAGGTGCAAGTTCTGTGGGATCTGCCATCTACTCTCCAACACATTTCCTACTAAGAAGGGAAGGGTGGTTGCTACTTTTTGCCCATCAAGTGCCATCAGCTTCATGTCCCCAACATAGTGGGTGATATCTGTTCTGTGGGATGGAAAGGTAACAAAGGCCTCTGTCAACCAGATGGTGCTTGGACTGAAGCATTTGACCTGGGAGTTAGGCCCATGAAGGTGTGGTGTTACCTGTTGAAAGTAATGTCTTTGCTGTCTACTTTACTAACAAGTATGGAGGAAGGGCATTTCCACGTCAGCAGCCACTGGCCGGGCATGGGGTGGTGTTGCAGTCAGGTTCGCATTGCTGGTAGAAATCACCCAACCAAGAACAGCTTCTGGGAAAAAAGATTTACTTTGGTTTACAGGCTCCAGGGGAAGCTCCACGATGGCAGGGGGAAACGATGGCATGAGCAGAGGGTGGACATCACCCCCTGGCCAACATAAGGTGGACAACAGCAATAGGAGAGTTCACTGGCATGGGGAAACTGGTTATAACACCCATAAGCCTGCCCCCAACAATACACTCCTTCCAGGAGGCATCAATTTCCAAATATCCATCAGCTGGAACCTAGCATTCAGAATATCTAAGTTTATGGGGGACACCTGAATCAAACCACCACATTTCTCCCTGACCCCCATAAACTGACAACCATACATGATGTAAAATGCAATGCATTCATCTAACTTTAAAAGTCCCATAGTTTTTTATCAATTCCAATGATGTTCATATATCCCCATAGTCCAAATCTTTTAACTGAGGCATAATACCAAAAAATAACCTCAAAAAAACCATAATGGCACAGAATAAATATTCACACTGCAAAAGATGGCATTGGGCATAGCAAAGAAACATTCAACCAATACCAGATTTAAAACAACCAGGGCAAACATCAAACTCTGTAGCTTCAAGTCCAGCAACTCTAGCCAGTGAGAAATCGCCAAGTCCAATAATTCTAACCAGCAACAATTCTCTGCCATTCCAATTCTGCCCCTCCAGCTAGACTACTCAGAGCGCTGGAAAACTTCATAGGGGCCCACAGCTCTCCTTGGCAGCCATCTCGTGGTCCCAGCATCTCCACTGGGTTTCCACTGCAACCCACGGCTCATCCTCATGGCCCCATGGGGTCTCCATGCAGGCATCCAGCAAACCTGCTTCACACTGCCCATGGCCATTTCCAAATCAGAACACTATGATGCAAACTCAATGACCCTCTCCTTCCTGCATTTCTTATACTCCACAATGCCAGGTAGGGTGCCAATTTGTTAATCCAGGGGGGAATAAAGCAGACTTTGAAGAACAGGACACTCCTTGAGCACTCAGGCCCCTTTAAAAGAGTCTACATTCTTCCTGTTGCCCCAGCATAGGTCAGCTATCCCAGTCTCAAAGGTTGTAATCTCTCAATTTCAGCTGAATGGGCTGCAGTTCACCCAAAGATTTTTTTTTTTTGTACAATTCAGAAAACCAAACTTTATTAGAACAACTTTCCTGAATTTATACTGAGGAAATTATTTGAATTGACTTCTTTAAAAGCACTCTTCCAAATAATTTTAGTGAAGCCATGCATGGCATTTATGTTATATCTAAGTTGAGACAAAAAGGAGATATGGATTTAAGTCCTCTGTATTTAGTTTAAATGACTTCCCCAATATTAAAGTAAGTTATATTTTTTTGGGGGGGGGCATGGGCACCTTTTTTAAAATTAGTTTTCTATTCTGCAAGTACAGGCAGTTTGGTACCATTATTAAGTTCATCTGTGACCTACCCCCTCCCCATTGGCCCTTCCTTGTTGGTGTATATGGGTCGTGCATTTTGGAGTTACCCCACAGTTATTGGTACGATAAATGTCTCTGCATATCATGACCCAACATGTGGCTCTGACATTCTTTCCGCCCCCTCTTCTGCAAAATTTCCCTGAGCCATGTTGGGTTTCTTTTTGGTCTGCTTCAGTGATGAGGTGTTGGGGCCTCTGGGGCTCTGGCTCTCTGATTTGGTAGGGGTTGATTTTTCTCTGTGTTGGTCTCCTTCCCCCTTGTGCTGGTATCCAGTTCATCAGGAAAACAGCACCCTTGCTTGTTTCGCCAATTTTCCTTAGTTTCAGCTGGGGCCCTTTGGAGGTATGATGGAGTGGCTCTCTCCTGAGGATCTGCATCTATCTGAAAAAGAAAACCAGATTCTCCAACAGAGAGTAAGTTAGCACCAGGACAAATGAGATAGCCCTTACTTTTTTTATAGAGAGTTTAATAGGTGTAGGCCCTCTTGTAGCCCATGATTGATGGTAGCTTGATATTGGAGAGTGGGTTTATGTTTGGATATGGTTCTGACTTGTTTCCCAGGTCCAGCTATGGGTCCCGTACCACTGAGGGGATCAGTTAGCTGAATCAAGAGCAGTTGGTTCCCCATCATGGCTGTGTGCCACTATTGCACTTGTGTGGGCATCACACCAGGTTATTTGCTGCTAAGTCGGTTTCACCCAAAGATTTTTCTTTCTGTGCCATATCCCTCTGCTCACACCAGTTCATTTCTATGCAAAGCAACCCTGCACAACTTCTCAGGACTTGGGCATAATAGCAAGCTTCTCACACAAACTGCTAGCACGGTCCAAACAAAGCTCTTTCTCACCCTCCTAAGCCAAACCTCACAGTCCATAGTTCTTAGTTCATTCAGGTCTTGCAGCTCAGACCAGAATAGTCCATCAAGCTGTACTTACAGCACTGCAAGGCATCTCTTAGGCCAAGGTTTCAAATCCTCCCACATTCCTCTTGAAAATCAGCTCCAAAAGGCCAAAGCTACACAGTCAGGTGTCTAGCAGCAATCCCACTCTTTGGTACCACTTTACTGTTGCAGTCCGGTTCCCATTCTTGGTAGAAATCACCCAACCAAGAGCAGTTTATGGGAAAAAGAGATTTATTTTGGCTTACAGGCTCGAGGGGAAGCTCCACGATGGCAGAGGAAAACGATGGCATGAGCAGAAGGTGGACATCACCCCCTGGCCCACATAAGGTGGACAACAGCAACAGGAGAGTGTGCCAAACACTGGCATGGGGAAACTGGCTATAACACCCATAAGCCTGCCCCCAACAATACTCTTCCTCCAGGAGGCATTAATTCTCAAATATCCATCATCTGGGAACATAGCATTCAGAATATTTAAGTTTATGGGGGACACCTGAATCAAACCACCACAGGTGGTGTGTATTACTGAAGTACTGTTGGAATTAAACCAAGAAAGGAAGCTGTAAGAACTGGAATCTCATCAAGTTTTCAGTAGCTGTCTTTCATCCTCCAAGATCCATTATCATATATCTATGTTTTATTTATTTAGTTAGTTAGTTAGTTAGTTAGTCAATTTTTTTTTTTGTATTTGTTGTTTTGTGATTCCATATGAACTCTTGGTTAAGTTTTTCCAGCTCAGTGAAGAACTCATTTGAATTCTGAGGTGGGTTGAATTGAATCTATAGATTACTTTTGACAATACTGCCATTTTCACAATATTACTTCTCCTAATCCAGGAGTAGGGAAGGCCTTTCCATTATCCAGTATTCTCTTTGAGTATTATTATTATTATTATTTTGTTGTCTTAAAGTTTTTCTTATAGAGTTCTTTCAAATTTTTGATTAGGGTTATTTCTAAGTATTAATTTTTGGGAGAGCTATTGTAAAGGGGACATTTTCCTTGATTACTTTCTTGATTACTTTGGTGTATTGATTTCTCTGTGTTAGTTTTGTATGTGTCCTGGAAATTTACAGGAAGAAATATTTTATTTATTAGCTCTAAGAGTTTTTCTTTTTCTTTTCCTTTTTAGTTTTTCTATGTAGGGTCTCACTGTAACCCTGGCTGACCTGGACTTCACTATGTAGTCTCAAGGTGGCCTCAAACTCATGGTGAACCTCCTACCTCTGCCTCCCGCATGCTGGTTGATTAAAGGCATGCACCACCATGCCTGACAACTCTAGAGTTTTCCTGTAGATTTTGTGGGGTCTGGTAAGTATAGAATCATGCCATCTGCAGATAGGGGTAGTTTGGCTTCTTCCTTTCCTATTTTTATTGTTATTTTTATTGTTCATATTGATTATTGCTCTTATTGTCTTATTGCTCTAGCTAAGACTTCAAGCACAAAATCGACTAGTAGTGGTGAGAGTGGGCATCTTTGCCTCATTCCTGTTATAGAGGAAATGGTCTTAGCTTTTCTCCATTTAACATAATGTTGGCTGCCAGGTGTGGTGGCGCACGCCTTTAATCCCAGCACCCAGGAGGCGGAGGTAGGAGGATGACTGTGCATTCAAGGCTAGCCTGAGACTACATAGTGAAGTCCAGGTCAGCCTGGGTTAGAGTGAGACCTTACATTAAAATATATATGTAATGTTGACTGTGGTTTTATCACATATGACGTTCATTACTTTGAGGTCCATTCCATCTATTCTACTTTTTCCAGGACTTTTTTTTTCTTTTTCCAGGACTTTTATCATGAAGGCAGATTAGACTTTGTTGAATGCTTTTTCCGCATCAATTGAAATGATCATGTGATTTAAAAAGTTAATTTGTTTGCAAGCAGAGAGAGATGGAGAGAATGGTTGTGCCAGAGCCTGAAGTCATTGCAAATGAACTCCAGATGCAGGTACCACTTTGAGCATCTGGATTTACACGGGTAGTGGGGAATCAAACCCAGGTCTTTAGGCTTTGCAGGTAAGTGCTTTAACTGCTGATCCATCTCTCCAGCCCTCTGATCATGTGATTTTTAAAAATTTTTTATGGACAGCTTTCATAATTATAGACAATAACCCATGATAATTCCCTCCCTCCCCACCTTTCCCCTTTGCAACTCCACTCTCCATCATATCCCTTCCCTCTCTCAATCAATCTTTCTTTTATTTTGATGTCATGATCTTTTCCTCCTATTATGATAGTCTTGTGTAGGTAGTGTCAGGCACTGTGAGGTCATGCATATCCAGGCCATTTTGTGTCTTGAGGATTATGTTGTAAGGAGTCCTACCCTTCCTTTGGCTTTTACATTCTTTTCACCACCTCTTCCACAATGGACCCTGAGCCTTGGAAGGTGTGATAGAGATATTTCAGTACTGAGCATTCCTCTGTCACTTCTTCTCAGTACCATGGTGCCTTCTGAGTCATCCCAAGGTCACCACCATCTGAAAAGAGAAGCTTCTGTAACCAAAAATGAAAGTAACATTAATATGTGAGTATGAACATTAAGTGAAGTGCTTACTGGGCAGTTTGGTGAGCATAGTATATATATTTAGCCAGAAACTAGCAGATGTTATACCCCTAGGGCTCATGACTACCCCTGTTGTAGGTTTTCACTATCAGGGATGAATTCTCTCCCATGGAGCGGGCCTCCAGTCCAATTAGAGAGCAGTTGGTTTCCCCCATAAAGGATGTGCCACTATTATACCCATTGGCTCACATGGCCTGGATAACCAAATTTAAGGCTTTCAGTGCCAATTGTTGAGTATCTCCACTGGTGATTTTTCTCTCTCCTATTGAACTGCATGCTGCATAGCTTTATCCAGCTTTCTGTCAGCTGGTCTACATGGAGGAGGGTTTCAGCTCAGCTCCAGCAGGTTTTCTCAGTGACCTTGCAGCCCAAGTAATGTGGAGTCTGCAGCAATAGGGTTTTACCATCTATTCCTTGGGAAACAAAGAGCCTTGACAGTGGCTTGTAATGTTTTGGGGGCATCAGAGAACTCCCTGGCTGGCCAACAACTCATTAGAAGGTATCCCATCCCTGGAACTGAAAATTTTCTAGTAACAATCTATGGCTTCTAGGTGTTCCATTGTCCAAAAAAGGTAGGTTTCCATATGGCTTATTCATACCCTCTTAGATTTTTCTCTTTTGAGGGGGGATTAAAAATGTGTACCACCACACCAAGCTTTATTTATTTTTAAATAGGATACAGCTAAAAATGGCAGAAGAAATGACAACACTAGAAAAAAAAATCACCTATGTCATTCCTAATGAGTTAAAAGCTGGGTTATAATATAAATGAAAGGCTGTTGGACACTTGAAAATAAATCAGGTCACTTCCTTACGTGACCCAAATGAGACATTTGTCACCTTCTTGCAGAACCCAAGTTTGAATGCATCTCTACATCTACCAGTATACAGGAAACGTCGGTGGCAGTGGGGCGTAGCGGGACTACAAGGACCTAAGTGAATGATTCTAGAACATGAGAAATTCTAGGACAAATGGCTTATTTGTTTTTGCCAACAAGTGGTCAAATAATAGTAATAATGATGATGATGGTCAATTGTTAAGTATTGTTAAATTGATATGAACAATATGTAATGTAGTAACATAGTTTTGATCCAAACTCAGACTAATCAGCAGACATTTTGTGGTACTGAAGAAATCACTGCATCACTTATCATCACATGATATTCGATAATAACTAGAATTACTGTTAATTGCTGACTGAAAGTGGTACTGGTGTCACATACCTAAATGCCTTACAGTCTTCTTGAGGGATTTGCTCAATTCCTTAATATTTACATTGAGAAGACAGTGAGCTCATAGTTTTCTTCACACTTCCACATACTCATATTTCAAATAGCTGAGCTGGTAACAATTCTGTCTCACAGGGGATGGATCCACATTCAGTCATTCCTCATGCTGGCCACCAGGAAGATTATTCTGGTGCTTTTGAAGAAATGGCTGTGTTGCTATCTGCGATGGTTGCTAAATAAATCAGATTTCTATGCAGCACGTGCTGATACTACATGCACTCATTCGCTCGGCCCTTGTTCTGATACTCCATGATACAGCGGATCAGCTGGTCATTCTCCTCCAGGAGCTGCTGGACGATGTCCTGATTGATCTTCGCCGTGCCTCGCAGCCAGGAAGGCGTGAAGATGACCGACATGGTGAAGATCCATGCTGCACCCGCCCCAGGAGCCACCGGCCCCGCGCGTTCCCCTCTTACATTTTGATGAGCCCTCCCTCCATCTTTTCTTTACTCAGTCTCTTCCCCTAACCTCACTTAGGGCTTTCCACCCCCATTAATCTGTTCTTCTACTTACAATACCGTCCTATTAAATACCCCCATCCATTCCTTTCTATTCCCTTTATATCCCCTTTCTAGCTTACTGGCCTCTGCCACTGATTTTTATTCCAACTTACTTACATAGGAGTCCAATCATTTGTAGCTAGGATCCACATATGAAAAAGAACATGTGACAGTTGTGCTTTCTGGGCCTGGGTTACATCACTAAGTATAATCCTTTCCAGATCCATCCATTTTCCTGCAAATTCCATAATTTCATTTTCTTTACTGCTAAGTAGAATGCCATTGTGTAAATGTACTACATCTTCGTCTCTACTCATCAGTTGCAGGACATCTAGGCTGGTTCCATTTCCTAGATATTGTGAATAGAGTGGCAATAAACATGGTTGAGCAAGTATCTCTAAGGTAGTGAGATGAGTCCTTAGGATATATGCCTAAGAGTGGTATAGTGGGTCATACGGTAAATCTATTTTTAGCTGTTTCAGGAACCTCCACACTGATTTCCACAATGGCTGGACCATATTGCATTCCCAATGTAGAAGGGTTCCTCTTTTTCCACATCCTCACCAGCATTTATTGTCATTTCTTTTCATGATTTTGTGTATGATCTATAGCTTTTCTTGCTATTGATTTGCAGTTTAATCCCATTGCGATCTGATAAAGTGCAAGGAATTATTTCAGTTTTCTTGTATTTGTAAAGATATGCTTTGTGTCCTAATATGTGTCTATTTTAGAAAATGTTCCATAAGCTGCTGAAAAGAATGTGTATTCTGCGTCATTTGGATGAAATGTTCTGAAGATATTTATTAGGCCCATTTGTTTTATGATCTCATTTAACCCAGTTGCATCTCTGTTTAATTTTTGCTGGGGTGACCTGTACTGGGGTGTTGAAGTCACCCACTACAACTGTGTTTGGTGTTCTCTGTGACCTTAGTTCTAATAGTGTTTGTTTGATGAAGTTGGGAGCCCCAATGTTAGGGGCATATATGTTTAGGATTGTAATTTCCTCCTGTTGGAGTGTTCCTTTAATCAATGTAAAGTGGCCTTCCTGATTTTTCCTAAATTGGTCTGAAGTCGACCCTATCAGTTACTAGAATACTGACACCTGCTTATTTTGTAGGCCCATTTGTTTGAAACCCTGTTTTCTAAACTTTCACCCTAAGACAGTTTCCATCTTTTGTAGAAAGGTGAGTTTCTTAGAGGCAACAAAATGAAGGATCCTGCTTTTTAACCCAGTCTGCAAATTTGTGTCTTTTGGTTGAGGCATTGAGGTCATTGATATTAAGAGATATTACTGAAAGGTATGTATTTATTTTAGCCATTTTTCTTTTCTTTTCTTTTTTGTAGTTCTTCTGGTTTTATTTTTGCTTTCTTGTATTAAATAGTATGTGAGTATGATTTGTTTTTTCCAGGTTCCTTATATGTATGCTTTTCTTTCTCTTCAGCATGGAGGATCCTTTCATGTATTTTCTGTAGAGCTGGTTTTGTCTTCAAATATTCCTTGAGCCTGCTTTTGTTATGGAATGTTCTTATTTCTCCACCTACTTGAATGGATAACTTTGCAGGATAAAGTAACCTTGGTTGACAGTTGTTATCTTTCAGAATTTGGAATACATCATTCCAAGCCTGTCTGGGATTAAAGTTTATGTTGAGTAATCTGCTGTGATCCTGATGGGTTGGCCTTTGTATGTGACTTGAGTTTTCTCTCTAACTGCTTTCAATGTATTTTCTTTGGTTTGTGTGTTCTGTAGTTTAATTATAATAGGATGGTGAGAGGTTCTTTCCTGATGTTTGTCTGGCATTCTATAGGCTTCCTGTACCTGTACTGGCATCACTTTCCCTACTTGGGGGAAGTTTTCTTCTATGATTTTGTAAAAAATATCTGTTATGTCTTTGGAGTGAATTTCTTCTCCTTCTACTATACCCTGACTTCTTATGTTTGATCTCTTCATAGTGTCACAAATGTCTTGAAATTCCCATTCATGCATTCCTATTAGTTTGTCTTTCTCTTTGTTGGACTGCGTTACATCTGCCACCTGGTCTTCTAGTTTAGAGATTCTGTCCTCTCCTTCATCCATTCTACTGGTGAGACTTTCTGCAGAGTTTTCTATTTGACTTACTCTGTTTTTCATTTCTAGTGTTTCTGATTGGTACTTTTTCATTATTTATATTTCCTTAGTCATATTTTTTATTGACCTATTTATTTCATTAAGTTGGTTTCCTGTGTTCTTTTGGGATTCCTGAACAAGGTGGTTTTCTTCCTTGATTGCTTTGATTTCTTTGAACATAGGTATAATCAGTTTTTTGAAATCCTTGTCGGGCATTTCATCTAAAGCAGTCTCACTAGAGGTCATTTCTGATGGCTTTACAATTTTTGGCAGGATTGTATTGTCTTAATTTTTTTGTGTTTCTTGCATTATAATGTAGAGATTTTTGCATCTCGAGTCAATCTGAATTTTCTAATTATCTACAGTGTTTTTAGCCATGTTTTTTTAGGTAGGGTTTACTCTAGTCCAAGCTGACCTGGAATTCACTGTGAAGCCTCAGGGTGGCCTCGAACTACCTACCTCTGAGTGCTGGGATTAAAGGTGTGCACCACCACACCCAGCTAAGATACAGTTTATTTGAGAAGGATAAAGCCAACCTTTCCTGACCTGGAAAGAGAGATTAGCACTTCCAGTACAGGCCTATGTATCTGGCTTTGTATAAGTAGACCCTGTTACCTTTTTGGATGGCTTCCAGTCTCACAAATGCTTAGTGCCCACCTTGATCTCTCTTGATGCTGGGTGGCCAGGGGTGAATGAGTTCTCTGGATATTGACAGCCCGGATGCTTGTGGGATGGGGGACTTTGCAGGGTGCCTGGAGTTGTACCGGAGCTGCTTGTCTGATTCCGTTTGTGTTCTCCTTCAGCAGCTTCTCAGCTGGTCTCTGCTGTTCTCCTTCAGGTTTCTTGACTTTCTGAGGAGGCTGATGTGAGTGGAAGATCCCCTTTCTGTGTGTCTACTCCTGCCTCTCTGTGCCACTGGCTGGACAGGCTCCTGATCAGAGCTGCTGGTGCCTTGGTGGGATTCTGGCCGGCTTCCTTCTTTCTGGAAGATCTTGGTCTCTCCTGCTTCTCTGCTGTGGTTGATAATAATTTATACACCCTGACTTTTCAGTAGAAGAGTGTATTTTGCTGTGTTTTTGTTTATTTCCCTGTCTAGGCTACTTTGGTGTGGCTCATATGCTGCCATTTTATCAGGAAGTCTCATGTGAATTTTTAATACATAAGTTTATTTATATGGTATACTATATTTTATTTATTTATTTATTTATTTATTTATTTATTTATTTATTTATTTATTTATGTTGAACTAACATCTGGGCTGGTTCCATTTCCTAGCTATTGTGAATAGGGTGGCAATACACATGGTTGAGCAAGTATCTCTGTGGAAGTAAGATGAGTCCTTGTCAGGTAAATGTAGTTTTAGCTGTCTCAGGAACCTCCACATTGATTTCCACAATGGCTGGACCAGATTGTATTTGGTTGGGAGGTTTTTAATCATATGCTCAAACTTATTGGGTATAATAAGTTTATTTAGGAGATTTATCTGTTCTGGGTTTAGTTTTGGTAGGTGGTATGTGTCTAGGAACCCATCCATTTCTTCCAGGTTATCTAATTTTGTGGAATAGGCATTTTGGAAACATGTCCTGGTGATTCTTACAATTTCATCGATGTCTGTTATGACCACTCTATATTTTCAGTTCTAATCTTGTTAATTTAAGACTTCTCTCTTTTTCTTTTGATCAAATTGGCCAGGGGTTTTCAATCTTGTTTAGTTTTTCAAAGAACCAACTTTTTGTTTTGTCAATTTTTAAAATTGTTTTCTTTGTTTCCAATTCATTACTTTCTGGATTGGATTGTTCTTGTTTCTGGATTCAATTGTTCTTGTTTTTCCAATGCGTTTAGGTGGATGGTTAAGTTATTGATTTGAGGTCTCTCTGCCTTTGTTATGAAGGCATTTAATGCTATAAACTTTCCCTTCATCATGTCCCATAAGTTTTGATAATGCTGTATTTTCATTATGCAGTTCTAGAAATTTTCCAACTTCCTTCATGACCATTCATTATTTAATAGTGAGTTGTTCAGTCTCTAGGAGCAGATGTGCTTTCTGGTTTTTTTTTTTTTTTTTCCTCATGTTGATTTCTAGCTTTAGTGCATTGTGTTCAGATATAGTATAGGGAGTTATGTCAATTTTTCTGAATTTGTGGAAGCATGCTTTATGCCCTAATATATGATCAATTTTAGAGAAGGTTCCATGAACTGCTGAGAAGAATGTGTATTCTGTGGAATTGGGGTGGAATGTTCTGTAGATGTCTGTTAAGTCTAATTCTTCTATGGTATTGCTAAGATCTATTATTTCCCTGTTGATTTTTTGCTTGGATGATTTGTCTATTGATGATAGTAGGGCATTGAAGTCTCTACTACAATGGTATTGGGATTTATTTCTGATTTGCTGTCAGGTAGGTTTTGCTTTATAAAATGTGGTACACTTGTGTTTGGTGCATGTAGATTTATGACTGTGGTGTCCTCTTGTTTGTTTATTCTTTTTTTTTTTTTTTTTTTTTTGATTTTCAAGGTACGGTTTCACTCTAGTCCAGGCTGACCTGGAATTCACTATGTAGTCTCAGGGAAGCCTCAAACTCGCAGTGGTCCTCCTACCTCTGCCTCCTGCATACTGGGATTAAAGGCATGAGCCACCACGCCTGTCTTTTGTTTATTTTCTTGATGAGTAAAAAGTGGCCTTCTTTGTCTTTTTTTTGTTGTTGTTGTTTTTCAAGGTAGGGTCTCACTCTAGCCCAGGGTGACCTGTAATTCACTATGTAGTCTCAGGGTGGGCTCAAACTCATGGCGATCCTACTACCTCTGCCTCCCAAGTGCTGGGATTAAAGGCGTGCACCACCATGCCTGGCTTTCTTTGTCTTTTTTGATTATTTTTGGTTTAAAATCCATTTTGTCAGATATTATTATGGCCACACTTACTTGTTTCTTGTTTCCATTTGCTCAGAAAATCATTTTCCATCTGTAGCAGACAGCTTCAGGTTGCTGAGATGAACTTCCAGACCAGGCACAGTTATGGAGGAAAGGATTTGTTGAAGCTTACAGATGCATGGAAAGTTCCATAATGGCAGAAGAAGCTGTCCTGCTCTCACAAGTCCAAGCAGAGAAAGAAAAGTTCACAAGCCAAAACTCAAAAGACACACCACACACAAGCACACTTTGGAATTTCAGGCAGAATTCTGATGCATTGCATATATTTAGACTGGAATTCCAAATCTACCACCATAACTTTGGGCTGGATCCACCAGTGACATCTCCTCCAGCCAGGTAGCTGGAAATCTAAGAAGCTTTAATAAAACTCCTGAATCTATTGGAGGACATTTATTCAAACTACCATATCTTTGTTTCACCCTGAGGAGGTGTTCTATCCTTAATGATGAGGTAGTTATTTTTGAAGATAGCAGATTGAAGGATATATATCTCTGTGTGTGCGTGTGTGTGTGTGTGTTTGTGTGTGTATGTAATGTTTTTTTTGAGGTAGGGTCTTTCTCTAGCCAAGGGTGAATTGTAATTCACTATGTAGTCTCAGGGTGGCTTCAAACTCACTGAAATCCTCCTACCTCTGCCTCCAGAGTGCTGGGATTAAAGGTGTGCATGACCATGCCTGGCTCAGATCCATATTTCTTTGTTTCTTCTTCTTCCTCTTCTCCTTCATCTCCTCTTCCTCCTTCTTCTTCATTTTTTTTTAAAATTTTTATTAACATTTTCCATGATTATAAAATATATCCCATGGTAATTCCCTCCCTCCCCACCCCCTCACTTTCCCGTTTGAAATTCCATTCTCCATCATATTACCTCCCCATTACAATCATTGTAATTACATATATACAATATCAACCTATTAAGTATCCTCCTCCCTTCCTTTCTCCACCCTTTATGTCTCCTTTTCAACTTACTGGCCTCTGCTACTAAGTATTTTCATTCTCACACAGAAGCCCAGTCATCTGTAGCTAGGATCCCCATATGAGGGAGAACATGTGGCGCTTGGCTTTCTGGGCCTGGGTTACCTGACTTAGTATAATACTTTCCAGGTCCATCCATTTTTCTGCAAATTTCATAACTTCATTTTTCTTTACCGCTGAGTAGAACTCCATTGTATAAATGTACCACATCTTCATTATCCACTCATCTGTTGAGGGACATCTAGGCTGGTTCCATTTCCCAGCTATTATAAATTGAGCAGCAATAAACATGGTTGAGCATGTACTTCTAAGGAAATGAGATGAGTCCTTTGGATATATGCCTAGGAGTGCTATAGCTGGGTCATATGGTAGATCAATCTCTAGCTGCTTTAGGAACCTCCACACTGTTTTCCACAATGGCTGGACCAGATTGCATTCCCACCAGCAGTGCAGAAGGGTTCCTTTTTTTCCACATCCCCGCCAACATTTATGATCATTTGTTTTCATGATGGTGGCCAATCTGACAGGAGTGAGATGGAATCTCAATGTAGTTTTAATCTGCATTTCCCTGATGACTAGTGACGTAGAACATTTTTTTAGGTGCTTATATGCCATTCGTATTTCTTCCTTTGAGAACTCTCTATTTAGCTCCATAGCCCATTTTTTGATTGGCTTGTTTGATTCCTTATTAGTTAACTTTTTGAGTTCTTTGTATATCCTAGATATTAATCCTCTATCAGATATATAGCTGGCGAAGATTTTTTCCCATTCTGTAGGTTGCCTCTTTGCTTTTTTCACTATGTCCTTTGCGGTGCAAAATCTTTGTAATTTCATTAGGTCCCAGTGGTTAATCTGTGGTTTTATTGCCTGAGCAATTGGGGTTGTATTCAGAAAGTCTTTGCCAAGACCAATATGTTGAAGGGTTTCCCCTACTTTTTCCTCTAGCAGTTTCAAAGTTTCCGGTCTGATGTTAAGGTCTTTAATCCATTTGGACTTAATTCTTGTGCATGGCGAGAGAGAAGAATCTATTTTCATCCTTCTGCAGATATTTATCCAGTTTTCAAAACACCATTTGCTGAAGAGGCTGTCTCTTCTCCAATGAGTATTTTTGGCATTTTTATCGAATATCAGGTGGCTATAGCTACTTGGGCTTACATCTGGGTCCTCTATTCTGTTCCACTGATCTACATGTCTGTTTTTGTGCCAGTACCATGCTGTTTTTGTTACTATGGCTCTGTAGTATAGGATAAAATCAGGTATGGTGATACCACCAGCCTCTTTTTTGTTGCTCAGTATTATTTTAGATATTCGAGGTTTTTTATGATTCCAAATGAATTTTTGGATTGTTTTTTCTATTTCCATGAAGAAAGCCTTTGGAATTTTGATAGGGATTGCATTAAATGTGTAGATTGCTTTAGGTAAGATTGCCATTTTCACGATATTGATTCTTCCAAGCCAGGAACAAGGGATGTTTCTCCACTTTCTAGTGTCTTCTGCAATTTCTCGCTTGAGTGTCTTAAAGTTCTCATTGTATAGATTCTTTACTTCCTTAGTTAGGTTTATTCCAAGGTATTTTATTTTTTTTGATGCAATTGTGAATGGGAGTGATTCTCTGATTTCATCCTCTGTGTGTTTGTTGTTAGCATATACGAAGGCTACTGATTTCTGTGTATTTATTTTGTATCCTGCTACATTGCTGTAGGTTTTGATCAGCTCTAACAGCTTGCTAGTAGAGTCTTTAGGGTCCTTTATGTATAGAATCATGTCATCTGCAAATAATGATAACTTGATTTCTTCCTTTCCAATTTGTATCCCTTATATGTGTGTCTCTTGCCTTATTGCTACGGCTAAGACTTCCAAAACTATATTAAATAGAAGTGGAGACAGTGGACACCCTTGTCTTGTTCCTGATTTTAGTGGAAAAGCTTCCAGTTTTTCCCCATTTAGTAATATGTTGGCTGTAGGCTTGTCATAAATAGCCTTTATTATATTGAGATATGTTCCTTCTATTCCCAGTCTCTGTAGGACTTTTATCATGAAGGGATGTTGGATTTTGTCAAATGCTTTCTCTGCATCTAATGAGATGATCATGTGATTTTTGTCCTTCAACCCATTTATGTAATGTATTACATTTATAGATTTGCGTATGTTGAACCATCCCTGCATCTCTGGGATAAAGCCTACTTGGTCAGGGTGAATGATCTTTTTGATATACTCTTGTATTCTGTTTGCCAATATTTTGTTGAGAATTTTTGCATCTATGTTCATGAGGGAGATTGGTCTGTAATTTTCTTTTTTTGTTCTATCTTTGCCTGGTTTTGGTATCAGGGTGATGCTGGCCTCATAGAAGGAGTTTGGTAGGATTCCTTCTTTTTCTATTTCCTGGAAAAGCTTAAGAAGCAATGGTGTTAGCTCTTCCTTAAAAGTCTGGTAAAATTCAGCAGTGAATCCATCCGGGCCTGGGCTTTTTTTAGTTGGGAGATTATTGATAACTGCTCGGATCTCCATGTTTGTTATAGGTCTATTTAAGTGATTAATCTCATTTTGATTTAATTTAGGTAGGTCATATAGATCAAGGAAATCATCCATTTCTTTCAGATTTTCATACTTTGTGGAGTATATGCTTTTATAGTATGTCCCTATAATTTTTTGAATTTCTCTGGAATCTGTTGTGATGTTACCTTGTTCATCTCTGATTTTATTAATTTGTGTCTCTTCTCTCTTTCTTTTGGTCAGATTTGCTAAGGGTTTATCAATCTTGTTTATCCTTTCAAAGAACCAACTCTTTGTTTCATTAATTCTTTGGATTGTTCTTTTTGTTTCTATTTCATTAATTTCTGCCCTAATCTTTATTATTTCTTCCCGTCTACTACTTTTTGGTTTGCCTTGTTCTTCTTTTTCCAAGGCTTTAAGGCGAAGCATTAGGTCGTTTACTTGCGACCTTTCTAATTTCTTAATATAGGCACTTAAGGCTATAAATTTACCTCTTAGAACTGCCTTCATTGTGTCCCAGAGATTTTGGTATGTTGTGTTCTCATTATCATTTGACTCTATAAATTTTTTGATTTCCTTTTTGATTTCTTCATTGACCCACTCATCATTTAGTAGTGTATTGTTTAGTTTCCATGATTTTGTGTATGCTCTATAGCCTTTCTTGCTACTGATTTGTAGTTTAATTCCATTGTGGTCAGATAGAATGCAAGGAATTATTTCAATTTTCCTGAATTTGTTAAGATTTGCTTTGTGTCCTAATATATGGTCTATTTTAGAGAATGTTCCATGTGCTGCTGAAAAGAATGTATATTCTGCAGCCTTTGGATGAAATGTCCTGTATATATCTGTTAGGTCCATTCCTTCTATGACCTCATTTAGTCCAGATGCCTCTCTGTTTATTCTTTCCCTGGATGACCTGTCAATTGATGAGAGTGGGGTGTTAAAGTCACCCACCACCACCGTGTTTGGTGTTATCTGTGACCTTAGTTCTAATAGTGTTTGTTTGACGAATTTGGGAGCCCCCATGTTAGGTGCATATATGTTTAGGATTGTAATGTCCTCCTGTTGTAGTGTGCCCTTAATCAATATAAAGTGACCTTCCTTATCTTTTTTGACTAACTTCGGACTAAAGTCCATCCTGTCTGATATTAGGATAGCAACCCCTGCTTGTTTTCTAGGCCCATTTGCTTGAAACACCGTCTTCCAACCTTTCACCCTAAGATAATGTCTATCCTTTGTAGAAAGGTGAGTTTCTTGAAGACAACAAATTGTAGGATCCTGCTTTTTAACCCAGTCTGCAAATCTATGTCTTTTTGTTGGGGCATTGAGACCGTTGATATTAAGAGATATTATTGAAAGGTGTGTATTTATGTTTGCCATTTGTGTGTGTGTGTGTGTGTTACTTGTTCTACCTGTGCTCTCTTCTGTTAACTGGTATTTGAGTATGGCTGGTTTTTTCTAGGTTCCTTATATGTGTGCTTTTCCTTTTGTTCAGCATGGAGGATTCTATCAAGTATTTTCTGTAGAGCTGGTTTTGTCTTCAGATATTCCTTTAACCTGCTTTTGTCATGGAATATCTTTATTTCTCCATCTATTTGGATGGATAACTTTGCAGGATAAAGTAACCTTGGTTGACAGTTGTTATCTTTCAGAACTTGGAATATATCACTCCAGGCCCTTCTGGCTTTAAAAGTTTGTGTTGAATAATCTGCTGTAATCCTGATGGGCTTGCTTTTGTAGGTAACTTGATTTTTCTCTCTAACTGCTTTCAATATTTTTTCTTTGGTTTGTGTGTTTGGAAGTTTGAGTATAATGTGGCGAGGAGAGTTTCTTTCTGGGTTTTGTCTGGCTGGGGTTCTAAAGGCTTCCTGTATCTGTATTGGCACCTCTTTCCCAATTTGGGGAAAATTTTCCTCTATGATTTTGTTGAAGATGCCTACTATGCCTCTGGAGTGGAATTCTTCTCCTTCTACTATGCCCTGAATTCTTATATTGGATCTTTTCATAGTGTCCCGAATATCTTGAAATTCCCACTCATACTTTTCTATAAGTTTGTCTTTCTCTTTGTTGGACTGCATTAGGTCTGCCACCTGATCTTCTAGCTTAGATATTCTGTCCTCTCCCTCATCCATCCTACTGGTGAGATTTTCTACAGAGTTTTTTATTTCATTAACTGTGTTCTTCATTGCTAGTAATTCTGACTGGTTTTTCTTTATTATTTCTATTTCTCTATTTATGTCTTGTATTGCCTTCTTTATTTCATTAAATTGGTGTCCTGCCTCTTCTTTGATTCCTTTGATTTCCTCTTTGATTTCCTCTTTGATTTCTTCTTTGATTGTTTTCATGTGTTCTTTGACCTCTTTGAACATATTTATAATTATTCTTTTGAACTCTTTCTCAGGCATTTCCTCTAACTCTTTCTCACTGGAGGACATTTCTGATGCATTAATACTTTTAGGTGGATTTATATTGTCTTGCTTTTTAGTGTTTCTTGTGTTATAATGTATATATTTTTGCATCTTGGATTAAGTTAATGCTTGGATTTTCTAGCTAGCTGTGTATTCTTAGCTGTATCAATTGATTTGATGTAATATATTTTCAGGGTAGGACCTTAAGGTATTAGGTGTGGCTCTTAAGACTCTCAGAGTATCTACAAAGATGTTCTTAGGGGTTGAGTTTCCCTGCTATAGGAGTATTCAAGCAGGCTGAGTGGAATAATATACTGGTAGATTCTAAAATTTAACTAAACACTGTACCCATTCCATCAAAAACAGCCCCGAGTATGTATGCAAGAGTAGTTATTATAATGACCAGATCCTCTATCAACAAAGAGGTTTAGATTTCTGGTCTGTTGAGGTATCCAAGTCAGCTTGTGACCAAGTGAGACCCTTCCCTGGTGCAATCCCAGTTACCTTGGGTGATTGTGGTCTCAGTCAAGTTGCTGCCTGGGTCGTCGGGCTGCTGTTCTGATTTCTGGAGCTGGGCACTTGCTTTTCCTACGGGGCAAACTGAGCCGCTGCTGCCGCCTCTGCAGCTGTTGTAGCTGCCACCCCCGGAGCCCCCACCGCTGCTGAAGCTGCCGTTGCCGTGTCCACCGCTGCTGCTCACCCCGAAGCCGCTGCTGCGGGATCTGCCGCCGCTGCCGCTCCTGGGTCCGCTGCTGCTGGGGCCACTGGTACCGGTGCTGGAGCCGCTGAAGTTGCTGCCAAATTCTGCTCCTGCTTGGGTCCCGCCGTCAGCCCAAGTTGGCGTGGCCGGGTCCCGGGCCGCTGCTTTGTTCGCTGGAGCTGGGTTCAGGCGGCAGGGGAGGGGAGGGAGCCGCGGCTGCTCTGGTTGTATCGCTTCTCCACGTGTGCTTTTACCTCGCGGTCTGCTCCTCCCTCCGTTGCTCGCTGCCGCTCTCCCCTCACGCTTCCCGAGTTGCGGAGAGCGCGGTGTGGGGGGAAAATCCCGCACCTGGCTTGTCCTGCGGCTCGAGCCGAGAGTCCGGCGGTTTTCTGCCGCTCCGCGGTTGCGGCGGGTAGCCGAGCCGCCCCGGAGCCGCTGTTCCCGCCTGTGCAGGCTCTGGATGCTCTATAACTCTTCCACTTCTCCGCTGCCGCCTCAACTTCCTATACACCTCACTTTTTAGTAAAAGTGTGTATTTTGCTGAGTTTTTTTTGGTCTTTCCCCCCCCTAGGCTGCTTTGGCGTGGTACCTACGCCGCCATCTTAACCGGAAGTCCTTCTTCATTTTTTTTAAAGGTAAGGTCTTTCTCTAGTCCAGGCTGACATGGAATTAACTACATAGTTCCAGGGTGACCTCAAACTCACAGTGATCCTCCTACCTCTGCCTCTCAAGTGCTGGGACTGTAGGTGTGTGCCACCACACCTGGCCTCATATTTTAATGTAATTTATTTATTTATGAGAGAGAAAACGGGTGCACTAGTGCCTCTAGCCACCGCGAATGAACTCCAGATGCATGAGCCACCTTGTGCATCTCGCTTGTGTGGGTCCTGGGGAATTGAACCTGGGTCCTTAGGCTTCATAGGCAAGCCCCTTAATCTCTAAGCCATTTCTTCAGCCCAAGATCCATATTTCTGATCCTCCCTGTTAGCCTGTGTCTTTTGATAGGTGAGTTGAGGTTATTAATATTTAAAGTTATAATTATGAGGTGTGATTTAATCCCTGCCATGCTGAAGGTTTTATGGGATTTGGTGCTTTCTTGAGCTTTGTACACTTTTGTGCTTGCTCTAGTTTTTGTTATTATGTTCTCCCTCTTGTAGGCTCTTGAGGTTGGTTGTTCAACTCTTCTGTGTGGACTATATTCTCTGTAGGGTTGCCTTTATGCTCATATAGTCACAGAACTGCTTTTTTCCTTTGTCCTTCTATTATGAGGGATACTTTAACTGGGTACAGTAGTTTGCATTGGAAACCATAGGTTTTTAGACTTTTCAGTACTCCATGCCAAGCTCTTTTGGCTTTTAGGGTTTCCATTGAAAAATCTGGGGATAATTCTGTATGTATGTAATGAGTTTTTTCTCTCTTGCTGTTTTTAGTACTCTTTGTTTTCATTGTTTAGAGTTTTAAGTATGATGTGCTGTGGAACGTTTCTTCTTTGGTCCTGTTTGGTGTTATTTATTTATTTTTAGTTTTTTGAGGTAGGGTCTCACTCTAGCCCAGACTGACCTGGAATTCAATACATATTCTCAGAGTGGCCTCAAATTCATGGTGCTTCTCCTACCTCTGCCTACTGAGTGCTGGGATTAAAGGAGTGTGCCACCACACTGGGCCCTCTGTTTGGTGTTCTGTGAGCTTTTTTTTTTTTTTTTTTTTTTTAATCTAGATGGCTCTCTCTTTTGTGAGAGTGGGAAATTTTTCTTGAATAATTTTGTTGAATATGTTCTCTATGCCTTTGGCCTGTATTTCTTCCCCTTCTGGTATACCCATGATACTGATGTTTGGTCTTTTTAGGGTATTCCACAATTCCCTCATGTTCTGTTTGCATGCTTTTTTGAACTTAGCCGTTTTTGGGCCCCTGATCAATTTCTTCTGTCTTTTCTTTGAGCTCTGAGGTTCTATCCTCCACACAATCACATAATCAGCCAGTTTACTGAGGGTTTCTAGGGAGGCCTTTACAAGCTCTACTTGATTTTTTTTTTTCTATTGCATTTTTCTTCAACATATCCTCTTTTTTTTTGAGGTAGTCTCCCTTTAGCTCAGGCTGACCTGGAATTTACTATGCAATCTCAGGGTGGTCTTGAACTCATGATCATCCTCCTACCTCTGTCTCCTGAGTGCTGGGATTAAAGGTGTGTGCCATCATATCCATTCTTTTATTATTTACTTATTTATTTGAGAGCAACAGGCAGAGAGAAAGAGGCAGATATATACAGAGAATGGGCATGCCAGGGCTTCTAGCTACTACAAACGAACTCCAGATGTGTGCGCCCCCTTGTGCATCTGGCTAAAGTGGGTCCTGGGGAATCAAGCCTTGAACCGGGATCCTTAGGCTTCACAGGCAAGCACTTAACTGCTAAGCCATCTCTACAGCCTAACATATCCATTCTTTTTTTTTTTTAATTTTTTAATTTTTTTAATTATTTATTTATTTGAGAGCAACAGACACAGAGAGAAAGACAGATAGAGGGGGAGAGAGAGAATGGGTGCGCCAGGGCTTCCAGCCTCTGCAAACGAACTCCAGACGCGTGCGCCCCCTTGTGCATCTGGCTAACGTGGGACCTGGGGAACTGAGCCTCAAACCGGAGTCCTTAGGCTTCACAGGCAAGCGCTTAACCACTAAGCCATCTCTCCAGCCCAATATCCATTCTTTATTGAGTTACATTTTAGGTTGAGGTTTGATTTTCTTGATGTTTCTTGGAGTTCATTCATGCATTTGATCATGTCTTCATTAAGGTTAATTAGCTGATTGTTGAGATCCTCTATTTGTTGACTCACCTTCAATTCATTTATCTTTTAAGATCTATCTGGCTTTCATCAAGTACGTTAAGTTGAGTGATGAAAGTTGTTGTAACAGGTGATTCTGTTGCATTTCATTTATGTGATTGTTTTTTTTTCACAATTTTTATTAACATTTTCCATGATTATAAAAAATATCCCATGGTAATCCCCTCCCTCCACACACACTTTCCCCTTTGAAATTCCATTCTCCATCATATTACCTCCCCATCTCAATCATTGTACTTACATATATACAATACCATCCTATTAAGTACCCTTCTCCCTTCCTTTCTCTTCCCTTTATATCTCCTTTTTAACTTACTGGCCTCTGCTACTGAGTTTTTTCCTTCTCACTCAGAAGCCCAATCATCTGTAGCTAGGATCCACATATGAGGGAGAACATGTGGCGCTTGGCTTTCTGGGCCTGGGTTACCTCACTTAGTATAATCCTTTCCAGATCCATCCATTTTTCTGCAAATTTCATAACTTCATTTTTCCTTACCGCTGAGTAGAACTCCATTGTATAAATGTGCCACATCTTCATTATCCACTCATCAGTTGAGGGACATCTAGGCTGGTTCCATTTCCCAGCTATTATAAATTGAGCAGCAATAAACATGGTTGAGCACGTACTTCTAAGGAAATGAGATGAGTCCTTAGGATATATGCCTAGGAGTGCTATAGCTGGGTCATATGGTAGATCAATCTTTAGCTGTTTTAGGAACCTCCACACTGATTTCCACAATGGCTGGACCAGATTGCATTCCCACCAGCAGTGTAGAAGGGTTCCTCTTTTTCCATATCCCCACCAACATTTATGATCATTTGTTTTCATGATGGTCAATCTGACAGGAGTGAGGTGGAATCTCAATGTAGTTTTAATCTGCATTTCCCTGATGATATGTAATTATTTTTTAATGATTTGTTTCCACGTCTGCTATTCATTCACCAGGGTCTTATTAAATTATTTAGTAAGCTTATTTTAAAAAAATTATTTATTTTAATTATTTAAGAAAGAGTGGGGGTAGATAGAGAATTGGTGCATCAGGGCCTTCAGCCACTGTTAATGAACTCCCAATACATGTGCCACCTGTGTATCTGGCTTATGTGGGTCCTGGGGAATTGAACCTGGGTTCTTTGACTTCACAGGCAAACTCCTTAATGGCTACACTATCTCTTCAGCCCTTAGTAAGTTTATTGTGCTTTCCTTTTGGGATTTCATTTCTGGTGTATCCTCTGTGTTTTGATTGGAAACTTCCATTTTGGAGCTGGGCATTCCTGGTGGAGATTCTCTCTCTTTTGCCTTGGGGTTTGCCCATCTCTGTGTAGATGTCTTGATTTCTTAAGCAGGAAGCAAATGGTGGCTCTTGTAGGCTCTTCAGTGAGTGTTCTGTTTTGGATTTGGACCAGATCGGAGTGTGATGGCTTTATAACTGCAGGTGTGCAAGTTGTGGAGGTTGCAAGTGTGCCAGAAGCTCTGGGATGGTGGCGGCTACGAAAGCCCACAGGCGTTTGCACTGGAGGTCGGAAGGAACTCTAGCTGGCGATCGCAGCAGCGCCATGCCTGCCGAGCTCAGGAGCTACTCGGTAGCCTGAGCGCTTGCCCCAGCTCCTGCACTTTATCCCAGCTGCGCAGGCTGCGTAGGTTGCCCTGATGCCACCCTGGACGGCAAGCGCCAGCCACTGCCATGCTGTGCGCCTGCCCACCAGACCCCCGTTGGAGGTCAGAAGGCTGTGCGTTCGCAGCACTGCCACCTCTGTGGAGTTCAGGAGCTCTTCCTTAGCATGAGCACTTGTCTCAGCTCCCCCCACTGTACAGTACTGAATCCACCCTCCCACACCTGTGCCCCAAGCCTGCTGACTGGACTGGACCGACCTCCTGCCGAGCGATCACAGGGGAGCCAGGCCCGTGGGGCTCAGGAGCTACGCAGCAGCATAACGGCTTGCCCAGCTCCGCCACCATACCCCAGCGGCGGAGTTGTGGAGGCTGCACTGGAACTGGACCTGTGGGGCTCAGGAGGTCTGCCTACCTGCGTGCCAGGAGAATGGGCTGCTCCCCAGTTGGGGAATGGGCTGTTTGCTGACACAACCGCCCGAGCACTAACCTTGGCGGAGTTCTTGCACTGTGCTGTGTGTGACAAGCTTGTTCCACCCCGGGGTGCCCCGCCCGCTCTGAGAGGACGGGGTGTAGAGGAGGGCCAATCACCAGCCTGCTCTGTCCACCCCAGCTCAGCCAGTCCCAGTGGGAGTTAGGTAGGCACCAACCCACCCAAGTGAGCGAGACTGGTAGGGTTTCTGCTTTAGTGCCCTTCACCCTTGGGGTTCTAGTGTGGGTTCAAATTCGCCATCTCGACTGGAAGTCTAGTTTCTTTATTTTTAAAATATTTATTTTAAAAGAGAACAAATCAGGGTCTCTTGCCACTGCAAATGTACTCCAGATGCATGCAGCACTTTGTGCCTCTGGCTTTCCATGGGTGCTGGAGGGTCACACTCGAGACATCAGCCTTTACAATCAAATACCTCTAACTGCTGACCCATCTCTCCTGTCCTCCCACCAGCTGCTTTTGATTGGATGTTTCGTCCCAGCAATGAGAAGGTAACTACAACAGGTGGGTATCTGCTTTGTGACAGAAGAGACCAGTTTAGGATTTCCAACACAAGATCCTTTTAGGCCCCAAGCTTACTTGGTGGCCTGGTTTTCACTAGACAGTATCTTCCTCTTCCTCCTTCTTCCCCTCCTCTTCGTCTTCTTCTTTCTTACTTTTGTTTTTTGAAGTAGGGTCTCACTCTAGCCCAGGCTGACCTGGAATTCACTATGTAGTCTCAGGCTGGCCTTGAACTCAACAGCGATCCTCCTACCTACCTCTGCCTCCCGCGTGCGTGCTGGGATTAAAGGCGTGCGCCACTATGCCTGGCTGAGATTACCTTTTTGTGATGATTATATATGCGCCCCCTTTGACCCAAACATGGGAATGCACAGGCCTTGCTGCTGCCCAGGGACCACGCTTTTGTCAGTGGGTCTCCAGGTGCTTGATCCCCGCAATCTTGGTGTGCCTCCTGTCTCTTTGATCTTGAGCATTTTGGAGTTAGTCCTCATGCTCTGAGACCAGGTGTTCCAGAACACCATGGTATGGCAGTCTGTTAGTTATTATTTTGTTTTTGTTTTTCTAGACAGGGTCTCACTAGAGTTCAGGTTGACCTGGAATTCACTATGTAATCTCAGGGTGGCCTCAAACTCTTGGCTATCCTCCTACCTCTGCCTCCCAAGTGCTGGGATTAAAGGCATGCACCACCACACATGGCTCTTTTAGTTCATTTTTCTTTACTTCCTTCCTTCATTTCTTTCTTTCTTTCTTCCTCCCTCCTTCTTCCTTCCTTCCTTCCTTCCTTTCTCTCTCTCTCTCTTTCTTTCTTTCTTTCTTCTTTCTGTCTTTCCTTTTGCATTTTTCATTTTAGGCAGGGTGTCACTCTATCCCAGGCTGAACTGGAATTTACTCTGTATTCCAGACTGGCCTCCACCTCAGTGATTCTCTGGCATTCAGATCCCAGAATGATGGGATTAAAGGTGTGAGCTGCCACACCTAACAGTGATGGTTCATCTTAATTGTCAGCCTGACAGGATCTAGAATCACATAGAAGACAAATCCCTGAATATGTTTGTGAGGGAGTTTCTTGGTTGGGTTAATTGATGTGTGAAGACCCACCCTAACTGTGGAAGGCACCATTCCATTGACTGGGGTCTCAGACAGAATAAGAGTGAAAGAGCTGGCTGAGCACCAGCATTTGACTCTTGCCTTGCTGGTTGTGGACACGATGTGACCTGCTTTATGTTCCTGCTGACGAGCCTTTCCCACTGTAGACTGTAACCTTGAACTGTAAGCCAAAATAAACCCTTCCTCAAGTTGCTTCTTGTCAGTATTTTGTCACAGTGAAGTTCAGGGAGGGAGTAGATGTTCATAAAGATGCAGACCTCAGGCCTTTCAACCCAAACTTTTGGGTTCTTATCCATATTATCAAAGAATTGAAAATGCGGACTCCGAGAAGGGTAAATTAAGTTATTTTAGGGGGCTGGAGAGGTGGCTTAGCGGTTAAGGCCATTGTCTGCAAAGCCAAAGGACCCAGGTTCAATTCCCCATGACCCATGTAAGACAGATGTACAAGGTGGCACACGTGTCTGGAGGCCCAGGCACTTCCATTGTCTCTCCCTGTCTGCCTCATTGTCTCTCTCAAACAAATTAACAAAAATAAGATATTTATGGGGAGGTAATATAATGGAGAATGGAATTTCAAAGGAGAAAGGGGGGGAGGGAGGGAATTACCATGGGATTTTTTTTATAATCATGAAAAATGCTAATAAAAAAAGAAAAAAGATATTTAAAAAATTTTTTTAATTTTTTTAAAAATTTATTTATTTGACAGCGACAGACACAGAGAGAAAGACAGATAGAGGGAGAGAGAGAGAATGGGCGCGCCAGGGCTTCCAGCCTCTGCAAACGAACTCCAGACGCGTGCGCCCCCTTGTGCATCTGGCTAACGTGGGACCTGGGGAACCGAGCCTCGAACCGGGGTCCTTAGGCTTCACAGGCAAGCGCTTAACCGCTAAGCCATCTCTCCAGCCCCAAAAAAATTTTTTTAAAAAGATTTCTTTTAGGAAGAGTTAGGATCCAGAGGGAAGGCAAGTAGGGAAGCCCAAACCAAAAGGAGTTCTCTTTCTTTCCAGCCTGGCTGGGAAAGAAGCCCCTGGGGAAGGGGCTCTCACAAACATGGAAAGCAAAGCAGGAGAGCCCAAACTAAAAGATGTCCCCCCCCCACACACACAGGGGACCAGAAAGGATCAAGAGATGGGGCTAGTGCTTAAAGAGAGATCACACTCGCAGCAAAGCAAGAAAGTGCCTACAACCAAGCACAGGTGGGAAGCGAGCAGGAAAATGGCCAGGCAAAAAGAAATTCTCCTCCTGCTTCCCAGCATGGAAGGGGGAGAGGAAACTGAGATCTCCTTCCCACAGACACAGAGCCAAGAGCTTACCAAAAGCGCCAAGAGCCAGAAACACACAAGGCGCTAAGGGGCCCTGAGAGATTCACACGCATGGTTAGGCTTATTTGCATGGGTCAGTCATCCAATCAGCATGAGCCTCATCTTCAGACTCAGGTCTGTGAGTGGTAGCCTGGATGGTTGGTGGACTGGAGAGGCTGACTCGGGAAGGGCTGGCCCACAGGTACACTTAGCTGAGAAAGAGGCAGAAAGTTCCTGCTGAAGAGTGTTGCTTGAATGAGACTGGCTCAGACACAGGTTCTAGTCCTGCAGGGACAGGCGTGGTGGCATCCATGTTTCCATGGGCCAGTCCTTAACCAATTACCTATCAGAAAACCTTACTCCTAACCCATATGAACATCAAGGAGGGAAGTAACTGATACACAGCCTAAGCTGACCACAGAGCTGCTCCTCACCATTGCTTGAGTTCTGACCGTGGATGGAGTGAGGCTTTAGCAGGCTGCTATGAGTTTTGGTCCTTGAGATGCTATGACCAACTAGCTACCAGTAGAGAGCAAAGCCACTTTGTTGTCCTTTGTCCCTCTAAGCACTGGCCAGTACAGTGTCCACACTCCTTGTCTCCATAGGTGAGGTCCTCTTGGCTCTAGGTCTGTATTCCTGTTTTTATGCCAGTACCATGCTGTTTTTGTTACTATGGCTTTGTAATATAGCTTTAGATCACGTATGGTGATGCCTCCAGAGGTGTTTCTTTTCCTAAGGATATGCTTGGATCTCTGAGGCCTGCTGCCATTCCATATGAATTTTGAGATCAATTTTTCTATCTCTGTGAAGAATAATGCTGGGATTTTTATTAGTATTGCGTTAAATCTGTATATTGCTTTTGGTAGGATTGCCATTTTCACAATGTTAATTCTGCCTATCCAGGAGCATGGGAGGTTTTTCCATCTTCTCAAGTCCTCAATTTCTTTCTTTAGTATTTTTATGTTTTTGTTATATAAGTCTTTCACATCCTTGGTTAGTGTTATCCCAAGGGTTTTTTTTTTTTTTTTTTTTGTAGCTATTGAAAATGGGACAGTGGAGCTAATTTCTTTCTCTGTATCTTTGTCCTTTGCATATAGAAAGGCTATTGATTTTTGTGCATTGATTTTGTATCCTGCTACTTTACTGAAGTAGCTTATCACCTTTAAGAGTTTTGAGATGGAGGCTCTCAGGTCACTTATGTAAAGGATCATATCCTCTGTGAATAGGAGTAAGTCAACTTCTTCCATTCCAATTTGTATCCCTTTTATTTCCTTCTCCTGTCTTATTGTTTGAGCTAGGACTTCCAGTACTATGTTGAAGAGCAGAAGTGAGAGTGGACACCCCTGTCTTGTTCTTGATTTCAATGGGAATTCCTTCAGTCTCTCCCCATTAAGTATTATTTGGGCTTTAGGAGCTTTATTTTTTTTAAAAAAAATTTTTTTGTTCATTTTTATTTATTTATTTGAGAGTGACAGAGAGAGAAAGAGGCTGATAGAGAGAGAATGGGTGCACCAGGGCTTCCACCCACTGCAAACGAACTCCAGACACGTGTGCCCCCTTGTGCATCTGGCTAACGTGGGACCTGGGGAGTTGAGCCTCGAACCAGGGTCCTTAGGCTTCACAGGCAAGGGCTTAACTGCTAAACCATCTCTCCAGCCCTTAGGAGCTTTATATATAGCCTTTATTATGTTGAGATATAAACTCTTCATGCCTATTCTCTGCAACATTTTTGTTCATGAAGTGATGTTGTATTTTGTCCAAGGCCTTTTCTGCAACTATTGAAATGATCATGTGTTTTTTTGTGATTAAGCTTATTTATGTGGTGTATTACATTGACAGATTTCCCTATGTTGAACCAGCCCTGCCTTCCTGGAATAAAGCCCACTTGATCAGTGTCAGAACCCCTCCTCCATTTCTTCCTTGGGAAACGATAGCCACAGGTCAAAACTCCAACTCCAACTCCCACCCACCAGGAGCTACAATGCCTTAATTTGGGCGCCAGTCTGACCAGAATTACCTAAGAAAGGCAACAGTGGTGCAAAGTCCCTGTGCTTGGGGATGTCTTAGCCCAGGCCGGCACCCATCCGCAGTCGCAGTTTGCGAAGGTTACCACTAGATGGCACAGCAGGCCCGCGTTGGGCCAGGAGGCTCACTCAGGACTGGGTGGGGTTACGCTGGGTGCCAGGCCGAGATCCAAAGGGCCCGAGGTAGCCCACGGGTCCAGAAGTGTGCGTGGTGGGGGGGATGGAAGGGAGCGACACAGTTCCTGGCGACTCTGGGGCCTCACTGTCCCAAGGGTCTTGGGGAGGCGGAATGACGAGCCCCCCACTCTCCGGGCTGTAGGAAGGGTCGGAGGTTCTGGGGGCGAGGGAGGGCAGTGGGATTTGGATATGGGGAGGCAGCGGGGCGTCAGGCCGGGGCGCACAGGGAGGGCAGTAGGATTTGGGGATGGGGAGGCGGCGGGACGTCAGGCCGGGACGCACAGGGCGGCGGGCGCTGGCTTGGACCGGAGCGGGCGCGGGGGATCGGGAGGCGCGGGGCGTGTGGGGACAAGGAGGGAGGGCAAGAACCCAAGCCTCTGGCGGCCGCCCAGCTCCTCGCCTCCGCCCGCGCTTCCACGAAGTGACGGCGCTGGCCCGCGGCGGCCCGGGCGAGGCGGGACCAAGGGGAAGAGGACCCTGGAGAGGGGGGATCCTGGGTGGGGCGGAGGGCCCTGGAAAGGGGGGCATCCAGGGGAGGGGAAGGGGCGGGGGAACTTGGGAAGGAGGGGATCCAGGAGAGGGGAAGAGGAGGGGGGGTCCCTGGAGGGGAGGAAGGAGAACCCCGGAGAGGTGGGAGAATGTGGGGGAGGGCTTGCGGTGTGAGATCCGTGGACTCCCGGACAGGGGGATGCAGGGGAGCAGTAGGGGACCCGGAGAGGTGGTGCCTAGGGGAGGGAGTAGGGATAGGAGACTGGGGGAGGGGCCACCTAGGAGAGGAGGACCTAGGGGTCGGTGATGTGGTTTGCGGGGTCGGAGCATGGGGAGCCCCTGGAGCTCTGGCTGCCTCGGGAGGAAGAAGGGGCCTGCGCAGGGGCGACAGCGCTCCCCCTAGTCTGTGGCCGCTCGGAATTCCAAGAATGCGAGAAAGATTCTGGGATTCGCGGGGGAGCGCCGCCGTGGCTCCTCCCAGGACCGACTCTCATTTCGCCGCAGCCCTTCCTCCGCAGCGGCCCGGACCCCGGGGTGGGGGTGGGAGTGGGGGTGGGCAGGGGCCAGGAGGGAGGAAAACCTCGCGTTTGTGTTCTCAGTCCGGGACGTTCCCAGCTGGGTCTATTCTTGTCCACTGGTCCAGCCGCGGCTTGGATCTCTGTCCCTAGCAGTATTTTGACAAAGGGCGCTAAATCTTAGCGTGACCACATTGTCCAGCCAGTAGCTCAAGCCTCACAGGCGGAGGTCGGGGGAGAATGGACATGGCGAGACCACTAAGGGACCCATGTCTGGGCCAAGGGGTTTCTCAAAAAAGCACGTTGCTTTAGAGTGGAAGGGGGAAGGGCGCAGAGAGCTTTGAGCTTGTGCACCTCGGGGTGGGGGGTCACAAGCAGAACTCCTGAGGACTAAAGTCACACCCATAGAAGGCTTCGCCAGCACCTCTGTCCTGTATGGGCAGGTGACCTGGTCCCCCAATCCCCCTGATGCTGTTCTTTACCTCTAACCTAAATCCGTGTCTTCAGGCAGCTTCCTAGAAACTTTTGGCAGGCTCCGGAATAAGCTTGCAGTAGGGTGGGGTCCATGGCCCTATCTCACACGTAGGAACTAGGGTGTAGCATGTTTTAGGCTGAGGCTGAAAGGATAAAAGTTGCCTTATTTCTGCTGCCCTGTTTTCTAGCTGCTCTGCTAACCTGCCTTTTTAAGCTTCTGTAATATGGCTTGCTTGCTGCTGCACTGAATCACAGAACTGCCATTTTGCAACTGCCTCCATTTTGTAAAAAGTATACCATGAGGACCTGACCTTTTGTACACCCTACCCAATCAGAGGGACCCACACGAGCCCACCTCGTGGGCCCCACCCAATCAGAGGGACCCACAGCTGAAAAGCCCCTATGACTCTGCATACCTGTGGTTTTAGCCTTTATAAGCTGACCAAACTCGTGGCTAGGGGCTCTTCACCCCTCCTGTGAGAGGAATCTGTGTTGAGCCCCGATGCATCGGATTCAATAAACCTCATGCGGTTTGCATTGAGAGCGTCCTGTGTGAGTGTTCTTGGGGTCGCGTAGACAGCCCTGAGCGGGGACCCCTTTAGGGAACCCCACATTTGGTGTGTTGGCCGGGAAACTCTACAAGACCCCAGACCTCATCTAGGACCCCTCAGAGGTAAGAGGCGCCTCCTGTCTTGTCTGTGTACGTCTGTACTTTTATCTCTGTCCTCTGGAAAAATTCTCAATTTCAACTGGTTTCAGTATCTGGATGCCTTCCCTTTGGGTGCTCTGAGTCGGGGCTGACGGGCCTGAGGACCACCACCCAGCAATCTGGAGGACGCTCCTGATTGCCCCCAGGAGACAGGTTTTTCTGTCTCCTATCTGAAGAACTCGGATCGAGTTCGCCTCTGTCGGGAAGCATCATCTGGGTCCCGCTCGCCGCCATCTGCTTCAGTTTCATTTTTACTCGAGCAGCGATCGGGCCGCCTTTGTCTCTTTGTTCTCGGTGTTCTCCAGATCCTTTTGTTCTCCTATCTCTTTTATTCCCCTCCTAACATGGGACAGACTATCTCAACCCCTTTGGACTTGACTTTAGCTCACTGGACTGACGTTAAGAGCCGAGCTCATAATTTATCTGTTGAAATGAAGAAAGGAAAATGGCAAACTCTATGTGAGGGAGAATGGACTATGTTTAATGTTGGATGGCCCCAAGGAGGGACCTTTAACCCAGATCTTATTCAGGCTGTTAAACGGATCATCTTGCAGGAGCCCGGAGGCCACCCCGACCAGATGCCTTACATTTTTACTTGGCAGGATCTTATCCAAGACCCGCCTTCCTGGTTGAAGCCCTGGATTCCTCCCCAACCCACTAACAATAGCCCCTTGGGGACTTCAAAAGTTCTCATTGCGGGACCCCCCCCCCCCCGGGAGGAAAAGAAGATTTACCCAGACATTCAGACGGAGCTCCTCCTCCTGGATTCACCACCACCCTACCTGCCAACCCACACCCCCACAGCTCCTCCTCCTGCCCCCTCACCAGAGGGCTCACAGGGGGGCCCAGCCACGGGGACCCGAAGTAGGCGAGCTCTGTCTCCTGATACTACCATTGCCCTACCACTCAGGGCTATAGGACCCCCACCCCCTTTAGGACCAGGGGATGATCCAACTCAGAGACCTCTGCCACCCCTACAATATTGGCCTTTCTCCTCCACAGACCTTTATAATTGGAAGGCCAACCACCCTCCCTTCTCGGAGGACCCCTCAAAATTAACTACACTCATGGAATCCCTAGTTTTCTCCCACCAGCCCACATGGGACGATTGCCAGCAGTTACTCCAGACCCTCTTCACAACCGAGGAGAGGGAACGTATCCTGTTGGAAGCCAGAAAGAACGTCCCTGGTGACGACGGGCGCTCAACCCAACTCCAGAACGTCATAGATGACGGGTTCCCCCTGATCAGACCCAACTGGGACTTCAACACCCCTGACGGTAGGGAGCATCTCCGAATCTATCGCCAGGCTCTGGTGGCTGGTCTCCGCGGGGCTGCAAGACGCCCTACCAATTTGGCCAAGGTAAGGGAAGTCATTCAGGGACCTAATGAGGTCCCCTCTGTGTTCCTTGAGTGCCTCATGGAGGCCTATCGTAGGTATACACCCTTTGATCCTATGGCGGAGGAACAAAGAGTTTCAGTGCTGATGTACATTGTGCTTATAGACCCCAGAGCTCAGGACAGATAGAAAGAATGAATAGAACATTAAAAGAGACCATAACTAAATTGTCCTTAGAGACTGGCTGTACAGATTGGACGATGCTCCTTCCGTGGGCTCTCTTCCGGGTTCGCAACACCCCTTACAAGTTTAACCTAACTCCTTTTGAGATTTTGTTTGGGGTCCCAACCCCACTTAAAAAATTGCTAATGCAGAACCCAGATATGATTTCTTCCTCTGATCTGAACCACAGGCTCCAGGTGCTACATATCCTCCAAAAGGACTTATGGCCAAAACTGAAAGAGAGCTATCTGCCTGCTAAGGACCCAGCCCCACACTCATACCAGCCGGGGGACTCAGTCTACGTGAGGCGACACTGACCCTCAAACCTCGAACCTCGTTGGAAGGGGCCCTTCACGGTACTCCTGACGACACCCACTGCCGTGAAGGTAGATGGGATAGCTGTCTGGATCCACGCATCTCACGTGAAACCAGCACCATCACCTGACCCCCGCTGGCAGCTGACAAGGACTGATAACCCCTTCAAACTGCACCTTCGCCGTGTCTCTGTCAGCCACGATGAAGTTTCTTAAGGTTTGGACAATGTTAACCATATTGTTGCCTTGCTCTCTATCCTCTTCACCCTATCAACTTTATAATTACACTTGGCAGGTTATTAATCAGGCAGGAGATGTCGCTAACTCCACCTCTCAGTTATCCATATCAACCCCCTGGCCCCCTCTAGAGGTAGATCTTTGCAAGCTGGCGTTGGGCGCCAATGCTGCCTGGGGCACTCCTGATCATTTCCTGCCTCAGACCCAACCCGTTAATACTCAAGACAGATATACTTCTCTTCCTGGTTGTTTTAATGCCGCTGCTCGGAGCTATTTAAATATGGCTCCTATATATGTCTGCCCTGGAACACACCGAGACCGCTCCTTGGGCACACGCTGTGGTTACTCATCAGATACTTTTTGTGCTTCTTGGGGATGTGAAACCACTGGCGATACATATTGGAATCCCACTTCATCATGGGACTATATCACTGTCAAACGAAAATATCCTTCAAAGCATCAGCTCAACTCGGGCCCTGTGCCCTTCGATTCAAGTTGCAACACCTGGTGCAACCCTTTAGTTATTTCTTTCACAGAACATGCTAAAAATAAAAACTGGGAAGTCCAAGGGTTTGAATGGGGCCTTCGTTTATATGTGTCAGGACGCGATCCAGGCCTCACCTTCAAAATTAAGTTGGTCAAAACTCTCCCAGTTTCCCAGAAAGCCAGTATAGGTCCCGACCCTGTACTTCATAGCCCACAGTCACTCCCCCCTGCTTCCCAACCTACAAATATGTTTCAGTCCCCTCGGACGCCTACCTCGCTTGCTCCACAGGGTTAACTACCTATATAGAAATAACAACTTTTCTTGAGAAAAAGGACTATTGTGTGCTTATCAACTTGCTGCCCAGACTTACTATAAGAAATTCTGATGATTTTCAAAGAATCTGGAATTCTGACCCTTCCACCCCTTCTAGGAATAAGAGAGAGCCTATAACTACCCTTACATTAGCCTTAATAACGGGGTTGGGTGTTGCAGGAGCAGGCACTGGCATAGCTTCCCTTGTCACCTCTAACCAACAATACGCTCAGCTCAGCTTAGCAATAGACAAAGATCTACAAGAGTTACAGTCAGGAATGCAGAACCTAAAGGACTCGGTTTCTTCACTTTCAGAGGTTGTATTACAGAATAGAAGAGGCCTAGATTTATTATTTTTACAACAGGGGGGGCTATGTGCAGCTCTAAAAGAAAAGTGCTGCTTCTATGCAGACAAGACTGGATTAGTAGAAAACAGCTTGCAGAAAGTACGAGAAAGCCTAGAACAACGCAAACGGGAGAGACAACAGAACCAGTCTTGGTATGAATCTTGGTTCACCAGGTCCCCCTGGATGACTACTTTGATCTCCACCTTGCTAGGGCCACTTATCATCTTAATTCTCCTCTTCACCTTTGGTCCATGCATAATAAACAGATTAGTTACCTTTATTAGAGAAAGGATCAGCACCGTCCAAGTCATGATACTTAAACAACAGTACCAGTCTCTTGCAGAAACTGAAATTCCATGATTGGAATTATGACAAAGAAAAGGGGGAAATGAAAGGATAAAAGTTGCCCTATTTCTGCTGCCCTGTTTTCTAGCTGCTCTGCTAACCTGCCTTTTTAAGCTTCTGTAATATGGCTTGCTTGCTGCTGCACTGAATCACAGAACTGCCATTTTGCAACTGCCTCCATTTTGTAAAAAGTATGCAACTACCTCCATTTTGTAAAAAGTATACCATGAGGACCTGACCTTTTGTACACCCTACCCAATCAGAGGGACCCACACGAGCCCACCTCGTGGGCCCCACCCAATCAGAGGGACCCACAGCTGAAAAGCCCCTATGACTCTGCATACCTGTGGTTTTAGCCTTTATAAGCTGACCAAACTCGTGGCTAGGGGCTCTTCACCCCTCCTGTGAGAGGAATCTGTGTTGAGCCCCGATGCATCGGATTCAATAAACCTCATGCGGTTTGCATTGAGAGCGTCCTGTGTGAGTGTTCTTGGGGTCGCGTAGACAGCCCTGAGCGGGGACCCCTTTAGGGAACCCCACAAGGCCTCTCCGGGGCTTCCTCTTTCCACTTAGGCAGCGAAGGCATCACCACGTCTCTTGGGAGTGGCATTCTTCCCACTCTGGGGCAGCAAACAGATGTGGTCACTAACTCACTGGACTCCATAGAGCCTGAAACAAATGAATACATTTGTTGCAGTAACTCTGTCTTCTAGCTGCTTGGTCTCCCGTGTATATGCTGGCTGAGCCCCCCTACATAAATCTGTCCTTGCCTTTACAGTCTCAAGGTTCTCAGCGGTGAAAGTACAATAGTTTGGGTTATGGATTCAAACCTCCCTCTTGTGAATATTCCTGTGGATGTGTGAATTTAATAAAACATTTCTGCTTTCCTCTCATTAAATAAGACAGTTGTGTTCCTGCAGCCAGCAAAGAGCCCAATTAAGAGCTAAGGAAAGAGAGCCTCCCCCCCCCCCCCACTGCTCTTTTACAGATGAAGATCCCTCCTGGCTTCCACAGAAATACCACGTTTCCCACAGCCACTTGTCCCAGCAACTTGTCTGCCATTCCAGGCCCAGCTTCTTGTTCTGATAACTAATTCCGCCTGGTGCTGAGGTCGCAGCCACCTGAGCACAAGGACATCACCACCAGGATGGACATGTCTTTCTTAGCTTCCTTCCAAATAGACTGCACCCCAGGGGTTCCCAGTAAGAGGCAAGGGGGAAAGGGGTGCAAGGGGAGTGTTTGCCCCCAAATCCTGACACAAAATAAAATGGCCCATTCAAGTAAATTGATTCTGTATGACAGTAATTCAAAATGCCCCAAATTGAATATAAACCCTTTTTCTTTATTTTTTTTTAATGTATTTATGTGTAAGGAGAGAGAGAGAGAGATAGACAGAAATGAACTATAGATGCATCCACCACTTTGTGCCTATGGCTTTATGTGGGTACTGGGGAGATCTAGCCTGGGCCTTCAGGTTTTGCAAGCAAACACCTTCAACAGCTGAGCCATCTCTCCAGCCTTAAATCCGTTCTTAATATCTGGTATTATAAATGAACCTTGTGAAAAACCAGAAAGATGTGTTTCAGAAACCGATGGATGTGTTTGTATGTTTCCATGATGACAGCTTATTGAATAACAGGAAATTCACAAGCTCCATAGGCTAGTTTTGTCAGATATGGCTTACTTCAGAATTCTGATTGCCCTTGATAGTGTGGTGTTAGAAATCACAAATTCCTTTTTAAAAAACAAAAACAAGGGGGCTGGAGAGATGGCTTGGTGGTTGAGCCGTTTGCCTGCAAAGCCAAAGGATCCTGGTTGGATTCTCTAGGACCCATATCAGCCAGATGCACAAGGGGGCGCATATTATCTGGTGTTCATCTGCAGTGGCTGGAAGCCCTGTTGTGTCCATTCTCTCTCTCTCTCTCAAATAAATAAATAAGTAAATAAATAAATAAATGAATACAAACAAAACCCCACATGTTTATTAGGCAGCTCGCGGTGGCACACACCTTTAACGCCAGCACTCAGAGACTGAGGTAGGAGATTGCTGTGAGTTTGAGGCCAGTCTGGGCTACAGCGTGAGTTCTGGGTCAGCTTGGGTTCAAGTGAGACCCTGCTTCAAAAAAGGTTTAAAAAAAAGTTCATCTATTTGGACATGTGTGTGAATGTGTATTTGTGTGTGTGTGTGTGTGCATGTGTGTGTGTGTGTGTGTGTATGGGCATGCCAGAGCTTCTTGGCTACTGTAAGCAAACCCCACATGCATGCACCACTTTTTGCATTTGGCTTTAAATGGATACTGGTGAATCTATTCCTGGCTAGCAGCCTTTGCAAGCAAGAACTTTTAACTGCTGAGGCACCTCTCCAGCTCTCTAGATTCTTTTATTTTAATCTTGATTACTAATATTGACTCTCAGATCTCACACTGTGCTTCCTAACACACAAAGAAGATATACATGGGTAACAGAGGCAGCAGAGTGTAAAGTGGCCTTGCTGAAGGCAGAGACAAGGTTGTTCCATAGGCAGAGAGCCTGGTGGTTAGTTCTTGACAACCCTAGCTGGAGAGATGCTGGAAACACACACGGAGCACAGTCGCAGACCTGAGCCAGCTCAAGTAAAGTGGAGGAGAAGCCCAGGATTAGGGAAAACTAACATAGCAATTCAAGCCACAATAAGTGGGGACTTTGCTGAGCTGAAGCCCTGTGGACTGTTGGGAGTTCTGGGCTGTCAATGCCTTGATAGATTGATTGGATGGTTGGATGACAGGTGAGGTAGGGATTTTTTTTTTTTTTTTTTTTTTTTTGAGGTAGGGTCTCACTCTAGTTCAGGCTGACCTGGAATTCATTATGTAGTCTCAGGGTGGCAGTGAACTCACGGCAATCCTCCTACCTCTGCCTCCTGAGAGCTGGGACTAAAGGCATGCGCCACCACACCCAGTCATTTTTTTTTTTTTTGTCAGGGTAGGGTCTCACTCTAGTCCAATCTGGCCTCAAACTCACAGTGCTCTTCTCAAATGATGGGATTTGTGCCACCATGCCGGGCCCTTGTGTTTCTCCTTTTATGTGATCCAAATGAGGGGTTTGCATTCTTCATTGGTCTGGTGTATTTGCTAAATTTACTGGCCTGGTTTTTCTTTCTTTTTATTTTTTCAATTATTTTTGCAAGCAGAGAGAGAGACAGGAGGGAGGGGGGAATTGGTTCACCAGGACCTCTAGTTGCTGCAAATGAACTCCAGATGCATGTACCATTTTGTGCATTAGGCTTTACATGTGTATTGGAGAACAAACTCAGGTTGTTAGGTTTTACAGACAAGTACCTTAACTGCTAAGCCATTCTTCCAGCCTGTGTCCTGGCTTTTCTAATATGTTTTTTGTTTGCTTGTTTCTTTGCTTTTTTAATTTTTTTTTGTTTATTTTTACTTATTTATTTGAGATCAACAGACAGAGAGGGAGAGAGAGAGGGAGGGAGAATGGTCACACCAGGGCTTCCAGCCACTGCAAATGAGCTCCAGATGTGTGCGCCCCCTTGTGCATCTGGCTAATGTGGGTCCTGGGGAATTGAGCCTCGAGCTGGGGTGCTTAGGCTTCACAGGCAAGTGCTTAATGGCTAAGCCATCTCTCCAGCCCTGCTTTTGTTTTTTGAAGTAGGGTCTCATTCTAGCCCAGGATCACCTGAATTTCACTACGTAGCCTCAGGGTGGCCTTGAACTCATGGTGATCCACCTACCTGTCTCTCAAGTGCTGGGATTAAAGGCCTGCGCCACCACACCAGGCTGATATGGTTTGAATTATACTCATGTGCCCATGTGTTCCTGATTTGGTTTGACAGGTTCATTGTTAGGTACTTTTGTTTGTTTGTTTGGTTGGTTGGTTTTTCATGGTAGGGTCTTGTTCTAGCCCAGGCTGACTTGGAATTCACAATGTAGTCTAAGGATAGCCTTGAACTCATGGAGATCCTCCTACCTCTGCTTCCCAAGTGCTGAGATTAAAGGTGTGTGTCACCACACCCGGCTGGGTAGGTACTTTTTTACTTGCATGAGTAAGTTATTTATCAGTCTGTGCCTCACAGTTGGTGCTGGACAGATGTTGGTGTCTGTGTACAAGTAAGATGCAGTCAAATGGAGCCAAATGCTGCTTGTGACATGGGTCACCCAGGGCAAGGAACCGCCTGAAGAACAGAGGTTCCACCCAGGATGGAATCACTTAGAACAGGGCACAGGCTGATACATGAGTGTCCCAGGGAGAAGTTTTAGCTTAAGAAGTACCCTTTCCCTCAATAAGCCAAACTTTAAAGAACCAAACTACATTTAATTTAATTTAATTAAAAATATTTTATTGATTTATTTATTTGAGAGTGACAGACAGACATGGAGAGAAAGAGGCAGAGAGAGAGAGAGAAAGAGAGAGGGAGAGAAAGAGAGAGAGAATGGGCATGCCAGGGCCTCCAGCCACTACAAATGAACGTCAGACACTTGTGCCCCCTTGTGCATCTGGCTAACGTGGGTCCTGGGGAATCAAGCCTTGAACCAGGGTCCTTAGGCTTCACAGGCAAGTGCTTAACCACTAAGTCATCTCTTCAGCCCTAATTTAATTTTTTTAAAGATAGGGTCTTACTGTAACCCAGGCTGACCTGGAATTCACTATGCAGTCTCAGACTGGCCTCAAACTCAGGGTAATCTTCTTACCTCTGCCTCTGGGATTAAAGGCATGTACCATCACGCCCCCTATATTTTATTTTTTGTTTTTTTGAGGTAGGGTCTCACACTAGCTCAGGCTGACCTGGAATTCAATATATAGTCTCAGGGTAGCCTCAAAATCATGGCGATCCCCCTACCTCTTCCTCCTGAGTGCTGGGATTAAAGGTATTTGCCACCACGCCCAGCTCTCTCTATTTTTATTATTATTATTTTTTTGCTTTGTTTTGTTTTTTCAATGTAGGGTCTCACTCTGGCCCAGGCTGACCTGGAATTCACTATGTAGTCTCAGGATGGCCTCAAACTCACAGCGATCCTCCTACCTCTGCCTCCCGATTGCTGGGATTAATGGCGTGCACCACCACGCCCAGTTTATTTATTTTTATTTTTTATTTTTTTTTAGAATTTAAGATTTTATTCAGCTTTAGTGAACTTAAATTTAAACCAGACAGGAAGGGTTTAGCGTCTGAGAACTGGGAGAAGCTAGAGTTGGTCTTTTCCTGGGGTAGCAACATCATGACATTTTTGTGACTGTCTATATCTTGACCTCATTAGGATAATCTGTGATTGTATCATTAGATAGCAGTGATGCTGATGAGAGTGAAGATAGGTTTACAAATCAGATAATTGGATGATTGAAACTAGAGTTCCTCAGAGCCAAATTCCGTCTGATCACTGACATCAGAGATCACCAGACTACCACATCTGGAAACATCTCCTCGTAAACTCCTCTGTCCTTTCCAGTCTTATAGACACTTGCTTTGTAGAGTCCAAGGAGTGATGATAAGAGAGGAAAATGCACTTGGCCCCAAAGGCAAGCCTGGGGAACTAAGGACTTGCTCCCGGACTCCTCCGCCTGTCTGGCTCGGTCGAGTGGTGCCGGCAGAGCTCTTGCCCACGGAGGCATATCGGAAAACCCAGTGGTAACGAAGGCAGGTTTCATTTAGATGTATGTGGTGATGCCTCCCGCAATGTGTCTTCCTCTCAGTCTTTGTGAGCTGTTGAACCTAATGGCTTCATTCTAATCTTCACGTTGATAATGAGCACCAAGTGTAGTTTGGCCATGGTGGATCTCTGAGACTTGGAAATGCAGACAGAGCTTCCAGATGGTGATGGGCTCTGGAGTGCAGCCACTCAGCTGACATAATTTAACATGTCCACGGGCCTCTCCTTTGGCAGTTTGGAAGCAGCCATTTTCCTATTTTATGGGATTGAACTATTAGCATTGCAGTTGAGGGACTTGAGTTACTCCAGCCTTGTGCTGCTAAACACTGGATCTGGAAGACTGCTTTGAAAATTCCTGGGGAGAGATGGCTCCTCCAGCTGTTGGGGATGAGCATGGTGGCGGTGGCATTCAAAACACGCCATGGTTCACAAGTGGAGCAGGGAGAGCGGAGGGAGACGGGGTGGGTTTCAGAGGTAGGTTGAGGATAGTCGGGCCTTAAGTGTTGAGAGACAGGTAAGCACACCTTTCTGGCTGCCACGGCAGCTCCCCTTGCAGGTTCGGGAATCATTTAGTTCCCATAGGCTTTGTTCCACTTGGCAGAATTTCCTCCAGGATGGGAACTATGCACGTATCACCAGAAAGTGATGTAACTTCTTAGAAAGAGAGTGAGGGTTTATTTGTGGAATGAAAAGTGGCTGTGATGAGCAAAGTCTTGTTTGCAGTAACGACCTTGTTGTCAATACATTTCCCATGTATGCTTTGAATGACCGTTTCAGGAGTAGGTCAGTATTGTTTAAAGGCATTTGTAGTGAACTGGCCACAGGCAAATGATACATGTAGTTATCCATTAGTTTTCTAGAACTGACCCCACCTTGGAATGGATGAATAATACCGTAGCGTGAGGTTATGAGGTGACCTTGCTTTATATCCTTTGCACTGAAACTCATTGTTTTAGGTAGGAAAACAAAATCATTTTTCCTTTTTTTTTTTTCATCCCCATAGATTCTTCCTTTATCACACTGCCCTTTAGACTTCCTTTATGGAAGCCAGGCCTTCTGTCATGAATCTGGGGGATGTGGAGTGTGCCTTGAAGAATGGGTTATAGCCCATGGATGACCATGGTGGGAGACTTTGGTTTTGACCTTGCAAACAATGGATTGAAGTACAGTTGTCTGCAAATAAATCAACAGATTTGTCATGTGCTATTTTTCCAGTTAGTTGAAGACACTTCTGTTGAATGGATGTTTCTGTCCCGAGGGATGTTTTTCTGCATTTGCTCTTATACAGATGGCAAACTATGGCCTGTGGCCATTGTGACTGCCTCTGGGGTGGTCACTTTTGCTGTACAGGTAATAGTAGTTCCAAAATTCTACTAGGCAGGTGTTCAGACTGATTTCTCTTTTTATAGATTCTGTGGACTTCCTAACTTCTTAGGCTAGCCATAGATGAATACATGTGATCACCAACATCAGATTACCCACCCCATATATGAAACAGACATATACTGAGGGCTTGGAAAGACGCCTCATTCTTGACCTTTGTTTTTGCACTGTGCGTGTGTATGCTGTCATGTTTAGTGTGCGTGGTGAGACCAGAATGTCAGGTGTCTTTGATGGCCTCTCCACTTGACATTGAGTCTCTCACTGAAACCACAGCTGCCTTTTTTCAGTCAAGACTGACCCACGAGCCTCAGCAATTCTCTGGTCTCCTCTTGCCGTGGGACTAGGGTTACAGGCATGCACGGCCATACCCAGCTGTTTAGGTGGGATCTAGAGAGTCCAGCTGGGGCTGAATTGGACCTTCTCAGGTCTCAATGGTTGTGTGGTAAACACTCTTCCTCGCTGAACCATCTCCCCAGCCACAACCTCACTCTGGCCCAGGCTGACCTGGAATTCACTATGGAGTCTCAGGATGGCCTCAAACTCACAGCGATCCTCCTACCTCTGCCTCCCGATTGCTGGGATTAATGGCGTGCACCACCACGCCCAGCTTTTTTTTTTATTTTTTAAAAATAGTTTACTTTTATTTATTTGACAGAGAAAGGGGGGGGGGGAGAGAGAGAGAGACAGAGAAAGAGAGAGAATGGGCATGCCAGGGCCTCCAGCCACTGCAAAGGAACTCCATTCGTGTGTGTTCTGTGCATCTGGCTTATGTGGGTCCTGGGGAATTGAACCTGGGTCCTTTGGCTTTGCAGACAAATGCCTTAACTGCCAAGCCATTCCTCCAGCCCTCTATATTTTATTTTTGAGACAAGGTCTATATAGCTTTACAGCTCAGACTGGCCTTCAGTTTACAATCTGCCTCAGTTTCTCAAATGCTGGGATTACAGGACTGTACAAGCACACCTGGCTTGAATTGCAATCCTTAAATACAAGTTCCAAATATTGTGATGGAGAAATATTCCAAACATGGGGAGAATACAGAACTTAGTTACGAGAAACAAAGTGTTCTCTGTTGCTGGTTACAGCCCATAACGTGCTGTGGTTCATGATTTCCTGGCTTCCGCGGGTCTGGCTCATGGCCCCTGGCAAGAAAGACTCACAGACTCACTAGACCCAGCAAGTCTGAACTGCAACCTAGAAACCTGCCCCAGTGTGAGAGTCTCAGTTCACAGTCAAAAAAAGTGGGTTTTTGCCCTGTTACTTAAAAAATCTTTCTTAGGGCTGGAGAGATGGCTTAGCAGTTAAGCACTTGCCTGTGAAGCCTAAGGACCCCAGTTCTAGGCTTGATTCCCTAGGACCCACGTTAGCCAGATGCACGAGGGGGCACACGCGTCTGGAGTTCGTTTGCAGTGGCTGGAGGCCCTGGTGTGCCCATTCTCCCTCTCTCTCTGCCTCTTTCTCCCTGTCTGTCATTCTCAAATAAGTAAATGAAAATAAACAAAATTAAAAAACAATCTTTCTCAGTTGGGGGCTGGAGAGATTTCTTAGTGGTTAAGGTGCATGCTTGCAAAGCCTAAGGACCCAGGTTCCATTCCTCAAGTCCCATGTAAGCCAGATGCACATGGTGGCACATGTGTCTGGAGTTTGTTTGCAGTGGCTAGAGGCCCTGGCATGCCCATTCTCTCTCTGACTCTGTCTCTCTCTCCCTCTCTCTGTCTCTAATAATAAATAAAAATAAATCTTTTAAGAGAAAAGAAATCTTTCTCAGTTGGGCATGGTTGCACATGCCTTTAATGTTAGCACTTGAGAGACAGAGGCAAGAGGATCACTGTGAGTCCCAGACCAGCCTAGGACTGCAGAGTGAGTTCCAGGTCAGCCTGAGCTAGAGTGATAACCCTACCTCACAAAAATAACATAACAACAAAGAGTCTTTCTCAGTGTTTCATGTGTCCTGCCTAAGCCAGGATGGCTGTGCCCATGTCCTTCTGGTCCCTGCCTGGAGGGGGGTGGGGGTGAGAGTGGGGTGGGGGGTGAGGCTTAAGATCCAGTAGAGGTAGATCAACACATCCAAATTCCCTTTTTTTCAAAGGTCAAAGAGGATTGGGGAGATGGCTGGGTGGGGAAAGTGCTTGCATCTGAGTTTAGATCCCTAAAACCCGTGTAGAATGCTGGGTTGGTTGCCCATAATCCTAAATGCTGGGGAGGTGCACACAGGAGTATCGCTGGAGCGTTCACACTAGCTAGTCTAGCCAAATTGGTGAGTTTTAGGTTTAGCAAGAGATCCAGTCTCACTGGGCGTGGTGGCACGCGCTTTTAATCCCATCATTCTAGAGGCAGAGGTAGGAGGGTTGCCGTGAGTTCAAGGCAACCCTGAGACTCCATAGTGAATTCCAGGTCAGCCTGGGCTAGAGTGAGACCCTACCTCAACAAAACAAGTAAACAAACACAAAACAAAAAGAGGGAGAGAGAGAGAGATCCAGTCTCAATAAGGTGGCAGCCTGGCACAGTGGCCCACACCTATAATCATAGCACATGGGAGGCTGAGGTAAGGGGAGCACTGTGAGTTAGAGGCCAGCCTGTGCTCCACAGTGAGTTCCAGGTCAGCCTGCGCTAGAGACTGCCTCAAAAAAAAAAAAATGTTGGACAGCAACTGAGGAAGATATTCAATGTTAACCTCTGCCTCTCTCCCTACATGTACATATATAAGAATTATTTTGTAATAAGCTGCTTGATGTAAGTGTTTTGAGTTCTTTGGTCCACTTAAGCAAATTCATTGAGTCCAGGAGGTGGTCAGGGGTTATAGTCTGTCGATCAGAAGCAGGGAGGGGATGATAACCTGGATGATGGCATCTGAAGTGTATGTGTGATGGTCAGGGTTGGGGTCTCAGCCTGGACCTGTGAAAGCCTATTCCTCGTCCAGGTGGGCAGTGCCAGGACTGAACTAAGACAGAAGACACCCAGCTGGTGTCTGTGGCTGAGGGGCTTCCTTCCTGCTGCTGGGGAGAAATTGCCATATATTTTGTGGTTATAGAAATGTTTTATATAGTTGTGAGACTGCTAAGCTGATTTATCAAGAAAAATTCTTAGCGTGATGTTTTCAGCCTCCCCTCCCACCACCTCTCTGTCTCTCCCCATCAGGGCCTTGTCTCTGTTATAGAAGTGCTATGGATTTTTATCCTCAACTTCTCAGATTTCATTCAAAGTCAATATGAGAAAGAATCACAGGACACTCTGTAATAGAGCACTTTCCTAGAATAAATAAGGCCAGGCACCACAGAAAATGAAAAGAAAAAAAAAAAAAAAGAAAAAAGAAAACTACAAATATAGTTGAAAAAGACACAGGAAGGCTGGAGAAATGGCTCAGTGATTAAAACACTTTCCTGCAAAACCTAACAGCCTGAGTTTGATTCCCCAGTACCCACGTAAAGCCAGATATACAAAGTGATGCACACACCTAGAGTTCGTTTGCAGTGGCTGGAGGCCCTGCACGCCCATTCTCTCTCTGTCTCTGTCTTTCTCTGCTTGCAAATACATTAAAAAAAAAAAAAACTATTTTAAAAGAGAACACAGTAATCAACCTGAAGAAATTCTGACTGCTAGACTTGGAACAATTTTGTTATGGCACTAATCATAAACCGAATGCAATGTCTCATGGCCACCTAAAAGCCAGTATTTGGAAGATAAGTGTTGTTTGGAAGGAATTAGTTTGTATCTATTACTTTCTCTATCTCTGTGACACAATATCTGACAGAGCCGGGCGTGGTGGCGCACGCCTTTAATCCTAGCACTCAGGAGGCAGAGGTATGAGGATCACTGGGGGTTCAAGGCCACCCTGAGACTGCATAGTGAATTCCAGGTCAGCTTGGCTAGAGACCCTATCTCAGATTAAAAGAAAGAAAGAAAGAAAGAAAGAAAGGAAGGAAGGAAGGAAGGAAGGAAGGAAGGAAGGAAGGAAGAAAGAGGGAAGGCAGGAAGAAAGAAAGAGGGAAGGAAGGAAGGAAGGAAGGAAGGAAAGAAAGAAAGAAAGAAAGAAAGAAAGAAAGAAAGAAAGAAAGAAAGAAAGAAAGAAAGAAAATACAGTGAGGAGACAGAAAAAGCCAAGGACAAGATGCCCCCAAGGACCCCCCCTTCCCAGCGATGTACTTACTTTCAAAAGCCTCCCAAAATAGTGCTACCAGGTGGGAACCTCAGCTTTAGCACATGAAACACTGGGTGATATTTAATATTTAAACCTTAACTTTCCAGCTTCGGTACCCAAAGGTTTATGTCCGTCTCATAATATAAAATACATTCAACTGATCTTCAGGGGGCCCCGTAGTCTTAAATGGTTTTAAAACTATTCAAAAGTCTGACTCTACAATCTCTATGATGTTTCAAAGCAGTCTTGTAACCATAAACCCATGTGAAATTTAAAAAAAGAAAAAGAAACAATGTTACATGCTTCAAAGATACAATAGCACAGAGCAAACATTCCCACTGTAAAAGGGAGGACCAGGATAATAACAAGGAAGGATTGGATCAAAGGAAGACCAAAGCCCAGCCAGGAAAACATTAAACCCTGCAGCTCCATGAATTACTTTGTCATTGGTGCAACAAAATACCTAATAAAAAGCAACTTAAAGAAGGAAGGGTTTGTTTTGGCTCACAGTTTGAGGTTATAGTCCATCATGGCAGTTCAAGTCTGGTGGCTGGAGCATGAAGCAGAGCTGGTCATATTGAATCCTCACTCAGGAAGCAGAGCGCGGTGAGTGCTGATGTTAAGCTTACTTTCTCCTTTTTATTTGTTTATTTTGAAAAATAATTTACTTGCAATGAGAGAGAGAGAGAGAGAGAGATAGAAAGAGAGATAGAGAATGAGAATCAAGGCCTCTTGCTGCTACAAATGAACTCCACATGCATGAGCCACTTTGTGCATCTAGCTTTACATGGGTACTGAGGAATTGAACCTGGGCCAGAAGGTTTTGCAAGCACCTTTAACTGCTAAACAAATCTCAGCCTTATCTCCCTTTTTATTTACTCTGAGACCTATTTTATGAGAGATGCTGTCCATAGTTAGGGTGGATCTTCCCATCTCTGTTGACCTAATGTAAACACATCTTCACTGGGCTGGAGAGAGGGATTAGCAGTCAAGGCACTTGCCTACAAGGCTGAAGGACCCAGGTTTGATTCCCCAGGACTCATATAAGCCAGATGCACAAAGTGGCACATGTGTCTGGAGTTTGTTTGCAGGGGCTGAAGGCCCTGGCATGTCCAGTTTTTTCTCTCTCTCTGCCTCTTTCTCTTGCTCTCTCAACTAAACTAAACTAATAATAAAAAACTTCACAGACATGTCCAGAAATTTTTTTCCTCCCAAGTCCACCCATTGTTAATCTGATATCTAAACATTTCACTTTAAAAAATAATTTAAAAAATGAATTTATTAGAGAGAGAAAGAAAGAGGTTGGAAGAGAATGGACGTTCCAGGGCCTCTAGCCACTGCAAATGAAATCCATAGACATGCGCCACCTTGTGCTTCTGACTTACATGGGTATTGGGAAATCAAACCTGGGTCTTTAGGTTTCACAGGCAAGTGCTTTAACCACTAAGCCATCTCCAGTCCATGCATACCACTTTTAAGCCATAACCTTCCATTCCTTGTTCCCACAGGCGCATGGCCCTCTCATAGTGCATTCCAACACTGCTCAGAAGCACAGAATTTCTTCTGAGACTCAGGCAGGCTCTTAACTATGAGCCCTGATAACACGAAAAAACCAAGTTACATATACCCTCAATACAATGGCATAGAGTAAACATTCTCACTGAAAAATGGAGGAATGGGCAGATGTGGTGGCACACGCCTTTAATCCCAGCACTTAGATGGCTGTGGTAGGAGGATCTCTGTGAGCTCAAGGCCACCCTGAGAGTACATAGTGAATTCTAGGGTCAGCCTAGGCTAGAGTGAGACCCTACCTCTAAAAACCAAAAAAAAAAAAAAAAAAAAAAAGGAGCAGAGCAAAGAAAGAATAGAACCACTGGGTCCTGAAGCTCCATGTCCAGCTAGAACCACTGGGTCCTGAAGCTCCATGTCCAGCATCTGTGATCTGTGATCTGTGATGGAATCACCGGGGTTCTATGGGGCTTTGGTAGCCTTCTTCAGGCAGCTCTACTCCATGGACGCAGCTTTCCTCGATGGAAGTCCCACGGTCCTACCATATCCAGCATCCTGGGATCTCTATTGTAACTTATGCTTCATCTTCAAGGCTTCATGCTGTGCTCTCTCAGGGTCTCCTTGCAGGGACTCCAACAAACAGTTCTGGCCTCAGTGACTTTCTGAAACCATGGTGCAAGACTCCATAATACCTTAACACTGCATCTTTCATGTCTGTAAAATAAGTGCCATGTGAACAACACTGTCAAGTTCTGTTGCCAGCTTGAGGTGTAGCCTGGCCTTTCACAACTGTGGTTGCATCATTTTGTGAATGCTTCTCATGCTGACCTAGGGGGAATGCTTCCCTAGGCGGTTGTTTTCAAGCAAGGAGCTCCTCCAGTGCCATTCTGTTTAGACTCTTCTTTCTAAGGAATTTGGATTTTCACAAGATGGAGCCTCTAGTGTGTTTGGTCTTACTCTCAGGGCACCTTTCCTATTATTTCACTAGAGGTTTCATTCCTTAAAAAATCTCATATATATGTATATATGTTTTTCCAGGTAGGGTCTCACTGTAGCTCAGGCTAACCTGGAATTCACTATGTAGTCTCAGAGTGGCCTTGAACTCATGAAGATCCTCCTACTGCTGACTCCCAAGTGCTGGGATTAAAGGCATGCACCACCACGCCCAGCTTTTATATATATTTAAAAACTATTATTTATTTGAGAAACAGAGTGAAAGACACAGGAGAGAGAGAGAGGAGAGTGAGTATGGTCATAGTAGGGCCTCCTGCCACTGTAAATGAACTCCAGATGTATGTGCACCTTTGTGCATCTGACTTTATGTGAGTACTGGAAACTCAAACCTGGACCATCAGGCTTTGCACAGCAAGCACCTTTAACCACTGAGTGATCTCTCCAGCCCTGAAAGTTTTTTTTTTGAGGTAGGGTTTCACTCTAGCTCAGGCTAACCTGGAATTCACTATGGAGTCTCAGGGTGGCCTCAAACTCATGGCAATCCTCCTACCTCTGCCTCCCGAGTGCTGGGATTAAAGGTGTGGGCCACCATGCCCGGCCTGAAAGTTTACTTTTTAAAAAATATATTTTACTTATTAATTTATTTGAGAGGGAGAGAGAGAGAGAGAGAGAGAGAAAGAGAAAGAGAGAGGAAGAGAGGATGGGTTGCTAGGGCCTCCAGCCACTGCAAACGAACTCCAGATGCATGCGCCCCCTTGTGCCTCTGGCTTACGTGGGTACTGGAGAACCAAACCAGGATCCTTTGGCTTTGAAGGGCCAGCTGCTACAATGACTCCATTCCTAGTACCAAGTTTCTGTTTTTGTTTTTGTTTTTTAATTTATATTTTTCCTGACAACTTCCATAATTATAGACAATACCATGGTAATTGTGCCCCTCTTCCCACTTGCCCCTTTGCAACTCCACTCTCCATCACATCCCCTCCCACTCTCAATCAGTCTCTCTTTTATTTTGATGTCATCATCTTTTCCACCTATTATGATGGTCTTGTGTAGGTAGTGTCAGGCGCTATGAGGTCATGGATATCCAGGCCATTTTATGTCTGGAGGAGCACGTTGTAAGGAGTCCTACCCTTCCTTTGGCTCTTACATTCTTTCTGCCACCTCTTCTGCAATAGACCCTGAGCCTTGGAAGGTGTGATAGAGATGCTTCAGTGCTGAGCACTCTGTCACTTTCTCTTAGCACCATGGTGCCTTGTGAGTCATCCCAAGGTCACCACCATCTGAAAAGAGAAGATTCTCTAACCAAAAGTGAGAGTAGCATTAATATATGGGTATGAACATTAAGATACGTGCTTACTGGGCAGTTTGGTGAGCATAATATATACATTTAGCCAGACACTAATAGATGTTACACCCCTAGGGCTCATGACTATGCTCTGTTTTGGCTATTTTTCTCATTGATGCAACAAAATACCTGACAAAAGCAACTTGGAAGGAAGGAAATATTTTGGCTCACAATTTGAGGTTACAGTCCATCATGGCAGCAAAGTCCTGGTGGTGGGGGCATGAAGCAGAGCTGGTCACATTGTGTCCTCAGTCAGGAGGCAAAGAGTGATAAATGCTAATGTTTGACTCACTTTCTACATTTTTTTTTTTTAAGTCTTGACCTTTTATTTTGACTGACTTATATGGAGTGGAAGCATTGTTTTTATTTATTTTTTTTTAGTTTTATACTCAGTGTATACAGTCAAGTTGGTACCATAGTTAGCCTCCTCCCTGTCCTCCCCCCTCCATGGGGACCCTCCTCATTGGGGAATATGGGTCGTGCATTTTGGGGTTAGCCAACAGTTATGGGTAGGAGGCAATGTCTCTGTGTATCATGACCCAATGTGTGGCGCTAACAATCTTTCCGCCCCCTCTTCCGCAAATTTCCCTGAGTCATGTTGGGTTCATTTTAGGTCTGCTTCAGTGATGAGGTCTTGGGAGCCTCTGTGTCTTTGGATATCTGGTTTGGTAGGAGTTGAGTGTTCTGTGTGTCTATCTCCTTCACCCTTGTGCTGGTACCAAGTTTACCAAGAAAGCAGCACTCTTACCTATTTCCCCAGTTATTCTTAGTTTCAGCTGGGGCCCTTTTGAGGTGTGATGGACTGGTTCTGTCCTTAGAATCTGCGTCCATCTTTCCTTCCCTGGGAGGTGTGGTGCTGTTAGGTAGATGCCATCTTGACTGGAAGCTCACTTTCTACTTTTATTTTTATTTATTTATTTTCAAGGAGACAGAGAAAGACAGAGAAAAATGCGTGTGTCAGGGCCTCCAGCCACTGCAAACAAACTCCAGATATATGTGCCATTTTATGCATCTAGCTTTATGTGGGTATTGGGGAGTTGAACTTGGGTTGTTAGACTTTGCAGGTAAGTGTCTTAATGACTGAGTCATCTCTCCAGCTCTTCACTTTCTAGTTTATTTAGTTTAGGACCTCAGTTTATGAAATGGTGCTGCGTACAGTTAAGGTGGCTCTTCTCACTTTAATTAATGAACCTAACTCCCTCTCAGACATGCCCAGAGTGTTTTAAAAATTTTTTGTTTATTTTTATTTATTTGAGAGTGACAGACAGAAGGAGGCACAGAGAGAGAGAGACTGAAAGAGAGAGAGAGAGAGAATGGGCACACCAGGGCCTCCAGCCACTGCAAATGAACTCCAGACACGTGCACCCCCTTGTGCATCTGGCTAATGTGGGTCCTGGGGAATCGAGGCTTGATCCTGGGTCCTTAGGCTTCACAGGCAAGTGCTTAACCGCTAAGCCATCTCTGCAGCCCATGCACAGAGTTTTGTATCCTTGGTGATTCTAGGTCCAATCGAGTTGGAAATGAAGATTAGTCATCACATTCCCTATCCAGCCCTTCCAGGGCACATGTTGTGATGTAAGCTCCAATACTATAGCCATGCCATTTTCAGCCCACATGGCCTCTCTCTTGGACTGGCTTTACTCTTTGTTTGTAGTCTTCCTCAGCCAGATAGTTCATGCTTCTTGCATCTTTAACATCTCAGGGTTGCTGCTGAAATCAGACTTCACTGTCATGGCTTCACACATCTTCTCACTAATGTCTCTAGGGACCCATTCAGACCATACTACTATTTGAAATCTGTGTGGCAGACTTTATGCCTTCATAACCCTTGTCTTTTGCATGTCTGCAAAATCAGTATCATATAAATGATGCACAGATCTGGGTCCCACTGGCCTTTGGGTGCTTTACACTCTGAGTGCCTTTGTGCCTTTTAATGATGCGCTAAGCTATTGTTACATGCTAACAAATATATTTAACATACATAAATATGCTATCTTTTTTGTGTGCATGTGTATATGTGTGTGTATGTTTATGGAGGTCAAAAGAAATCTTGAGAAGGGATGGCAAATTCAATATTTGTGGCTTTGGGTTAGAGAGATGGCTTAGTGGTTAAGCACTTGCCTGTGAAGCCTACGGACTCCAGTTCGAGGCTCAATTCCCCTGTCCCCCTGTAAGCCAGATGCACAAGGTGGCACATGCACCTGGAGTTTGTTTGCAGTGGCTGGAGGCCCTGGTGTGCCCATTCTCAATCTCTCTCTCTCTCGGCCTCTTTCTCTCTCTCTATCTCTTTCAAATAAATAAATAAAAATAAACAACATCAACAACTATAAAACAGCTCTTTTCTTAAGAAAAGATTTGTGGCTTTAATGCAAAAAAGAACTATAGAACTATCCAGAATAAAGCAGAGTTGGGTTTTATTAAAGATATTTTAAGCTGGGTGTGGTGGCACATGCCTTTAGTCCCAGTACTTGGGAGGCAGAGGTAGGAGGATCGACATGGGTTTGAGGCTACCTTGGGACTACAGAGTGAATTCCAGGTCAGCCTGGGCTAGAACGAGACCCTATGTCGGAAAAAAATAAAAATAAATAAAGATATTTTAATATACCTTTGTTTTTCTGATATGATTTTTTTTTTTTTTTTTTTTTTTGGCTTTTTGAGGCAGGGTCTTGCTCTAGCCCAGAATGACCTAGAATTAACTCTGTAGTCTCAGGATGGCCTCAAACTCACGGAAATCCTTCTACCTCTGCCTCCCAAGTGCTGGGATTAACGGTGTGTGCCTGGCTCTAATACGATTTTTTTAAAGAATTTTGTTTTTATCTATTTGAGAGAGAGAGAGAGAGAGAGAGAAAGAGAGAATGGGCATGACACTGCAAACGAATGCCAGACACATGGGTTGTGGGGAGTTGAACCTGGGTCCTTAGGCTTCTCAGGCAAGTGCCTTAACCATTAAGCCATCTCTGCCCTGATTTTTTTTTTTGAGGTAGGGTCTCACTATAGCCCAGGCTGATCAGGAACTTACTCAGTAGTCTCAGGCTGGCCTTGGAATCATAGTGATCCTCCTAGTTTGCCTCTGCAGTGCTGGGATTAAAGGCATGCACCACCATGCCCAGCCCTCTGATAAGATTTGAATTTTTCCCATGTGCTTATGTATTTCTGATATATTTTGATAAGTTCATGGGTAAGTACTTTAAAAAAATATTGTATTTTTATTTATTTGAGAGAGAAAAAGAGAGATACAGAAATAGGCAGGTAGAAAGAAAGAGAGAATGGGCATGCCAGGGCCTCCAGCCACTGCAAACAAACTTCAGATGTGTGCACCCCCTTGTGCATCTGGCTTACGTGGGTCTTGGAGAGTGAGATCTGGGTCCTTTGGCTTTTCAGGCAAGCGTCTTAACCACTAAGCCATCTCTTCAGGCTCAAGTAAGTACTTTTTAAACTATTTTATTTTTATTTATTTATTAGAGACAGAAGAAGAGAGGGAGGGAGAGAGAAAATGGGTGTCCCAGGGCCTCTAGCCATTACCAACAAACTCCAAACACATGCATGACCACATGCACCTGACTTACATGGGACCTGGAGAATCGAACCAGGGCCCTTAGGAATCACAGGCAAGCCCCTTAACTGCTAGGCCATCTCTCCAGCCTATGGGAAAGTACTTTAAAAAAAATTTATATGAGACAAAGAGAGGGAGAGAAAGAGCATAGGTGCATCAGGGACTCCTGCTGCTGCAAATGAACGCCAGATGAACAGATTACTAGGGGCAGAATGGCCGAAATGAGGTCAGAGGGAGGGATTGAGTAAAGGAGGGTAGGAGGAGGGTTAATCAAAATTTAAAATGTTATGAATAAGCCATATGGGAGCCTACTTTTTTGGATAATGGCTCACTCAGAAGCCTGATGGCCCAGTTTCATATCCACAGTAGCCATATAAAGCCAGATGTACGAAGTGGTACATGTGTCTGGAGTTCGTTTGCAGTGGCAAGAGGCCCTGGTGCGCCCACACTCTCTCTCACCCTCCTTCTTTCTCTATGCTTGCAAATACGTAATAAATAAAATTTTTTTCAAAAAGAAAACGGGGGATCAAGAGATGGTTTAGTGGTCAAGACGCTTGCCTGTGAAGCCTAAGAACTCATGTTGGAATCTTCTGGTCCCACATAAGCCAGACCTACAGTGGCACAAGTGCACAAGGTGGCACATACGCCACAAAGGGCACACACATCTGGAGTTCATTCGCAGGGGCTGAAGGCCCTAGTGTGCCCATTCTGTCTTTGTCTCTCTCTCACTCTCTCCTAAAAAGAAAGAAAGAGAGAAAGAAAGAAAGAAAGAAAGAAAGAAAGAAAGAAAGAAAGAAAGAAAGAAAGAAAGAAGGAAAAAAGAAAGGAAGGAAGGAAGGAAGGAGGGAAGGAAGAAAGAAAGAAAATGGGCCAGGCATGGTGGCGCACGTCTTTAATCCCAGCACTTGGGATGCAGAGGTAGGAGGATCACCTTGAGTTCAAGTCCACCCTGAGACTACATAGTGAATTCCAGGTCAGCCTAGAGTGAAACCCTACCTTGAAGAACAAAAAAAGGAAATGGGTGGGCTGGAGAGATGGCTTAGAGGTTAAGGCATACCTGTCAAGCCAAAGGTTTGATTCCCCCAGGACCTACGTAAGCCAGATGCACAAGGTGATACATGTGTTTGGAGTTCGTTTGCAGTGGTTGAAGGCCCTGGTGTACCTATTCTCTCTATCTATTTGCTTCTTTCTCTCAAATAAAATAAAAGATTTTTTTTTTAAGAGAAAAAGAAAATGGGTAAGAAAGTGGCCTAAATGTTTTTCAAGTTTATGTGGTTTGGGATAGTCTTTGGTAAATAAAAAAAATTTTTTTTTTAAATGAAGCTTTCTGGTTTAATGACAGCAGGTGTATAACCAGAGCTCATAGGTTTGAGAACAATGTTGTATTTTTCCTAGATTCACTAGGTAATCATACTTATATTATCTCAGATACAGAGGTCAGTAGCAAGGAAAACAACTTGAGGATAGCTGACTTAATTTGGTGCTGTTTACTTAAAATAGGTCTCCCAATCTCTTTGGTAACTTATACCCTAATGCCTTTGCTAAATTAAACTATATAATGTAATTCACTGACTATCGCAGTCATTTTAACATAAAACATTAACTGCTAAACATAAACACGGCTACTTGAGGCTGCTTATTTCGGAAGAAGTGCAGGCTTCGGGGTCTGTTAGCAACCAGGTCCTGAGTCACACTGAATCTTGTATGATGAGCAAGCAAGGTTTCCAGAAATCCTGAAATAGAACAGTTTACAGGTTTGTTAACCTGCTGAATGCTATATGTGAAACTTCCTGGTTTTCAGCAGAAAATTAAGGTCAATAAAAGCTCAGAGCTCTAACTATGAGTGGAAACCAAAATTACTGGAATACTGAGGGACGCAACCATGTATGAAAAGAGTACGAGAAAAAGCAGGGTGAATTTCTGTTAAGGAATGTTATAAATACGGGGTGTGTTAATGTAAGAGTTTTTGCCTAAAACTTGGGGGTTATTTAAAGGCTGTTTCAGCATGAATGAAGGAGTGAAAATCGATGGACACAGAATACTGGGAAGAGAAGGATGGAGAGACCTCTGTGGCCAATTGGCTAGAATTGAATTTAATATAAAAGTCAAAGTGAGTCCTTTTTTTTTTTTTTTTTGGTCTTTTTTAATATTTTAGGAGAGAATTTTAAGGAGAGAGAGAGAAAGAAAGAGCATGTGCATGTCAGGGCCTCCACCACTGCAAACAAACTCCAGACACATGCATGGCTCTGTGCTTCTGGCTTACCTGGGTGCTAGCGAATTGAGCTCAGGATTGTTAGGCTTTGGCAGGCAAGCACCTTAACTGCTGAGTCATCTCTCCAGCCCTTGAGTCTGGTGTTTTTTGTTTTGAGGCAAGCCCATCAGACTGGCCTTTTGTTTGTTTGTTTATTTTTATTTATTTATTTGAGAGCAACAGAAAGACAGAGAAGGAGGCAGATAGGGAGAGAGAGAATGGGCGCGCCAGGGCCTTCAGCTACTCCAAATGAACTCCAGACACGTGCCCCCCCCCTTGTACATCTGGCTGACTTGGGTCCTAAGGGATTGAGCCTCGAATGGGGGTCCTTAGGCTTCACAGGCAAGCGCTTAACCACTAGGCCATCTCTCCAGCCACCCCCTTTTTTATGAGAGAGAGCAAGAGAGAGAGAGAGAGAGAGAGAGAGGGAGGGAGAGAATGGTATGCCAAGGTCTTCAGCCATTGTCATTGAACTCCAGATGTGCGTGCATGTGCTACCTTCCACATGTGTCACCTTGTGTGTCTGGCTTACATGGGATCTGGGGAATCAAACATGGGTCCTTATGACAATCTCCTGCCTCAGCTTCCTAAGTGTTTGAATAACAAGTGTGGACCATTATGCCCTGCCACAGTGAGTCTTAATATTTTTTCCCTGCTAAAATTCTGTCAAATTCTCTTAGCAGGGCTGGAAAAATGGTTTAGTAGTTAAGGTACTTGCCTGCAAAGACAAAGGACCTAGGTTCGATTCCCAAGCCAGATGCACAAGGTGACACATACATCTGGAGTTTGTTTGCAGTGTCTGAAGGCCCTGGTGTGCCTTTTCTCTCTCTGACAAACAAATTAAAAAAAGTAAAAAATTCTCTTAGCAGATTGTTCTAGTCTTAGGAAAACATTGAAAAGAGTTTTCCTTACCTTTTAGTAACTGACCTAGGAAATAGAGTTTATAATTTATCATGGAGACTCCCTGTGCTCCATGTTACGTCTCTGTTGAAAGGGCTGACTCTTTCTAAACAATGCAACTTTCTCTATTTGCTTTTTAATTTTTTTTTTTTCCGAAGTAGGGTTTTATTCTAGCCCAGGCTGACCTGGAATTAGTCCCAGGATGGCCTTGAACTCACAGCAATCCTTCTACCTCTGCCTCCTGAGTGCTGAGATTAAAGGTGTGCACCACCACTCTTGGCTGCTTTTGAAAGTTTTTGATTATGGTTTTGGTTAAATGTCTGTGATGATGAATAATCATAAACTATCATGAACAATATATTTATTATCATGAACTATGTATTTATTTGTATGTGTGCATGCACACAGTTGTCTGGGTGGGGGCACACCAGGGTCTCTTGCCAATGCAAATGAATGCCTGTCTGGTTTTATGTGGGTGGCTGGCGAATTGAACCTGAGCCCACAGGCTTTGAAACATTGAGCCAGTTATCCACCCCTTAAAGAATTTGATTTAAAAAAATTATTTATCTATTTGTGAGAGAGGGAGGGAGAGAGAAAGAGGCAGATAGAGAGAGAATGGGTACTCTGGGGCCTCTGGCTCCTGTAAACAAACTCCAGATGCATACACCACCTTGTGCATCTGGTTTATGTGGGAACTAGAGAATCAAACCTGGGTCCTTAGGCTTCACAGGCAAGTGCCTTAACCACTAAGCAATCCTTCCAGTCTTTATTTGATTTTTTTTTTTTTTGAGGTAGGGTCTCACTCTAGCTCAGGCTGACCTGGAATTCACTATGGAGTCTCAGGGTGGCCTCGAACTCATGGTGATCCTCCTACCTCTGCCTCCCAAGTGCTGGGATTAAAGGCATGCGCCACCATGCCCAGAGTTAGGAGAGGTTTAAGATTAATTATTCATTATTAAAAGCCCCACAAGTGCACTCAACAACTACCAAATCAGAGATCCAGAGGCTCCTAAGATTTCATCACTAGAGTTGACCTAAAACACACCCAACATGGCTCAGGAAATTTTGTGGAAGAGGGGGTGGAAAGATTGTTAGAGCCACAAGTTGGGACATTATTATGCACAGAGACATTGGCTCTTCCCCATAACTGACTGCCATCCCCCCATTGCACAACCCATAATCTTCACGGGGATGACCCGCATCCCCAATGAGGAGGACCCCTGTGGAAAAGGGTCAGCGGTACCAACATGTATTGTTTATATCCTAAGTATGTCCATAACTAATTAAAAAAAAAAAAGTCTCAGAAGTGGTTCCTTCCTTTCAGCTGCTGTCATGCTGTCCAGACTGAGGAAGACCAAAAACTTTGGGGCCACGCCAGCCATGATCACAGTCACATTGATAAGCACTGGAAGCCCTCGCGAGGCCGGGGTAGTGCTGGTGGCATGCATGACCACAGGATCAACTTCAATAACTACCAGCCAGGTTACTTTGGGAAAGTTTTAGCACTTAAAGAGGAGCCAGAGCTTCTGCCCCTCTGTCAGCCCTGACAAATTATGGATGCTGATCGACAAGCAGTTGCCAAAAATGAGACCGGAGTTGCTCCCCATCATTGATGTTGTGTGATCCGCTACTTCAAAGAGTTTCCTAACCAACCTGATATTGTGAAGGACCGATTAAAAAAAAATTATGCCGGGCGTGGTGGCACACGGCTTTAACCCCAGCACTCGGGAGGCAGAGGTGGGAGGATCATCGAGAGTTCGAGGCCACTCTGAGACTATATAGTTAATTCCAGGTCGGCCTGGCCCAGAGTGAGACCCTACCTTGAAAAACCAATAAATAAATAAATAAATAAATTAATTAATTAAATTAAAAATTATCACTTATTTATTAGAGAGAGAGAGAGAGAAAATGGGCATGTCAGGGCCTCTAGCTACTGAAAACTCCAGATGCATGTGCCACTTTGTACATCTGGCTTATGTGGGTACTGGGGATTTGAACTCAGGTCCTTAGACTTTGCAGTTAAGGTGCTTGCCTGCAAAGACTAACGACTCTGGATTGATTCCCCAGTACCCACATAAAGACAGATGTACAGAGTGGTGCATGCATCTGGAGATCATTTACAGTGGCTAGAGGCCATGGCATGCCCAAACTCACACTCTCTCTGTCTGCCTCTTTGTGTCTCTCTCAAGTAAATAATATATATATATATATATATATATATATATATATATATATATATATATATATATATTTTGAAAGCTCTAGTACTGAGCTGGGAAGATGGATAAGTTGCTGTAGATACTTGGTTTGCAAGTCTGCCTACTGTAGTTCAGATTCCCAGCACCCATATAAAGCCAGATATAAAGCGACACACATATCTAGAATACCAAGTCACCTATGGCAGTGGAAGACAGAGTCAGGAGAAACCTGAAGTTTATGGACCAGATAATCTGGCTTTCCCAGTGATGAAACGAGAGGCCTTGTCTCATTAACAAGCTGGAGGGGCTAGAGAGATTACTCAGTGGTTAAAGGTGCTTGCAAAACCTGAAGGCTTGAGTTCGATTCCCCAATACCCACATAATGCCAGGTGATGTGTGCCTCAGGAGTTTATCTGCAGTAGCAAGAGACTTTAGCACTCCCATACTAATTCTTGGTCTGCCTGTCTCCTTTCTCTGTCTCTCTCAAATAAACAAAAATGTTTTTAAAAACCCACAAATAAATAGGGCTGGAGAGATGGCTTAGTGGTTAAAGCACTTGCCTGTGAAGCCTAGGGAACCATGTTCTTCAGATCCCAGGTAAGCCAGATGCACAAAGGTGAGGCAAGTACAAGGTTGCACTTCCCCACTAGGAGGCACAAGTATCTGGAGGTCAATTGGCTGAGGCCCTGGAACTCCAACACACTCTCTGTACAAAAAACAAAAAACAAACAAACAAAAAAACCTTGGTGGCTCACGCCTTTAATCCCAGCACTTGGGAGGGGCAGAGGTAAGAGTGTTGCTGAGAGTTTCAGGCCATCCTGACACTCCTTAGTGAATTCAGGTCAGCCTAGCCTAGGGTGAGACCCTACCTCGAAAAACCAAACCAAAACAAAACAAAAAAGCTTTAACAACAAGAACACACATATGCACACAAAATAAGGTGGAAAGCAAGGACTCACATCCTGAGATCCTGAGGCTGTCCCCAGACCACAACATGCATGTCATGACACACACACACACACACTCCATACCCCAACTCACAAATAATGAAAAGAAGTTACAGATTACAGTAAGGCAGATATTTTTCTTTTTCAGTGCAAGGCTTCCCACAGGCTAGGCAAGCACTCTGTCACTGAGCTATGACCCCAGCCCCAGTTCTTCATGATCAATCACCATTCTTACTACATTTAAAAAATAATCAGTCCAATTTTAATGAGACAAACCTACTTGTAAACAACGTATTCCAACTGTAGTTATCTTTGGTAGAAATAGGGGTGAATGTAGGAAGAAGTATGTTTCAGTAGGAATCTACAGTATACTTAGTAGAGGGGTCTAGTTATTTATATATATATATATATATATATATATATATATATATATATATATATATATATATATGGAGAGAGAGAGAGAGAGAGAGAGAGAGAGAGAGAGAATGGGCACACCAGGACCTCTAACCAGTGCAAACGAACTCCAGACACGTGCGCCCCCTTGTACATCTGGCCTATATAGGTCCTGGGGAATTGAACCTGGTTTCTTTGGCATTGCAGGCAAACACCTTAACTGCTAAGCCATTTCTCCAGCCCAGGTTTCTAAATTTATTCATAGTCTTTGAGGTTTTGTTCTTTATCTGTAAGCTGCCCTGCTCATAAAGTCCTAGAGCTGAGCTGGTCAGTTGACATGGACCTCAGAAGATGATTTCCATGCCTCATGTGTGGGCCACTCAGAGGTCACTAAGATGAGTGGGTCAAACCAGAAGAAAGTGCTTCAAAGCTCAAATCTAGAAGTTGTGCCGGGCGTGGTGGCGCACACCTTTAATCTCAGCACTCGGGAGGCAGAGGGAGGAGGATCACTGTGAGTTCAAGGCCACCCTGAGACTCCATAGGGAATTCCAGGTCAGCCTGGGCTAGAGTGAGACCCTACCTGGAAAAACAAAAACAAAAAAAAGTTTTAATTGAAAAGAGAATGTGGAAGTCAGAGAGAAATCAGCTGAGATGACTTATTGATTTTTTTTTTTTTTTCAAGGTAGGGTCTCACTCTAGCACAGGCTGACCTGGAATTCACTATGTAGTCTCAGGGTAGCCTTGAACTCATGGCAATCCTCCTACCTCTGCCTCCTGAGTGCTGGGATTAAAGGCGTGTGCCACCACGCCCGGCTAATTAAAACATTTAAAAATATATTTTATTTATTTATGTGAGAAGGAGAAAGAGAGAGAGAGGGAGAAAATGGGCACAACAGGGCCTCCAGCCACTGCAAATGAACTATAGATGCATGTGCCACCTTGTGCACCTGGCTTACGTGGGACCTGGGGAATTGAACCGGGATCCTTTAGCTTTGCAGGCAAATGCTTTGACTGCTAAGCCATCTCTCCAACCTCTAATTGAAACATTTTTATTTATGAGAGAGAGAGAGAGAGAGAGATGCACACAAAGAGAACGAGAGGGCGTATGGGTGCTCCTAGGCCTCTTGCCACTGCAAATGAGCTCCAGACACATGTCACTTTTTGCAGCTGCATTTACATGGGTACCAGGGAATTGAACCCTGGCCAGTAGGTAAGTGCCTTTAACTGCTGTGCCATCTCCCCAGCCTCCTGACTTCCTCTTTTTTGTCCTAGATGGTCAGGCCTGTGGGGCCAAGATGGTCACTGCTGTGCCTGCCCTACTGGGCTGACTTCTCCCAAGATTTTGAGTGATGTGCACAGCTCTTGACAGCATGTCTGACTGCTCTGTAGTCAGAATAGGAGAACAGAAGACGCCTTGAATCCTGTGTCATGAGTGCCACACAGAAATCTTTATCTGAACCAGCAGTGAGAGGGATGGGGTAGCTCACGCCCACATTTGGTCTCACGCTCAAAAACTGAGGATGACCAAGTGGGAAGTTGTTAAAGTAATTGTGAGGTCAATTGTGAATGGAGGCGGCTCTAGCTAGTGTCCTGAGTTCTTTATTTTTGGTTTTTCGAGGTAGGGTTTCACTCTAGCTCAAGCTGACGTGGAATTCACTATGTAGTCTCAGGGTAGTCTTGAACTCCTACCTCTGCCTCCCGAGTGCTGAGATTAAAGGTATGTGCCACCATGCCTGGCTTTGAGCTCTTATATAAATAAACACAAACCCAACTCTGCTTGAATGGCCATATCCCGGAGGGGGGAACAAAAATAAAGACAAAACTAGCTTCAACAACACAGTGCTCCAGTTCAGCCAGCCAACTGTCTTCTTTGCCTGTGAAGCCTAAGGACCCCGGTTCGAAGCTTGTTTCCCCAGGACCCACGTTAGCCAGATGCACAAGAGGGCACATGCATCTGGAGTTCGTTTGCAGTGGCTAGAGGCCCTGGTGCACCCTTTCTCTCTTTCTCTCTCTGTCTGTCGCTCTCAAATAAATAAAAATAAAACAACAAAAAAAATTTTTTTAAAAAGGGATTCTTGTTAGGCATGGTGGTGCATGCCATTAATCCCAGCACTCAGGAGGCAGAGGTAAGAGTATCGCCATGAGATTGAGGCCACCCTGAGACTACATAGTTAATTCCAGGTCAGCCTGGGCCAGAGTGAGACCCTACCTCAAGAAACCAAAAAAAAAAAAAAAAAAAAAAAAAAAAAAAAAAGGAGATTCTATAGGGATTCTATGGGGAAGCTGGAAGCTTGGTGAACATCATCAAGTTCTAGTGCACCCAGCCCCAAAGGGCAGTGTTATCTATTTCTGTTCAGCCTGTAAGAAGCTTATATGGGGGTACTCAGTGACAGCACCTATGCTTAGCAGAAATGTGTAGAGGCCCTGAGTTCAATGGCACACACACACCACATGAGAGAGGGATGGAAAGAGGAGGAGAGAGGGAGGGAGGGAGGGAGAGAGCTCATGGAGACTTGCTTTCTCTTTAAGACGCTCACTCATGGAAATGCCAAAGCCTGAATTAGAAAACAGGAAGAGGTACTTTTCAGAAATGCCAGTATTATTCCCTACGCAGCCAGAATATCACCTGAGTTTCCTAACTGAGTTATCCCATTCACTCTGAGTATAAAGCTGCTTCTTTAGAAGAGAAGTCATTTATTCAGTTATTTATCTGTTTAGCATGGCTGGAGGTTGAACCTAGGGTCTGGTGCATGTAGGTGCTCTACTAATGAGCTACTTCTCCAGCCCAGAAAAATCTCTTCTCTATTCCTAAGGCCTTCCTGCCAATGGCACCTTCTAGGGTTCCAGTTCCAGAGGCAGGTGAGGAAGGGCAGCTGGTAGAACTCATGGCAGGGCCCATGGCAGGGACGGGGCTGTGTGCGATGCCTCTGCCCACTTGACAAGAATCTGCTTGTATTACAAGTTTGTTTGCAGAAGTGGCTACACCGTGTAGGCATCGTTCCACGGAGCAACAGACCCAGCCCCAATGTGAGAGAGGACTGGGCCAAAACCAGGATCTTGGGAGGGCTTATCTCCATGACAGCTGTTGGAGCTCCCTTTAAAATGTTGCCAGTGGGGCTGGAGAGATGGCTTAGTGGTTAAGTGCTTGCCTGTGAAGCCTAGAGGACCCCGGTTTGAGGCTCGGTTCCCCAGGTCCCACATTAGCCAGATGCACAAGGGGGCGCACGCGTCTGGAGTTCGTTTGCAGAGGCTGGAAGCCCTGGCGCGCCCATTCTCTCTCTCCCTCTATCTGTCTTTCTCTCTGTGTCTGTCGCTCTCAAATAAATAAATAAATAAATAAAATGTTGCCAGTGGGGGGGGGCTGGAGAGATGGCTTAGCAGTTAAGGCGCTTGCCTGCAAAATCTGAAGACCCATATTAGACTCTCCAGATCCCATGTAAGCCAGATACACAAAGGTGAGGCAAGCAGACATATGCCCACTAGGTGGTGCCAGGGAGTTTGATTTCAGTGGCTGAGGCCCTGGCGTGCCAATTCTATCTCTCTCTAAAATGAAAATAAAAATAGAAATAAAAACAAATGTTGCCAGTTGGGCCAAAGAGATGGATCAGCAGTTAAGGCACTTGCCTGTAAAGCCTAATGACATGGGTTTGATTCTCCAGTACCCACATAAAGCCAGATATACAGTGCCACATGCATCTGGAGTTCTGTTTGCAGTAGCTGGAGGCCCTGGCCTCTGTTTCTTTTCTCTCTGTCTTTGCTTGCAAATAAATAAATAAATTTTAAAAATGTTGCCAGTGTGAATGCAGGGCATGTGCAGTAAGGAGGAGACTTCAGCAGACTTCTTGTTATGACAAAAAGAATGATTTTTCTGTATAACTATCTTACTGAAGCCAATATATCTGAAATATTAGGTAACTATATCATGAAAATTCTCACTATTAAGCCAGGCATGGTGGTGCACGCCTTTAATCCCAGCACTTGGGAGGCAGAGGTAGGAGTGTCACTGTAAGTTAGAGGCCACCCTGAGACTCCAAAGTGAATTCCAGGTCAGCCTGAGCTAGACTGAGACCCTACCTCAAAAAAAAAAAAAAAAAAAAAAAAAAAAAAAAAAAAAAATCTCACTATTTACATTTTACAAAATGCTTTTTTTTTCTTTTCTTACCAAGTCTTCAAATGTCAGTATGTGAAGCCAGGTGTGGTGGCTGATGCCTATAAACTTAGGAGGCTGAGGTAGAAGGATCATCAAGCTCAAGAGCAGGCTGGACTGCAGAATGAATTCTAGGTCAGCCTGAGCTACAGTGAGACCCTACCTCAAAAAAAAAAACAAAAAAATTCAGTGTGTCCCTTTACTTCACACACTTGGACAGTGGGAGTCACCGCATTGCCTTGTTCTCAACAACTGCCTTGCAGTCCAGCTAAGATGGCAGCTGTGAGAACTCCAGCACTTCAGAGTGACAAGACAGACAAGGAGGTCCTTGGTGGCCTTCCCTCTGAGAAGTGTTGATCCCGGGGGCTTTGAGAGCAGGACAGAGCGAGCAGGAATCTTAGCATCGGCAGGGTAAGGAGAGATTTGGGGGGGAGGGGTGACTTCCAGAGCTTAGTTTGTGTTATTCAGAGGGAAACTTACTAGCGCATTCATCACTTCAGGTAACTATCTCTTTCTGACCCGATTTCTCCATCTTTCCGTGAGGGCATGCTGAGGCCGGAAGAGGAAAAGACTGCTATTGCAGTAAGACCTTGGCCAACAGAGGCACCGCACCTCCCTAAGCACTACTGGGTGTGGTCACCGTCCAGACCTTCTCCATCAAACTTGATGTTTCCCCCAAACACCAAGTCCTTTAATAAAATGATGGGAAGGCCAGCCTGAGACTACATAGTGAATTCCAGGTCATTTCAAGACCCTACCTCGAAACAAACAACGAAACAAAAAGATGGGGAGGGGGAATGCAAGGGGAAGGAAAGGTGGGATTGCAAAATAGTCTAGCCTTGGACTCTAAAGATGTGGCCACATGATGGGAATCCTTCAGGACAGCCCTTCTTTAGCCAGCCATCACAGGCTAGACCCCGGGCTGGACGTGTCACACTGGCCCCTGGGTATCTGACCACAGGAGTCACGGTGAGCTCCAGCTCTCCCCATCCCCAACCTGCAGAAGGTCAGTCTGAGAAGTACAAGGATTTCATCAGAGGACACTCGCTCAGTGAGGAGGTCTTTGGTGTACTCTGGGGATGGGAGAGTGCAGGGGTGTGTGGGACCTGACTGGAGCCCTGACTAAGGACAGTGAGGTGTTACACTGTTGGCCTGGCATGGGGAGACCACCAGGTTTGGGGAAAGTCCTAGGACCCCCACTGTAAGTTGTAGGTGTGGGGCTGGGGCCAAGTCCCAACTTGGGTTCCTGGACGGGAAACTCTCCTAACCCTCATCTTTCCTGGACCCTTTCATAGTGGCAATACTACTGACCAGTTTGTTTCCACATCCTCCCCCCCAGACAATCCACTGATTTACAAACACCAGGGAGCAGAAACTTCTGAGAAAGCGGAACTATGGGGTCTAGGGGGAAGAAGCCACTGAGAAGGGCAAACCCTACCTGGCTCAACCCCCAACATCCGGACCTTGCTCCACAAATGACCATATATCAGCAAGCAGATCTCCACTTCGGACTCCCCCTTCCTTGGAACAAGAGCCTTCCCTAAGCACAGGACATGACCAAAGAGGAGATCAGCCAAGCTCCCGTGACATCCACTGTGATTACTATCCAAACTGAGCCCGTCATGCCGGATTACATCGTCTGGTCCACGTTCAGCACCATCTTCATGAACTTCTGCTGCCTGGGCTTCATTGCCTATGTCTATTCCGTGAAGGTGCGTATAGCAGAGGTGGGGAGAGATGGTCCCCAAGGTGTGTGTGAGCCTCAGGTTCCACTTATCCACTTGATGTTTGTGGGGCCCTTCGTGTGCATTTCTTCATGGGCAGGCATAAAATGAGGCTGCCAGGGAGTCATGGGGTCAGACTTTGTGTGTATCCAAGCCTGGAGGAATTCTTCCTACTGCCCACTTTGTGGAATACATCTGTAGGTTGTGACCCTAGGGTATATGGAAAGTGCCAAGCGGCTCACAGGAAAAAAAAAAAAAGTCATGTAGTGGGGTTAACCCTGAACGATCTGAGGGCGTGAAAAGTGTGGAGAGGAAAAAGGAGAAGGAGAAGATCTTGCTGTGTTGCCCAGGCTAGCTTTGAACTGCTGGTCTCAAGGAGTCCTGTCTTGCTCCAGCCTCCTGAGTGGCTGGAGCCACAAGACTACTGGCTGTACCTGGCACGTCTCAAATATCTTGATGAGAAAATGGTTGTGGGATTGAAATCTCTTAACTTTCTAGGCATACAGCTGGAGAAATTACTGGTTTCTCCATCTTCCTTCTGACAAGTCTAGATTCTTGGCCTTCAAGGTGCCCATGTCTGCAACTGTCATGAAGAAAAACTTGAGAGGGAGGGAGGGAGACTGCCAGTGGGATGGGAAGACAATGTGGGACCCAGGTCAGAGCTCCTGGCTCTCAGATGACCTGCTCCAGGGTTCCTCACCATGTGGTCTCCTCCAGTCTAGGGACAGGAAGATGGTGGGCGACAAGACTGGGGCGCAGGCCCATGCCTCCACCGCCAAGTGCCTGAACATCAGCGCCCTGGTCTTCAGCGTCCTTACAGCTGTTATCTTCATCATTATCACCATCACCACCACCCTGGCAACCATTCGAGCCGTTTCTTCACAGAAGACAGCAGATCATGGTTTCTAGACCTGCCATGTTCTCCAGAGACCTCAGTTTCCCCTCACCTGGCTGCTGGAGCCCTGACCCTTCATCCCACGTCTATGCAGATGTTACACTCACACGTCTGTCCACAGTGGATTCAATAAAATGTGTGACTGTACTGTGATTCTGTTCTCCACTTGGTCCGGTAACTCAGCCCACCAGAAACCTCTGTGTGTGTGGCGGGGGGGGGGGGTGAGTGGGGAGCTGGGCGTGTGAGTCCTCACTTGGCAGATGCCTGCCCTCCTGCCGTGAGCAGCAGGTGACCAGTGTCCTACATAGAGCCTTCTTACTGGTATTTGGTTATTTCAGACAACGTGGATTTCATGGGTCACACTCCCCTGGCCCTACGTTCCCAGGCCTCCAAGGAAGGATGCAGCATTCTGATGCACCGCCCCCAGGATGCTGCCAAAAGAACTGGCGTCCTCCACCCCTCCCCCCTGCCTCTCTCGGGAATCCCGGGGTTTGTTTCACGGTGAGCGGGCGGTGGACTCCAGGAGGCTCGGGGCCCGCGCGCCCCCTGCCGGCGGCCGGCAGCAGCGCTCCGCGGAGGCGGAGGCCACGTGACCGGGGCGGATCCGGGCTGGTCGGTTCGCGCCCTGCTCCAGCAGCCCGCTGGACATTGGTCGTGCAGTGTGCCATGGGCGCTCACGTTTCCACCTCACCCGTGCAATCTGAGTTTGGCAAGTTTTCTGCAGCCCCCCACCCCCACCCCCGGGCGCGGACGGCGCTCTCTCCCGCTGTTGGTGGTACAGAGGTCCGGTCCTGCATGTGAGCATGTAAGGCCCTGAAACTTATCGTGGTCTAAGGAGCAGAGCCAGGGAGTCCCTCTTCTCCATGGTGGAGGGTCGAGGCCATTATCATTTTGGTCACTTCCTTGGGACCTGGGTGTCCCTTAAGGAGGGGATGATGAAAGACATTTCAGTGGGAGAGCTGTTATACTGAAGAGAGACTAGCCCAGACTCCCCTGAGAGCCACGGAATGAAGGTTTTGAGCAGGACCCAGGAGGATAGCTCCATAAAAGTTCATGGCCATGAGGCCTCAGAGAACTCAGCTTCAGACATGGCCCCCTGACTGAATGAGGGTAGATTCCAGAACCAGGGACACTGTCACTCCTAGGTCATGACTGTATTCTCATGCCCTCAGTCCTTCCCAATGGATCAAGTGAATATTGCTTGGGCAACTGTCCTGAGGTTGGGGGACACGATCAGCCACATCAGGCACTGCTGGGGACGGGAGCCAAGCCACAGTCTCCCACACTGAGCATTCCTCCAACTTCAAGGGAGAAGACTCCCACACAGACTTTGTCTTGAGGTTCCTTGTTGGCCCTGGGTGGGGCGCCGGATGAACTTGTGAGCGCCTGGGTGTGTGTGAGGGGAGGGGGAGGGGGATCAATCAACAGAGCACTCAAAGTGGGAAAGTGGGGCGCTCACAGTGGGGCGGGCAGCCCAAGCAGGCACTGCCCAAACCCCAAAGGTGCGAGGAACAAACACTGGAGGTTGTTATAACCAACCTCCCACCGGGTTGATTGACCTCCTTCAGAGTAGGACATTGTAATGCAGTCAGCCGGTTAAGAAGTCTCAAAGCTGCTCCCCACCACCTAAGGTCAGAGACTAAACAAAGTAATGTCTCACTCTGGAAGGAAGGCGGAGAGCAGCAACCCCCACCCCCCAGCCTGATGTCCCAGCCTCCCCATCCCCTGCTTCCTTCACTTATCTGGCCTTGCAGGACAGATAGCTCCTGGTGGAAGACACCTCCTCTCACCTGGCTGCTGGCGCAGCTCGCTGCTTTCCAGCGTGGACTGAAGAGCAGCCGTCTCTCCAGGGAATCTCCAGGCCTTCAGCTCTAGATTGGGATTGCTGAGGCAGCCAGCCTCATGGACTGAGCAGCTACCGGGGTCCTTGACTCTCAGGCCTGCAAACTGCTATTGTGGGACTGCCAGTAAGCTAATCCAATAAATTCCCTTTTAATACAGTTCATTCTATCGGTTCTGCTCCTCTAGAAAACCCTGACTAATACAGATGCTGCTGACGCACCATTGGGAGCCCGCTTAGTGCTGAGTTCCAGGTACAGGCATCATCCTGTTTGGGGAAGGTAGACACAAAGATACCACCTTTGGTTCCATTATTACTGATGGACATGGGCCAGCCAAGGACAATGGCTAGAGTTAGGGTCACAATCTGTGCCCCGACAGACTAAGTAAAGCAGGCTCACCCACCCATCATCAATAAGCCAATGAAAAGAGCCACATTACTAGTGAAAAGCAGGACAAGGAGACATGTTTAATATGACCACACTGGGAAGAGAAAGAATGTTGAGATCAGGATGTTCCCTGCCCCAAGCCAGTCCATAGTGCGTAAATCAGTGGCTTTGCAGACGTTGCCCTGCCCTCAGAGACTCCATTCATTCTACTAGCAGCTTTGACTCCATGTTGAGGGTATGACTTCACGCCTGAGTGGACACATGGAAGGCACCATCTCTCTGGCACCACATGGGACAAGATTGACACATGACTTGTTCCTGTTAGCAACAAGAGTGCCACTCTGTAAATTTATGGGGGTTGTTAGTGACTAAGCAAGAGATACTTTGAGATAGACTCCTGTGCTAATGCACCTTCAAAACATCCCATCTTTAAAAAAAAATATTATTTATTTGTTTATTTATGAGAGAGAGAGAATTGGCATGCTAGGGCTTCTAGCCACTGCAGTTGAACTCCAGACATGTGCACCACCACCCTGTGCAACTTAGGTGGGTTCTGGGGAGTAGAACCTGGATCCTTATTAGGCTTTGAAGGCAAGTGCCTTAACCAGTAAGTCATCTCTCCAGCCCCATGCCATCTTTTATTTTCAGCTAAAGCCTTATGATGCAAGCTGAGCATGCCCAGAGACATTTCTAATATTTTCCATGTGTTCCATAACTTTGAGCTTAAGTATGCACAAAAATGTGTCTGCTGTTTTATCTTAAAAAAAAAAAAAGTGTGACCTCAACTGAGCATGCCTGGGAATTGGCCCATCCCTATACAAGTATGAATAGCCCTCCTGAATAAGTCCTCATGCTTCCTTTGTTTCCTGAGTAGTACTTTAGAGATGACCCCCACACGCTGTAGTCAAGTTACTGTAGTCCTTATCTGCTATGAGTGATAAATCTTCCTTAACTCTTTGATGTCTTGGCTGCTGTGTTTATTTTGGCTTTGCACTCACCAAGATACAAAATGATTGTTTGATTTCAGGGTGAATTGGGACGTAAGGGCCCAGTCATGCATTAAAATCATATCAAGAAAACCAGATCCAAGAATTTATGGACACATCAGAGAGAGGAAAAAGTGTAACTCCCTCACCTTGACACCATTAAAAAAAAAAAAAAAAAAGTGTACATCTAGCAGTGTGACGACGAAGGCCCCTACTAGGCTCCTTTCTGTCCCAGGAGCTTCGGCTTGCAGCTGGTTTTTTATGGTGATGCCAATACGGCTACTGACTTTCCCTCATGGCTAGAAGAGGGGACGGCCCTAGAATTCCTTCCTGAATCCCCCTCCAGCTACAAGTGATCTTGGGAGGTAATAGAATATTTAGAAAGTGAAAGGGCAGTTTCCTTTCGGAGACGCGTCTGTGGGTGCAGTGGAGGCTCTGTCCGCTCCCGCTCCTGACTCACCGCTGCTCGCTCTCGCCGAGGGACAAGTCGGTCAGGAAGCCGCACCGCAGCCATGGCCTTTAAGGATACCGGAAAGACTCCCGTGGAACCGGAGGTGGCCCTCCACAGAATCCGGATCACCCTCTCCAGCCGCAGCCTGAAGTCCTTGGAGAAGGTGTGTGCTGACTTGATCAGAGGAGCCAAGGACAAGAACCTCAAAGTGAAAGGACCAGTTCGCATGCCCACCAAGACACTGAGAATAACTACAAGGAAAACACCTTGTGGTGAAGGTTCCAAGACATGGGATCACTTCCAGATGAGAATCCACAAGCGACTCATTGATTCACACAGTCCCTCTGAGATTGTTAAGCAGATTACTTCCATCAGCATTGAGCCAGGAGTGGAGGTTGAAGTCACCATTGCAGATGCCTAAGTCAATTATTTTAATAAACTGATTTACTTAAAAAAAAAAAAAAGAAAGAAAGTAAAAGGGCGACTCCATGATGCGACTTTCACAAGGTCATCATCCATGATGGGGTGGGGTTTTGCAGTGATGCGGTCATCTGTAGTCACCCATGCTTCTGTAAGTAACCCCTCACCTGTACTCGGGAAGTGACCCCAATAGACTCAATGGTTTGCCAAGTTGAACTTCGGTGGAATTGTTACTTTGGCATGTGGTTAGTATCCCACCTAGGGTGAACTGATGTCTGTTCAGGTTTTCCCAGGAAAAGTTAATGCAGCGTACGTGTGAGAGAATAAGTTGGCTAGGGGAGGGATCTCTCTCCAGCCTCTTACCAGAGTTAGGGTCAAAGCCTATGCCCTGGCAGCCACAACATACCAGGCTTGCCCACCTAGTCTCAATAAACAAAATTAATAGTGAAAGGCAGGAAAAAGAGACTTATTCAAGGTGGTTAAATTGGAAAGAGGGACAGAGAGCTACACTGACCCTCCCAAGTCCATCTTTGGGATCCTGACATAAGGTCGAGGTTTGAATCAGCTGAGCAGTCCTTGCCAAAGCATGGTCCTGCCCGTCACTGGCTGGGTACCGGACTCTCCCGTAAGTGGCCTCACAAGTTGCCAGAAATGCTTGAAGTCTCTTTCTGGGGAGGACCCCTCCCCCTGGCACTTGCTGATACCAATCACCCTGCCTTTTCTTTTTCATAGCATGTCATTCCTGGGGAAATTTGTGTCTTTTAAAAATTTTCTTTTCTTTATTCAAAACTTCCATAATTATACACAGTGAACCATGGTAACCCCCCCCCCCACACATTCCCCTTTGCAACTCCACTCTCCATCATATCCCCTCCCCCTCCCAATAAGTCTGTCTTTTATTTTGATGTCATCATCTTTTCCTCCTCTTATGATGGTCTTGTGTAGGCAGTGTCAGGCACTGTGAGGTCATGGATATCCAGGCCATTTTGTGTCTGGAGGAGCACGTTGTAAGGAGTCCTACCCTTCCTTTGGCTCTTAAATTTTTTCTGCCACCTCTTCCATAGTGGTACCTGATCGTTGGAAGGTGCGATATACATATTGCAGTGTTGAGCACTCCGGTCACTTCTTTCCAGCACCATGGTGCCTTCTGAGTCATCCCAAGATCACTGCCATCTGAAAAGAGAAGGTTCTCTACCAAAAGTGAGAGTAACATTAATATAAGGGTATGAACATTAATAGAAGTGCTTACTGGGCAGTTTGGTGAGCATAATCTGTACATTTAGGCAGACACCAACAGACGCTACACCCGTATGATGGGGCTCATGACTTGCCCCATCATAGGTTTTCAGTCCAGGTGAAATTTTAGTTTCTTGGAGTTCATTGTTTCAAGAGTCTGATAGCCAAAGGAAATGGCACAAGTGTCTCATTGGGATGTCTTCCTTCCTGCCAGGCCGGTTACAAGCTCACATGAGGGGGGGCGATCTCCACACACCAAGGGCTGGACAGATAGCCTACTAGCCTTCTGTGTGAAGAGATGTGACGATAGAACACACGTGGAAGCCTGGATGTGGCAAAGGCCTCACAGCTTGCCAATATGGCCGGAGACTAGGGCCTCAGAAAGAGCATCACTGTTAACATAAGGAAAGAGGCCAGCTGAGGAGGTGGCTCAGTGGCTAAAGGCACTAGCTTGCAAAGTGTGTTAGCCCAAGTTCCACTCCTCAGTATTCACGTAAAGCCAGACGCACAGAGTGGGGCATGTGTCTGGAGTTCATTTGCAGCTGCAAGAGGCCCTGGTGTGCCCGTATTCTCTTTTCCCCTCTCTCTCTGCTTGCTAATAAATTAAAATATTTTAAGAAAAAAGGTGATGGTGGCAGAAGACTGGAAACCTTCCCAACTGCTGACCACGCATGACAAGATGGCATGAAGTGGCCGCAACTCTGGGAGGAGCACTAAATTTTCACCACCATGCCTCTGTGCCATGCAGGGGAAACATCTTATCTGGTTTCTGAAATACTGGTATAGTAGGTAGGTGGATGGCCTCAACCTCCTGTTCCCCTAGTAATATTAGAGATAAGTTTCTCTCTCTCTCTCTCTCTCTCTCTCTTTCAAAGTAGGGTCTCACTCTAGCTCAGGCTGACCTGGAATTCACTATGTAGTGTCAGGATGACCTCGAACTCACAGCGATCCTCCTACCTCTGCCTCCTGAGTGCTGGGATTAAAGGCATGTACCGTGCTGGAGAAATGACTTAACCGTTAAGGCATTTGCCTGCAAAGCCAAAGGACCCAGGTTCGATTTCCGCAGGACCCACATTAGCCAGATGCACAAGGGGGCACATGTGTCTGGAGTTAGTTTGCAGTGGCTGGAGGCCCTGGTGCTCCCATTCTCCCTCCCTCTCCCCCCCCCCCCCACCTCTTTCTCTCTGTTAAAAAAAAAAAAAAAAAAAAGGCGTGCATCACCATGCCCTATTCTGGTAATATTAGAGAGGGAAATACTACAATATCCCTCTATAGGATTTTAAATACCTTGTAAAAGGGAACAGACAGTTTCTCCTGAAGTCCTCTGGTCCTGGGTAGAACATGCCAAATACTTGTCTGGTCAAGAGACCACCTCTCACCTAAGACATGCTACTGACGTGGGACGAATATATATCACTTTAATAAAATAACATTTTATTTTCCTATCAGAATCCCCTCTGTCACTGCAGTGGCTCACAGACACTCTCTGCTAAATCTGCTTACTTCTCTGAGTTCTAACTTTAAAACTTTTTTTTTCTTTTTTGCTTTCTTTTTTCTTCTCTTTTTCTGTCCTTGGATCCTGGCTAAAATCCTAAGCTTGCTTGCCCTGACACGAAGGTTTTCCCATCTTTTTATCAATACGTCTCCTTGGTCTTACTCCTCATCATCTGTGTCCCTAATTTTTCCTGGTTGTAAGACAAAGGACTTGCCAGTAAGACACCCCGTGACGCTGTGGGCCCACAGTGAACACAGCCATGGTTGGAATTATGTATCATGAACAGTCAGGAAAATAAGTCACACCAAAGTCAGCATTTTCCAAACCATATCATGGTGCAGCCACATTGTGATACTCACTGTCATGTATGAGCTTGAGGTTATTTCTGTCACTCTTTCCTCCCCAGGCATAAAAGGTGACAAAGAAGTGAGCTTTGATGTCATCCATTCAAATTCCTTCCTCAGGGAAATGAGCCTTGGTGGGTTGCTGAAACCCACAGAGGCAGCCTATCAGGATCCAGTGGGAACTGTTGTAATTATTTTCATGTTGCTGGGATAAAATGACCAGCAAAGCAACTGATGGTTTTATTTTGGCTTCTAGTCTTGAGGGGAAGCTTCATGATGACAGGGGAAAGCACAGCATGAGCAGAGGCTGGACATCATGTTTTGCCACAGCAGGTGAAAGATAGTAGCAAAAATGAGCTGAGCTCTGGCAAGGGGGAGCTGGCTATAACACCTCAAAGCCCACCCCCAACAACACACCTCCTCTGACAAGGCTCCACCTCCCAAATTGCCACTAGGGATCAAGCATTCAGAACGCATGAGTTTATGGATGACAAGATTCAAATCACCACTCCTATCTGGTTTAAATAATCAATCAAACAAACAATACCCCCTAAAAGTAGCTCATACCTGTAATCTCAGTGCTATGGCGGAAGGGAAGGGAGGAAGCTCCACTCTGGTGAGCTCTGGACTAAGACAGGTCTTTCCCAGGGAGAAAAAGGCATTACTGACCCAGGTAAAACAAGCACAAGGCAGCACCCTCTTGGGAGTGGGTGGGCACTCACGCTCTGGAGCCTGGCACTCATCTGAGTAGAAGTACGCTACAGCTGCTCCTGTAAGTGAAGTGCCTTAGACTGGCTCATTGTCTGCTGGAAAGTTTACAAATTTAGTATGAATTTTATTGACTTATTAGCTTATCAGTTGTCCTCAACTGCTTATCTAGAATGCTTATGGCTGAATCCCTTGCTCTTCTGGTGCCGTATTTGTCTGTAGCTACATTTCTAGAAGCTCTGCATTCCTGGAGGCTGCCCTGTTACCAGTAGTTAGTTAACCTTATAGTTCTCAGGAGCAGGGAATTTCTCCTTCAATCGGCCTGGCTGAACTCCTGAACCTTGGCCCCTTCTGTTCTCCCTGACTACCTCCATTAACTCTTCCTTTCCCTCATTTCCTTTCCTCTCACAGGTTGGCCCAAGTTCTGTTGGGGATAAGGACACTGGCCACCATGGCTACTTCAGTGCTGGGGGTTGGTGATGTGGGAGTCGGGTCCACTGAAAGAGGGGTGTCAGAGGTTGGGGTGGGTGTGTCAGCAATCCTGTGCTGATGCTCCAGAGGTCCTCAGGAGAAGTAAGGTGTCATCCAAGGTTCTTGATGCAGAACCACTGGAGTCTTATGGCCTCTAGTTGGGAGGAGAGGAAATGGGTAATTGGGTCAATTATGTAAGGGCAAAATCACAAAAGAAGTCCGACCATAAGAAGACCCAGTGGGAGTCCCAGCCAAGGAAATCAAGTGGACCAAGAAATCCAAGAGCAATCAACTTCCTCTCTGAGCTCTGAGGCTTGGCTGGGCAGCCACTTCTCTCCTGACTGATTATGGAAGAAGCAACATTCTTTTGTAGTCAGATCTCACCCTGACTAACAAATAGGAGCTCTATCCCTCTGTGGTTTATCTTGGAGGAGAGTTAGGGTCTTGGCTACCTGGTCCAGGGAATTTGCCATAGCCTCTGACAGTACAGCAATTCCTGCCCCTCCCCCAGCAGTGACTGTGGGTCCTACCAAAGTTGAATCAGAACTGAAGCTCAGGGCTGGAGAGACAGCTCAGCAGTTAAGGCACTTGCTGCAAAGCCTAATGACCCAAGTTTGATTCCCCAGTATCCATGTAAAGCCAGATGCACAAAATGGTTCGTGCATCTAGAGTTTCTTTACAGTGGCTAGATGCCCTGGCATGCCCATTCTCTCTCTCTCTCTGCTTGCAAATAAATAAATAAAAATAAAATTAAAAAAACTGAAGCTCAGGGCTGGAGAGATGGCTTAGTGGTTAAGGCACTTGCCTGAGAAGCCTAAGAACTCATGTTCAAATCTCCAGGTCCCACATAAGCCAGACACACAGTGAAGCAAGCATGCAATGTCACACATGCGCGCAAGGGGGCGCACATGTCTGCAGTTCATTTGCAGCAGCTGAAAGCCCTGGCATGCCCATTCTCACCCTTTCTCTCTCTCACTCTTTCTGCCTCTTTCTCACTCTCTCTTAAATAAATTATAATGATAAAATTTTTTAAAAACCTGGAGCTCAGATGCATCAAGTGAGGGCCATTAGGGGAGCCTGTAAGGGCTGATCAGCTGAAACCAACTGGACATTAGGATTTAGAATTATGATAGTTCCTGGCCCCAGGTAGTAGGAAGGCACAGGTATACTGAGCTTCCACAGAGAAAAAAAGAAATGCTCCTGGGCTAGACTAGGCAGGACTTTGGATGGGTCCAGCGGATATTATATCCCCACCCATGACCCTGGCTAAATAAAACCCTAGATGTAATAGTTGTTCCAAGGGCCATGGCCAAAAGGGGTTGTTGTGGTGATGGGGGAGGATGGGTTGAGAAATTAGTTGTTTGATTTTTCAAATGGTCCTCATCTAAGAGTGCACTAGACAGCTTAGGAACCACAGTCAGTTAAAAGCACTTACCCCTGGTGGCTGTTCTATGTGAGGGACAGTACGGTAAGAAAGAAATAGGGGATAGGGGCGTCTGGATAAGGTAGTGGATCATGAACCCACCAGAGAGGAGAGGCTGGGGCGTGAGTACAAGGCAATGGCAATGCAAAGGGGAGCTGTGGGCATTGGTATAAAGGGGTCCTCCAACTGGTTTGCCCAGTGAAATGAGAAGTCTTGAGAGCACCCCCATCCTGGAAGTTACGCCGATCTGGGTTCCAGTGATAAGAGGGACGTAGTGTGGCATGAGATGTGGCCCCGGGAGCAGAGCCAGCTGTTCCCGAGGTAGGCTGGAAGGGAAGGCGTATCCAGCAGTTGGAGGAGTTGCCAGTGAGTCCCTGAGAGTCAAGGATGCCAACTTTCCGTGCTTCTACCTGGGAGGGAGATGCCGGGAGTGGTGTGGCATTGGAAAACTTTCCAGAACACGAAAGTGAAGTGGAAGACATACAGAAGTGATTGTTAGTCTAAATAGACTAAGATTAACTGAATAAAGGTAAGAAATCCAGTCGTGTCCCCCCCCCCGCCCCCGAAGTATAGTTTAGCTCTAGCTCAGGCTGACCTGGAATTCACTATGTAGTCTCAGGGTGACATTGCACTCACGTCGATCCTCCTGTGTCTGCTTCCCCAGGTGCTGGGATTAAAGGCATGTGCCACCATGCCTGGCTAGAAGTCCAATTTCAGGGGGTGTAAAAATTTATGCCGTCTCCCTGTAACCAGCAGTCTGTCACAAGTTCTAGCAGATAGGGGGTTCTAACCCTTGAAGGTAGTCGCCTGTGAGCAAGTTCAAAGAGGATAATCTTGAGGAATTCTGTCTCATGGTACAGAGGCATTTGTCATGGGTGGGTGGGGGGAATGCTCTCACTGGATTAGGGCTGGAAACATTCTAAATATCAGAAATAAACACTTATCTTAGGTTTGAGCCAAACAGTGTCTGAATAGCAGCTTGAGGTCTTCTATGAGCTCACAGGTATGGGAGCCAGTCTCCATTGTGGGTTCCTGTGGGCCTTCTTTGGAGGGATGCCATCTTTTGACCCTAGTGTGATGAACCCATGAGTCTATACCTGTCACCTTGACAGCGGTGGTAGTGGACAAGGCGACTGGATAAGGGTCTTCCCAAGTAGGTTCTAGAGAGGGGCTCTCCCTAAATGTTCTGATTATCACTAAGTCTCCTGGACAAAATGAGGGTCTCCTGTGTCATTATTTTCAGGACTTTTCTGTCTTAATTCTAAGTGAATTTGTTGAACTTTAGCCAAATGAGTAACATGAGATATTGGCTGGGTAGTCTTGGGGTCATGTAACATGTTTCTAGAAAGAAAGGGTTCCCTCACATCTCAAAAGGGGTTCATCTTGAGCTGAAGAGATGGCTTAGCAGTTAAGGCACTTGCCTACTAAGCCTAAGGACCCAGGTTCCATTCCCTAGTACCCACATAAACCAGATGCACAAGGTGGGAGAAGCACCCCTTCTGTCCTCAGAGCTGAAGTGTTGGCTGCTGCATCAGCCATGTGGTTGCCTAGGATGACAGGATCTTCTCATTTTTGATGTCCCAGACAGTGGATGACTACCACCTTATCGGGGAGCAGCACTGCCTGTAGAAGGTTTAGAATTTCTTCTTCTTTTTTTTTTTTTTTTAAGAGTTGAGGGGGGGATTGGCGTGCCAAGGCCTCAGCCACTGAAATCAAACACCAGACACTTGCGCCACCTAGCGGGCATGTGCGACCTTGCTCTTGCCTCACCTTGGTGCGCCTGGCTTACATGGGATCTGGAGAGTTGAACATGGGTCCTTAGGCTTCACAGGCAAGCGCCTTAATCTCTAAGCCATTTCTCTAGCCCAGGTTTAGAATTTCTTTAGAATGCTTCACTGGAGCTCCTGAAGCAGTCATCAATCAGTCCTCTCTCTTCCCATATAGCTGCATGGGCATGCAGAATTAAGTAAACATATCTAGAGTCTGCATAGATGTTGATCTGTTTTTCCCTTGGCAATGTCTAAAGCCCCTGTCAGAGCTAGTGGGAAGGAGATTGTGGTGGTTTGAATAGACTAGATGGCCCCCAATATATTCAGTCCTTTATTGTTTGTAGTTTGCATCTGCAGCCATCTGGCTGGAGGCAGTATCACTGGGTGGATCTTAAGGTGTGGTGGTGGGTTTCAGATTTCAATCTAAAGATATGTAAAGTGTGCCTAGCTGGAGTTCCTGAAGTGTGCTGTGGCTTTTGGCTTTTAGGCTTGTGCTTCTCTCTCTGTCTGCTTGGACATGTGGAGGCAGGCCAGCTTCTTCTCTTAGCAGGAGTACTCCAGCTTTTCCCCATTTGGGAGGTAACTAGCAGGGGTTGAGGATGGAACGAAGTTGTTTGGTTTTTTTTTTCACCTTTTTTTTTTTTTTTTTTTCCGAGGTAGGGTCTCACCCTAGCCCAGCTGACCTGGAATTCACTATGGAGTCTCAGGGTGGCCTCAAACTCACGGTGATCCTCTTACCTCTGCCTCCCGAGTGCTGGGATTAAAGGCGTGCGCCACCACGCCCGGCAAGTTGTTGTTTTTTTTAAAGCCTACCTGATATGGCTCTTGCTGTGAGGTTAAACTTGGATCCTGGAGAGAAGGGTAGTGCTGAAAACCAAGCCTCATCTCAATGAGAAGGTCTAGAGTATATTGTGTCACTTGTATGGTCACCTGGGGCTCCTTGAGTTGGACTGGAATTATGCGAGCCTGTAGAGGAGACCCTGGGACCTGTTAGCATTCAGCCAAGAGTGACGCCCTCGTCAGGCCTCTTGGACCCAGAGGGCACTGACTCCTCTAGTGGTTGTCTTGGCAGTTAGGCCCGGGTCCTGGCAGGTCGTCCATCTCTTGGGACATTCTTTGCAAAAATGTCCCTTCTGCGGGCTGGAGAGATGGCTTAGCGGTTAAGCGCTTGCCTGTGAAGCCTAAGTACCCCGGTTCGAGGCTCGGTTCTCCAGGTCCCACGTTAGCCAGATGCACAAGGGGGCGCACGCGTCTGGAGTTCGTTTGCAGAGGCTGGAAGCCCTGGCGCGCCCATTCTCTCTCTCTCCCTCTATCTGTCTTTCTCTCTAGGTCTGTCACTCTCAAATAACTAAATAAAAAATGAACAAAAAATATTTTTTTAAAAAAAATGTCCCTTCTGTCCACAGAAGAAACAAGCTTAGGAGGTGCCTCTTGGGAGGGCTCCTTTTGAGTGCCTTTCATTACAGCTATGATCTGCTGGGGGCATTTAACTTTTTCTCTCTCTCTTCTCTTTTTTTTTTTTCTTTTTCTAAGTCCCAATTGTAATAGAAGTTGCAGCCTGAAGCAATTGTTCCAAGTTCTTGCCTGGCTCGACTATTTTTTTTTTTTTCATAACTTTCTGTGACTGATTGGGTTAAACACTTATCATTAAGGTATCAGGTCTTTTACGCTCATGTTTATCAGGAGTCTGGCCAGTGGGAGGGGGCCTTATTGGGGTGTGGGCCCATGCTCAGGGAAGGAGGCCAGTTGCTAGATCCCTCATTGAGTGAGCAGGCCCTTTGAGGAAAGACCTCAGTTTTGGCCAGTCAGGAACGGATTGTGGGCTCTGAGACTCCGACACACGGGGTGCTCATCTGCAGTGGGGTACGCTTCCTGCGGTGGCCAGAGGGGAATGCCAGGTGTTCCCGCCGTCACTCTTCCAGCCCTTCTTAGTTCAACCAGAGCTTCTTCTTATTTACTTAACTAACTAATGTATGAGATAGAAAGAGAGAGTATGGGTGCTCCAAGGCTTCTTGCCTCTATAACGAACTCTAGACACATGTGCCGCTCTGTGGATCTGGCTTTATATGGGTACTGGGGACTTGAACCCGACTGGAAGGCTTTGCAAGCAAGTGCCTTTATCCACTGAGCTTAGCCCAAGAGTCTCTTACTGATCCCAAATCTTGCTGGTTTGGTTCATCCAGGAACCTCAGTTCTTTGGTTTCTGCTTCTCACAGAACTGGGATTATAGACATGTGTGGCCACTGAAAGGCCCAAGAATTCAGAAGCTCAGAAATACTATCACACTCCAAAGGGAGCTTAAGCGGGCCACCTGCATACCTCAAACTCCAGGTTTTACTCTCTGTCAGAAGCAAGTAAAGAATCCCTCTTCTCATTGTATCAGAGCCCACTCCTAATATAAAACTAGGTAAAAGGGCATGAGATAGCCCTCAAGGATGGGAAATGAGTAATGAAGTGAACCACTTATTTGGTTTCTGTAAATAGCCTGCACCATAAGCCTTAATAGCCCACACTGTAAGCCTTAGTAGCCTACACTGTAAGCCTTAGTAACTCGCACCAGAGGCTGTAGCAGCCTGCCTCAGACCACCAAGGTCATAGGAGGCTGATACCATACTCTGTTACCCCCACCTAAGGAATTGCACAAGTGCTGACCTCCAAGGTCACAGGAGACTGATACCACACTCTGCTACTCCCACCCAAGGACCTGCGCAAACGCTGACCACCAAGGTCATAAACTAATTGGCTTAGAAACTATGGGGTGGCACCAACTGACTGGCTAACACCCTGCGGGGCTCCTAATATTAGAAAATGATTGGTCTAAGGCACAGGCTTTGTTAGAAACCCTATAAAAACTGTCCTGTTCCTGCATTCAGGGCTCTGCAGTCCTCTACCCCTGTGTGGTGTACGACTGTGGGCCCCAGCGCGCTTGGAATAAAATCCTCTTGCAGTTTGCATCAAGACCGCTTCTCGTGAGTGAGTGATTTGGGGTGTCGCCTTATCCGGGCAGAGCGTGGGGACCCCCTGTGGGGGTTTTTTCCTACACCACTCTTAGCAGCTTAGGTGGGTCCTGGAGATCTAAGCAGGGTAGTCTCTGAGGCCTCCTCAGGCCTTCATGCTTGCACAGGAAGGGTTCTTTATCTCTGTGGTGGTTTGATTCAGGTGTCCCCCATAAACTTAGGTGTTTTGAATGCTAGGTTCCCAGCTGATGGAGATTTGGGAATTAATGTCTCCTGGGGGGATTGTATTGTTGGGGACAGGCTTATGGGTGTTATAGCCAGTGCCCCCTTGCCAGTGTTTGGCACACCCTCCTGTTGCTATCGTCCACCTTATATTGGCCAGGGGGTGATATCCACCCTCTGCTCATGCCACCGTTTTCCCCTGCCATCGTGGAGCTTCCTGTCCAGCCTGTAAGCCAAAATAAACCTCTTTTTCCCCACAAGCTGCTCTTGGTTGGGTGATTTCTACCAGCAATGCAAACCTGACTGCTACAGTAAAGTGGTACCGAGGAGTGGGATTGCTGCTGGACACCTGACTGTGTGGCTTCGGCCTTTTGGAGCTGATTTTCAAGAGGAATGTGGAAGGATTTGAAACCTTGGCCTAAGAGATGCCTTGCAGTGCTGCAAGTACAGTTTGATGGACTGTTCTGGTCAGAGTTGAAAGACTTGAGTGCACTAAGAACTATGGACTGTGAGGGTTGGCTTATGAGGGTGAGAAAGAGCTTTGCCTGGACTGGGATAGCAGTTTGTGTGGGATTAAAGGCATGTGCCACCGCGCCCGGCTTCTTTCTTTTCTGTCCTCTATGTTTTTCCAGGCCCACCACGTGGGCTCTCAGGTCCTTCCCTTGGTTTTGTACTTCCCTAAATAAATATGATAATTTAATAATTATCCTTCTCAGTCTTATTTTAGTCAATTCTTTGGTTAAAAGTAAACATAAACCTAGGGCTCAGGGTTCAAGCACTTTCTTAAGCCCCTAACACCCCATTTCACTACCTCTGCCTTCCAAATGCTGGGATTAAAGGCATGCGTCACCATGTCTGGCTTGGCACTCTTTATTGACAGGACTAAGTCTCTACTGTATGCGTGGAGCCATATGTATGTTCACCTTGGTGCAGTCATCCTCTACCCTGCGAACGGAGTCAAAAGATGCTTGTTGGGCTGGAGAGATGGCTTAGGGGTTAAGGCGCTTGCATGTGAAACCTAAGAATCCAGGTTTGATTCCCCAATGCCCATGTAAGCCAGATGTACAAGGTGGCACATGTGTCTGGAGTTTGTTTGCAGAGGTTAGAGGCCCTGGCGGGCTCATTCTTTCTATCTATTTCTCTCTCTCTTAAATAAATAAATAGTAAACAATTAAAAAAAAAAGATGCTTGCCCCCAGACACAAAATGGCTTGGATGTCCATGACCTCACAGTGCCTGACACTACCTCCACAAGACCATCAGAAGAGGTGGAAAAGATCATGACATCAAAATAAAAGAGACTGATTGAGATGGGGAGGAGATATGATGGAAAATGGAGTTTCGAAGGGGAAAGTGGGGGAGGGAGGGTATTACCATGGGATATTTTTTATAATCATAGAAGTTGTCAATAAAAATTTGAAAAAAAATGGGGGCTAGCAAAAAAAAAAGATGCTTGTAAATGGAGTCTCTCAGGGTGAAACATCATCTGAAAAGTCACTTACACACTAAGGAGTGACTTAGATCAGGACACAGCCTAATTTCAACATCAACTTTACATCTCAAACAATTGCTAAGAAACTGTTACCCCCTCTTTCCAACATTCCCAAAAGAGTGGGATTTGTGTCAAGGTTAGGTTTTAAAGAATTTTTGGACTGGAGAATGGTTTAGCCGGTAAGGCGCTTGCCTGAGAAGCCTAAGGACCCGGGTTTGATTCCCTAGGACCTACATAAGCCAGATGCACATGGTGGCACATGCGTCTGGAGTTCGTTTGCAGTGGCTAGAGGCCCTGGTGCTCCCATTCTCATTCTCTGTCTATCTGCCTCTTTCTCTCTCTAATAAATAAATAAAATAAGTCCTTTAAAAAAAAAGAATTTTTTCCCCCAGGAAACAAATTTGTAAGGCCATCCAGGGAAATGATGGGGCAAGGGGGAATCGGATCTGGGGTGGTACAAGTATGCCATGCTGGGCACCCCAAGACTGTTAACACATAACCTGAAATCATCCAGTCTTTCAATCCCAGCAAGTGGCAAAGTCCAGTGGTCAGCCACACTGACCTCAGGGTCCCTGACACGCAGGTGGAGTCACAGTGAGTGGAGCCAGTAGCTCTCTCCAGCCGCCACGTGAGAGGGATATGAATTTCAGCAGAGGATGCCCCCTCAGTGAGGGTCAGCTTTGGAGTTCTGTGGGTGTGGGAGAATGAGTAGGGAGCTGTGTGGGGCCAGAGCTGGGGAGACTTGGAGCCTGGGGGGAGCGGTCCTGGGACAATTCCTGAATTGAATTCCTGGACAGGAAGCTCCTCTGACCCTCGCCCTTCCTGCAATCCTTCCCTGGAGTAATTTGATCCTCCAAATTTAGTTCCTCCCCTCTCAGTACTCAGCCAATGCTCATTAAGTCAGAATTCAGGAAAAGGAAACTTGGGAGAAACTGAAACTGCAGAGAAGAGTTAGGTCTACAAACAGTTTATCCTCCAGTCCTTGTAGCCAGTCTCTGGTAGGCACCATGAACCACGCTTCCCAGGCCTTTGTGACCACCAGCGTCGGACTCCCTCCAAACTATGAGAGGGTCAAAGAGGAATATGAGGTGGACGAACTTGGAGGACCCCACGGCTCAGCTGCTGTCAGAACCACTGTGATCAACATGCCCAGCGAGGTCTCCCTGCCTGACCACATCATCTGGTCCCTGTTCAACACGCTCTTCATGAACTTCTGCTGCCTGGGTTTCATTGCCTTTGCCTACTCGGTGAAGGTAAGTGCTGGAGGTGGGCAGGGATGGTCCAGGAAGATGTGGGTGAGCCTGAGGCTTCGCCTACCCACATGGCATTTGGGGTTTGTGGGGCCCTTTGTGTGTGAGAGCTGGCACGCGTCCCTTCCTGTGTGTGTCCGTGTGCGTGTGTGTTTTCTATATGTGATGAGTTTTTCTTGAGGACTCTCCCGGGAAGACAGAAGATGAAGCTACATGGGGAATCTTAAGAGTCAGACTTTTCCCCTACTCCAACCTAGAGGAATTTTCCCTACAGCCCAGTTCTTGGAATGCCCCCTCAGGCTGTCAACTGGGGCCCCATTTTGTCTGTAAAGTGTTCAGAGGACTAAAGGGAAGCGAGGCTCCCTGCTGGCATGAGGAGCCGGTGCTGAAACGCCCTGGGTAGTCTGAGCCTGAAAGCAGGTGGGTCCCTGGCCTCAGGAAAGGGTGGCTTGCAGTAGGCCTGGCAGGAAATGGGAGACCCAGGTCAGAACATCTGGATTTCAGCTGCCTGGCACCAGGGACCCTCACCATCTGCTCTCCTCCTCCAGTCTAGGGACAGGAAGATGGTGGGAGACATGACTGGGGCTCAGGCCTATGCCTCCACTGCCAAGTGCCTGAACATCAGCGCCCTGGTCTTCAGCCTCTTTACCGTCATCATCGTCATCATCGTCATCACCACCACCTCCATGGCAGTCGTTCAGGCCATTTCAGAGAGGGTATCACATTCTGGATTCTAGTCCTGCCATGTGCTCCACTGTCCACGGCTGCCCCTCACCCCGCCACTGAAGCTCTGACCCTTCACTCTATACTGTATGCAGACTTTACACTCACAGATCTGTCCATAGTGGATTCAATAAAGTGCACATGGTGACGACTGTGCTTTGACTGTCCCCTGCCTGGTCCTGTGCTCAGCCATCTGGCAACCTTCCTGTCTAAAGAAGGTAGGGATGTGTGTCCTCAGCTTGTCAGGCATGTGGCCTCTTGCTGTGGTCATTCTAATATTTATCCACTCCAGACAGGGACAGCCTAAATATTGCCCACCCCTCACCTCATGTCATCAGGGTGCCCAGGAAGGGTGCAGAACTTGGAACCAGCAAGTCCTCAGTGCTGGGATGGAGGACCAGCCCTGGGTCCCTTCCCTTCAGAAGGGAAGAAATTTCTCACCAAGACAAGCTGCATTGTGATTTCTGTGTGACTGGGGTCACTGGATCCTTGGGCCGGTCCTGTTCCTCATTTCCTGAGTGCCAGTAGGTCGGAGTGCCCCCGTCCTTCCGTCCGTCCCCTGTCCCCAGCAGCACTTGTGTTTATTCCTGTCCACTGACCCAGGGAGAGGAGCCCATGTGTGGTCAGTGGGCAGCATCCCTGGTGGGGGGGGGGGTCTGGCTTCTGCATCTAACCTGCTGGCTGCTGCCCACCAGCTCTCTGCAGTGCTGGTGGTCACATGACCTGGGTGGGTCCTGACTGCACCCTGTCTCTGCACCTTAGACACATTTGTCACTTCAGGCATGGTACCTACAGTGCTCATGTTTCCCCCTTACCTGGGCACACCCAGTTTACAAGTCCCGTGGAGTCCCAGCTGGGGGTTGGGGTGAACTGTCTCCAGTTGGTGCTAGGGTTCAGACCTGCCTCCCAGGTTGT